>NC_135504.1:110229304-110563888 GCF_052857255.1 Amblyomma americanum
GACACATTATCACCGCGCGAGCAGACTTCTGCAGTATTGTTCTCTTTGATAAAGCAGTTTAACAGAATGGCATGCAGCAAGGTGGAAAGCTGGGATAGTTGGAACTAATTTTAGTCTATGTAGCGGAAAGGTCTAAGGCACAAGAAGTGGGAGATGACACGGGCGTAGGCATTGTGCTCTGTACTCTAAATTTCACAACATATTGCTCCTTTGGTGCGGCTTTTAACCTGCAAAGATGGCCACAAAAAATTACGTGAACTAGGATGACAATTACTCATTGCTACATTGTTGAAAATACCATGGCAGTGCTAAGCGGCCCGTTTTAAATTTTCTCCCACCAGCGTCTTTCAATTACATGCCAACTTTGAACGCCAAGTTGCAGTGCTTCTGTGCCAAAGTCCCCTCTTCTGACTTTGGTCGGTCTGCTAATGGGCAGTAGCCTGTACGATTGGAAGATGCAAAATGAATGATTTCAAAGGCCCAAATTTTTCATCCACCACAGAGCGCCCAACCGTGCATCAGTCATATTTAACCGATTAAAACATTCTATGGAAATCATTCTTATAACATCTCTTCATTTTTGCACCGGAGGCCATGCCAAGTTTTCCTGTTCCATGACATTTTGTTTTTATGTGCTGGAGTAACTAATCGCTGCTCATATTGTTACGTGGCGGCCAGTCGAAGAGTGAGACGAGATGAGTAATGGCAATGAGCTGATTCAATGGCCGCTTGCCTAGCGCGAGCGCTCCGTCCCGCGCCACTTGCTGCTTCATCTTCTTCGTAACATCGCCTATATTCCACAGTACAGCGAAGAAATCAAAGCGTACTCAGTGAAACGTGCTGAAATCCGTCCAACCGCTGTTTTGAAAGCCAGTAGCATTACTGCGCTTTGCCAACTGACCTTCAAACATGAGTGGTCATCGAACCTTTTGTTTTAGTTTGAATAAGCTGCAGTCTTGTAGAAACTAAGATCATAGGTGTTATATTAATTCCGAAGATATTTCTGATAAATTCTCTTTTTTGTTATCACAGGCTTTGCCTTAAATTGCAAGGATTCTGAGGCTCTTGTGCAGAGAAATGAGTTATGCAGAGAAATGAGTTAGCATTGCTGACTTAGGTAATTTATACTTTGAGATCAGTATTTATTGATGTATACCCAGGAGCTCAGTGTGTGTTTTTTTTTAAGCTTTTATTAAAGCCAACTGGGTATGCTTGGATACAGGCGCAGATATACCGGCAAGTCAAACATGCCTTGCACTGTCTATCCAGCCTTGCTCCTCTATGCAATAAAATTGAGCAGTTCCGAAGCCTAATCGGCGTCGGTTATGCACTTTCATTCGATGTGTTAATCGCTGAGTCACAGAAATATTTTTAGACAAATCGCAGCAGTTTAAATGAAATTTTGTGCAATATTTGGAACATCCAACGGCTAGATACTCACAAAAGATTACTTGGTATATAGATTGTCTCCTCAGTGAAGAGAGCACCCACAGACATTGCAATTTTAAAGTCATTAATTATGCATGAAATTCTTTTTATAGAGATTTCCACGTACACGTATTAAGCATATGTTACCGGTTTAAAACACACGATAAGGAAACAGGGTGCCTAATTACCAAGCAATGTGAACTCTGTCAATAATGAGCAGTTTTTTTTCATAATTACCGAACACCTGAGGGAACAGAGAGTAGATATTATTATTATTATTATTATTATTATTATTATTATTATTATTATTATTATTATTATTATTATTATTATTATTATTATTATTATTATTATTATTATTATTATTATTATTTGGTTTGAGGGGAAAGGAAATGGCGCAGTATCTCTCTCATATACCGTTGGACACCTGAACCGCGCCGTAAGGGAAGGGATAAAGGAGGGAGTGAAAGGAGAACGAGGTACAGTAGTGGAGGGCTCCGGAATAATTTCGACCACCTGGGGATCTTTAACGTGCACTGACATCGCACAGCACACGGGCGCCTTAGCGTTTTGCCTCCATAAAAACGCAGCCGCAGCGGTAGGGTTCGAACCCAGGAACTCCGGATCAGTAGCCGAGCACGCTAACCACTGAGTTTTCCGCCTGCTAGCAAAGATTTGAGAACAGTTAGCGTCATCCTTGGGCTGAGGATATTTGCTAGAGTGGCATGAAATTGAAGCCATTTAAAGACAGGGAAAAGTTTTCAAATCTCAGTACGTTGGCTGCTGATGCAGGCAGGAGCATTTATTAGTGCTAGAGCACTCATACGCTCATCAACACCGACTAAGAGTCTTGTCACCGTACACAAGTACGTTCTTTCGATCCTACGCAGTTGCCTAGCAACCCGAGTTACTGCCCGAGCTTTAGCCGAGTTACTTCGGTGGACTCAGGTAGTAACTCGGGTAAGTTTGGATAAGTTCGGAGGAGCTTCGCGCCTGCTGCATGAGAGGTTTCTCGGCAAGCGCAAGATGGGTCGCGCAATCCCACCACTGTTAGCACAGTGGTGGGACAACTCGCCGATGTCTTTGAATATTCAGTAGAGAATGACCAATTCTGCATATATGGGCATTAACCTACGAAATATTTCGCGTCTTGCCCTTAGGGCGGAGCTTAAATGCGCCGTCCAGTTGAAGAATGAACACCTGCTTTCCCACGTCTGCTCGTTTTTTTTTATTTTTGGTATTAAAAAACTGCCATAGCATCTCTCTTGCTCCCTACAACCACCGTAACCGCTGCATGACACAGTTAGTTTCGTGATCGAGCAGCGCAACTTTATATTCAGGTGTGTAGCACGGACGACTTCTTTTCTCTTTCTCATTACTGTTGTGGTAAAGCTTCAAATGATTCAAATAAGTGCTGCGCCGGTTACTTATTCTTCAGTCCAACTTAACTTGGAGATGCTAGAGAACCTCGTCGTAAATTGAGCAGCACCTGCAGAACTCTGCAATAGTTCAGGTCCTGCAAAATCAGACAGGTGCGGGAAGAACATGAAAAAGTGATTGCTAGTTGGCAGCAGTGTCCTGCAGAAAGAGGTGTAGTACACGGAGAAATTTACGATGAAAAGTCTGCTATGAGTAAATGCTCATTTCTCAAAAGGCCAAAGTTGTAACTTTTACCTTGCTCAATGTTTGAATGCGTGACAAATTTTATAACGCCCAGTTCCAACTGCACACGAGCTATCTTGCGTCTTATTCGCGTAAGGATGGTCAAAATATGCGGAAGTAGCCAAAACGCGAGCTAATCCTCCACAAGTACGAAGCTATGTGTATAGGACGTGCACCTGATGCACTGATGGCCGACACATTTGTAGCAACGAATGATGGCGTATTCCTATATTCGCTTCACTAACACACTTTCAGAGCATGCAGGAAGTACAAGCGCAGCTAATAAAAAAAAAGCAAGGCATAATTGTATCATCGCGGAGCCTTCAAAGGAATATGTTGTGAAAGTAACGCACTTACAAAAATGTTCACATGCGCTGGCTCTAAACGAATGAAAATAAGCATGAAAATTTCAGCTGGGCTAGAATTACTAAGTGTACATTCACGATGTGTACAGGAGCTAGGTGGGACATCAGACAAAACCATGCGACTCACAGTCATGAAAGTTCAAAGTCAGAACCGCTAATGCGGCATCATATCTGCTTACTAGGCTAATGTGCTCTTTTACGTCTAAATGGCCGATACCAACGAAATTTTTCGCAGGTTCTATCCTTGCTGGTAGTTGCACTTGCTGTGTCATACGCCAGCGCTGGTTACCACTACGGTGGCTACGGCGGTGGAGGATACGGTGGAGGCGGCTACGGAGGAGGTGGACATGGTGGTGGTGGCTACGGCGGTGGCGGCTACGGAGGAGGCGGCTACGGAAAGAAGATTATTGTGATTAGTCACGGACATGGGGGATATGGTGGAGGTGGATACGGTGGGGGAGGGTACGGAGGAGGTGGTTACGGTGGTGGATATGGGGGCGGCTACGGGGGTAAATATGGGGGCGGCTATGGGGGCGGCTATGGGGGCGGCTATGGCGGTCACGGTTGGTGGTGACAGCGAAATCAGCGCTAGTACTCTCATTTTCGAAATCATCGCCGGAATGTTCCTTCCCACGGTTGGAAAGAAGCACCAAGTACAAACTGGAACCTCAGGGATCACTGTGATTCACACGCTCTACTGGGAATAAAAAGCGATGTCCGTGGAAAGCTGCTTGGCTGTGTTCATTGAAATCGTTTTGAAAGCAGTTTTTTTTTTCTCACGGTTACTTAGTCGATATGTGAGCGATTTGCGAAGTGCCCTAAAGCATGAACGCCTAATAACTAGGAACGTATTCTTGCCTATTGTGGGAACGTAGCCATAATCTTGGGAACTTGTAAATTTTATGTGAGTAACAAAAAGCGTAAAAACGCGCTGCTGTTTGTTGTTTTTGCCGACAGACATAAACACTTTTCCTGTGCACTCTCTGTTTCTGTTTCAATTCGGACACCCTATATTTTAAAAAGAAAATACACATCTTTTCGGAATTTATGGCGAAAGCACAACAGACTCCTCAAATTTCTAACTCCAAGAGGGATGAAGATTTTTTTTTAAATTTTGCAATGTTCGAATGAAGGGCAGCTTTTGTGATGCACTCGATATGGCTAGACCAGAGCACAACTTCGCACGAACCGGATATACAGTAGGGGACAAAAGTCTCTGGACCGCGTTATCCGGAAATGAACCCAATACCTCAGTTAGCAGCCGTCAGTTGGACCACACTTGCAGAGGTGAAAGTCAAAATCATATTTCACTTCCACAAGTGTCGACTGTAGCCGGTGATTAATAATAGAGCTATCGGCTTTGTTTCAGATTAAGAAAGTGCGTTTTAAAAAGTGTCCTCTGCAGCTCTTTGTCGTAGTCGCTTCCTCAGCCAATCAGATCACCACTTAACGGAGCAGTGGCGCCGACATTAATCTACACACACAAAGCCGTATTTTTGCTCCTAGACAAGTAAGGTTGCAGAGCATCTCAGAAAAGCGGACTTGCTTCGCGACGAACGGCACCGTCGATGGCATTTAGCAAAACAAGAACACTCATAGCCAAATAGAAGGTAATAGGCGCTGTCGTAGGGCCTACTCAGCAGCAAACGATTGAAGAACAAGACAACTGAAAGGGGACACCAAACGAGATTATACTAATGCGAGGAATGTGCATATCAGCAGACTTTATTACCACTTAAATGACACGAAGACCCCTTCAGGGAAGTCTTCAATTTCACTTCCTCGAGATGAGCACCGGTGTGTTCTATTTTCTGGCTCAGTGAACCAAACCCTGTCTTTCCTCTCGCGTAAAGAGCAACTTTCGGCAAGAAAGCTTGAAATAAGTGATGGACAGTATAACGACGTTAGAAGGCGAAAAATTCACTTTGCAACTGCACCCCAACTTTGAATGATGTAAGCAAGGCTATCAATAACATTCTTTGTTCTAAGGGTAAGCGGTTCAGGTATCCACCGGGATGTGACAGATACTGCACCATTTCGTTCTGCCAAAAAACATTTTTTTCATTTTTTTTCTGATGATAAACATGTTTGAAGAGTTTTTTTTTGTGTGTGTGCGCAACGTAATCAATGTCTTTGGAACATGGGTGTCTTCTAATTTTGTTCGTACTGTTTATACTGAGTATTCTCCATCCAGTTGAAGCAACAGTTATTGGCCGCTTTCAATTTTCGAAACTTTATAAGATGAGATCGCCTTTTAACTCTTAAGGCTCCACTGTACCGAATATTTTTGAGGAATAATAGATGGACTACTGCAAAAAATAGGGCGTTTTGCTTGCAAAGCGGAAGAAGCTCGGATTACAGAACTGATATTCATAATAATACTGACGACAGGATACCAGAAGCACAACATAACTTAAATATGGTCAGCGGTTACACTGTAAATGCAATAAAAACAATGTATTAACTTTTCTGCGGCACACGGATTATTCGAAAAACACTACGGAAGCGGGAAACGTCGCAATTTTTTTCAAATTCTTTCTTTTCCTTTGCGAGAAAAACGAGCGTTCCATTTTTTTTCTTTGCACGTACACCCTCATCGCATGAAGATTCTTTCGGAAGCACTTAAAAATTTGAGAGCGCAAGTGCAGGTTATTTGGACTGCTTTTGCTTCTTTTGTTTAAATATTCAGACCTGCTTAGGCTAATCCCTCGTTTAACACCACTCATCACAAGTTAAATGTGTGGCATTCATGGATAGCACGGGGATTTAAGTAATTGTTTACTAATTCAAATGCAAAGTTTCATAAAAGTTCACATCGGAGAACATACTTGCTTGCTTTTTTTCCCACTAGGAAAGGAGCAGTAATATGCACGAAGTCCTCGTAACGTATAAAGCTAATGCTTCCGGGAATAATTTTAACTGCTATGCGTCCAGGTTGGCAGCCGTGCAGTCAGCAAGGGGACTAACGTCGTAGCGCATTTTCTAAAAGAAAGTAGCGTTCTAATGCCTGACTTGGCTAGATAGATTACCTGCTTCAAAATTTTGATCAACGTGAAGTTAGGCGTACAGCCGAGTGGACGAAAGTTGGTCTTTTAAAGTTTGTTTACTGAAGAATGTTTTGTTAAAAGGACAAAGGCGAACACAGTAATCGTCGAGATGAGAAGTCTTGTAACTTAAAAGTATTTTACATAGATGTAATTTTGGCTTTACGTAGATAGATGGATTGGATAAAGCGGGTTACGAGACTTGTGGTTTATTTGAGAGTGAGAATGGCGCATGTGTACTTAAGCTTGGAACGACTCGAAGTTTCTTACAAATATAGTTGAAATGGTGTCGAGATATCCTTGCTGAATATACAGCAGTTACGGTGCAAGAGTGACCAAACACTTGCAAACCTTTAAATTTAAAATCATTGTTTGATAATTTGGGCCACCCAAGAGCGCATCGATACGGTCTTATGAAATAATGATTTTAAATTTAAAGGTTTGCAAACCTTAAATTTTAAGTCATTATTTCATAAGGCCGTACGGATGCGTTTTCAAGTCATTCTCGAAGGCAACTCTGTTGGAGCATCGAATTTACAACGCATGACGTAGTCATTTACAAGGAGGTAATGATTAGATATGTAATGAAGTTAGCGAGGTGATTGATAAGATTAAGAAGAGCGAGTGTCCTGATATGCATAAGCTATATAGGCACACAAAATGCTAAGTGAAAGGCTGCTAAGCAACGTTCTTCAAGTGTTCCATGCGGACACCTATTTTAAACAAAAAATTGGGTCCAACTCGAATAATATACGCCGTTTTTTTCTTAGTGGCTTTGGCGTTCGGCTGCTTATACTAAGGCCGCGGATTGGATCCCGGCTGCGGAGGCCGTATTTTCAGGGAGGCTGGATACGAAAACCCCCGAGTGCTGCGCGATGTCAGCGCACGTTATAGAACATCAGTTTGCATGAATTAATACGAAGTCCTTATCTACAGTTGTCTGGAAACCTCTAGCTTTTCAAGTGGTGTGTGAACTATGTCCAGCATTTATAAACAGTCATTTGAATATCAGAATATTGTAAGGTACTGTAATCCAAATATTGAAGATGATGGTCTTTTCTTCCGATGCGAAGCAAAACATTTCCTTAAAGTTTTTGCATCGCTCGCAACGAGTAGTTAACACTGCCATAGAACAACAATAGGGAACGTTTTTGACGATAGCAAAACAAAATAATGTAAAAAAATGCCAGCCGGCCGAAGAGAGATTTTTTAATATACTGATTAAATCGAAGTTTACAATGTATGAAAAAATGAGTAAATAAACTCTTTTCCTTTTATTGATGCCTAAATTCTCTCGCTTTCAATGCGAGTTGATATATCATATTCGTGCATCAAAAGTTGAAAGATGTTCTTTTCAAATGAGGGAAAAGAACTGCTAAGTCAACTTCAAAAAGTCAACGATAACATTCCATTAATGAAATGTGTTAAGCAGGGAGACACGATCTTGCCAATGCTATTCACCCCCTGATTAAAGGAGGTGTTCCGAGGCCTGATTTGCGAAAAGTTTGGAGAAAGAGTCAATTGAGAATACCTGAGTAATCTGCGATTAGCTGATGGCATTGCCTTGCTGAGTCACTCAGGAAATGAACCTACAAAGCATGATCAATGGGTTAAACAGAAAAAGCAGAACGGCGGGTATAAAAACTAACATGCAGGAAGCCAAAGTAATGTTCATCAGTCCAGCAAAGGAACAACAGTGGTAAAGGAATACGTCTACTTAGGGCAGGTAGTGACAGCTGATCCGGATCATGACAGGGAAATAACTAGAACAACAAGAATGGGATGGAGCCCATATGGCAGCTTCTCTCAAATCATGAATGGCAGTTTACCAATATCCCTCAAGAGAAAAGTGTAGAACAGCTGTATCTTACCGGTACTCATTTACGGGGAAGAAACGTGGAGGCTAACGAAAAGGGTTCGGTTCAAGTTAAGGACAACGCAGCGAGCTATGGAAAGAAAAATTATAGGAGTAACGTTAAGAGACCAGAAGCGGGCAGAGTGGGTGCGAGAACAAACGCGGGTTAATGACATCGTGTTCGAAATCAAGAGGAAGAAATGGACTTGGGGAGGGCATGCATTGCAAAGACAAGATAACCGGTGGTCGTTAAGGGTAACGGAGTGAATTCGAAGAGAAGGCAAGCGTCGCAAGGGGCAGCATAAAGTTAGGTGGGCGGATGGGCGTCAGATCTGGCAAGCATAGAGTGGGCGCAGCTGGCAGAGGAGAGGGTTAATTTGAGAGACATGGGGAAGGCCTTTGCCCTGCAGTGGGTGTAGTCAGGCTGATTATGATGATGATGAAGTGAGCTAACCTGTAAACGCTGATCTTGCATTAAATGTAAACAAAGTGACGCAGCGTCACTCAGCCAGAATACAGCACACAGGAGCACATCACTGCAG
Organism: Amblyomma americanum; assembly: GCF_052857255.1. Lineage (NCBI taxonomy): Eukaryota > Metazoa > Arthropoda > Arachnida > Ixodida > Ixodidae > Amblyomma > Amblyomma americanum. The sequence goes on from NC_135504.1 coordinate 110,238,201, forward strand.
GAGATCGGCCCGCGCCTACGGGTTCCACGGGACCTAGTCGTCGAACTTACGCTCCTCGCATGCAACGTCTAGCATGAACGAAACCACCAATTTGAACACGGTGTTGCCGCAGCTTCCAGAGTCGCCCTACTGAGCATGCGTGCGCAGTGAATTGTTGTGCAGTGAAGCATACGTTCCAGGCAAGGAGAAGTAAGCAAGCACGAAAGTAGCTTTGTGCCTGCCTTACAAAAAGACGCTCCATGAAAGGTCTCCCCATGGGCACCTTAGTCAAGCCTCTTTAAAAATTGACAGGCGAAAGGTGAGCCTCTCTTAAGGCATCCTCACTGAGGCTTGGAACGGTTTACATTTTAAACCTAACTGAACTGCCCTAAGAGGTTGTCGGCAGTACGGGTTAATGATCACGAACTGTAACTTTTCGGAGAACGAAGATAAACTTGTTTCTGAACTGGGGTTTCTTCCCTTCATTCGCTAATTGATAGTGATTACGACTTCATGACTGGTACTGAGTAGAATAATAGGTGGAGAGAGAGAACTGGTAGAGGAATGGCAGGGATGTTAACCAGTAAAATGTTCCGGTTGGCTACCCTGCACTGGGGGAGAGGGATAAAGGGAGCATAAAAGAATAAGAAGTAGAGCAATGTGATCTGTATCTAGCACATCAAACAATGATAAATGCACTCTATCTCCCAGGTTGCCGCAACTGTAGCCTGCACATCTAGAGGGCTGCTGAACGCTTCGACCTGAGAACACATCTTCAGCCCTCCATCACTAATACGAGGCAGACCGGCAGCGCAGACGTTCCAGTGTGTAGGAAGACTGCTTGCCTTTGCGGCGGATAATGTTGATAAGAAACGTATGCATCAGACTTCTTCTCGGAAGGATGAGGCTGGAGGATGCATTGTGCCAGCTATCAGAGAGCTGCAAGCACTGGATTGAACAAATCCAGCATCTGCAGTGCATTCTATGCAGCTGGCATATGCAAGCTGGAAAGCAGCACAAGCATGGCATTCACGATTGGCTTCAGCATTCCAATTACTTGCTCGTCTGCGACTTTGGCTTGTTTCTGATCTACTTCCCCACCAGCAGTAGGCTCAACACACTGGGTGCGCGGTGACTGTTCTATCATTGAGGGTGTGCAGTGCTTCGGGAGCGATGGCCAAGTCACTTGGCGGTCCCGGTCTTGGATCGGAGTTGTGACTTGTGCTTGATTAGCAATGAGCTCGGGACTCTGAGTGAGTTATACCTGCTTGGTCAGTGCGGGTGTTTGTAGCTCAGGCAGGGATGGCCAAGGCCCGTCTGCGACCACCGTCCGTGCCTCGCCAGTCATATGGCTGCCATTCCTTAAAGTAATATGCCGAGAGGAAGGACAAGTGGCCGAAATTCTTGGATGATCCTTTCCCATGCTCACTACACATTTAGAAAGTCTGTGACGAGGGCGACAGCGTCGTCGCACCTTAGCGGCAGCTTCTCTGTGTGTGGAATTGTCTCTTGTCATTTGTTTGAGTATCGCCCTTTCCCTTTTAAGGCGAGGACAATCTTTTGAGGCAGCGTCATGAGGGCCGCGGCAATTCGCACACGTAAGGACTGTTGCGCAGCAAGAATCGCCGCTGTGTGGCTTAGTACACCGTGGGCACACGATGGAGAAATTGCACACACTACACACGTGTCCTATCTTCATGCATTTCCGGCACTAGAGAGGCTTCGGGACGAAAGGCCTAACTGCTTGCCGAAACTGCGCGACCTTAACGTACGTTGGAATGCAGTCCCCTTGGAAGGTCAACTTGATGCACTTTGTCCTCCCAACACGCTGAGCTTGCAGTATGGCTACACCGTGAGTAGCGGGCTGAATCAGGATGCGCAGATCAGAGTCGCGGATGGCTACTTCGACGTCATAAATGACACTTGTCGTAGTGCCACTGCCTAGAAGGACATAGGAGTGAACGCTGATGCCGCCGAGCGTTCTGATGTTGCTCAAACTCCCAATCGCGTTCCGGTCCATGACATCAATGGCGACGACATTCCTCACACAATTCACCCTCACATCTTTAATTGCTTCCGGGACGCGAGCCTCCAGGAACGCAGATGTGGCTTGCCTATTTGATGTGGTTGAGATTGTCGGTGGGAGTAGATCTGGCCCAAATAGGACCACATGTGCCGATGATCGTGGACGTGATAGTGGACGCACTCGACGGCAACGAGTCCTCACGTTTGCGCAGTCTCCGCTCGGCCTTCTTGCTTAGGACTCTGATGAAGCCTTCGTCAGCCAACAGAATAGTAAGAATAGTAGAATAGAATAGTAAGTAAGATTCCTTTACATCAATACCTTCGAGTGATTTGGCGTTAGGATTTGTGACTGAGGACATTTTTGTGTCAATAATTGGTTAGTGATTCCCATTGATTTAATAAAAACAGGCTTAATATACCACAGAAAAAAGGAGCAAGAAATTTATTTTCAATAGCAAAACCAATATCTAATTTAGAAATGTTGCGGCGCTAAGTGGCTCTCTTCTTTTCCTGTTTCTTATTTATTTTATTTATTTTCAATACTGCAAGACCTCTTACGGGGCCATAGCAGGTGGGCGTGCACAACATTTACATTGAAGCTAGGGTTACATCACACAGCACAAGGAAAGTTCACATGGCGCCAAGAACACGCGCCTAAATAAATCAGCAAAAACTAAGTATTTTAAATGTCTAACGGACGACAAAATGAATGTGCAAGCGGCTCTTCAAGAGGTTGTCAAGCAAGAAATAATAAAACACGGTTTACAGTGAACAACATGCTCGTTACAGAAAGGCTCCAAGGCGGGAAAAGCAAGACACGATGCGCATATGGTGATAGCAAAATCAACACTAAAGAATTGTGGACGCTGGAACCTAGGCAAACAACTGAGGCTACGCAAGGGCGTATGCACTGTCTAACCCGACAAGAACGGAGGGAAGTGAAACGGAAGCCCAATATTTATTATGAACAATCAAAACCCTTTGCGCATAACTGAGGGCGTTACTTTGCAGCAGCACTGGCCTCGATCTTTGTAACGAATGTTGTCATAGTCGGTGCATGGGTAATCGAGGCATCTATTTTGTTCCAATCTCCTATGGCGACAGGAAAAAACGACTGCTTAAATACATTTGTATGATAAGGATATTCAGTTAAGGTGAGTGCATGATTGTGTCTTGTCGGTCGAGACTGAGACGGGGAAATATATTTTGACCGATTGAGGTTGTAATTGTTTTGCAACAGAAAGTACAAAATTTCAAGTGCACGTTCTTTGCTCTAACTGAGAGCGTCGCAAGACTTGAGATGGCTGCAGGTTTAGATAGGGAGTGATTGCGCTTGTATTTGTAACGGATGAATCGGAATGTCTTTCTTTGTATTTTTCTAGTTTTGCTATGTTAGTTGTTGTCTGCGGAATCCAAAAGGTGTGGGCGTACTCTAATATAGGTCTTATGAATGTTTATATGCTATAAGTTAAATAGATGCTGGTGCAAGCCGTGTACAAGAAAAGGAGTTTGCGTAATGCTGCCGATGTTACATTAGCGATGTTTGCGTCCCATATGCAGTCATCGGTTAACCGCAGCGGTGGCCAAACGGTTGAGCATCCGCCTTGCATGCGGCAGGTTGGGGTTCGTTCAACAGTACCGCCTGGTACCCACCAATGCAATGGGTACAAGCTTCCGCCTGGTCTGGGGCTCGGCTTATTTAGGGTCAAATGCTTGGGAAATTGGTCTTTGGTCCCACCCCGAGAAGTCGAAAATATCTTGTGCCATGGCGGTCTTTGGGCATAGGTGCACTTGCGCCATAAAATTTCATAATTATCATCATGAAATTATAAGCTAGTCTGACACCAAAATATTTATGCTGGGAGGCTTTTATGAGTGGAGTGGCGTTAATGCTGTATGAGAAACATGACTGTTCTTCTTTCCTTGTCACGCACGTGCACACAAACTTTTTTAGAATTAATGGTGATCTGTCATCTCTAGCACCAATCCGCCACCGCATCAAGCGATTAGGAAAGCGCAGTGTGGTCTTCATGATTTTTTGTTTTTTTAAGATGGTGCAGTCATCTGAAAATAGCTTATTTTTACAGTTAATTTGGGCGTTTATATCATTATTATTGATTAACAATAGTAGTGGACCAAGGACGGAGCCTTGCGGAACTCCCAAGTGAGCATGGTTATCCTAGAAGGTATATTTTCAAAGATTACAAATTGAGAGCGGTTAGAAAGAAAGCCTTCAATCCAGCACAGAACTTCCCTCTGCCAGATCATGCATCGCTGTTTTGCGATTAGTTTGTTATGGCACACTCAATCAAACGCTTTAGAAACATCTAGTACATGATGGAAGTTTCACTCCAGATATCTATGCTGAGGACCAAGTCATGAACGACTTCAGTTAACTGAGGGATGGTTGACAGCTCTCGGCGGAACACATGCCGGTCTGGTGATCAGAACTTTTCATGCTCTAGAAAATCGGTTAGATGTTTTAAGATTATGTGATTGAAAACTTCACATCCTGTCCTACTCAGTGAGGTGACCCTGAATTTTTATGCTGTGCCGAAGTCTGCACCTTTATGGAGTGGAATTATTTTCGCGAACTTGCAGTCATCCGGCAGTTTTGACAATGAGAGTGATTTGCGGAATATTAAGCCGATGAATCTGGTGCAGGATTCTGCTTATATTTTTAAGAGCGCGTGTGGTATGTTATCAGGCCCGCAAGCTTTCTTCGCATCGACGTTTAGAAACTGACTGTAAATTCCGCCATCATTTATGTTTATCTCACTTATATTTGATGTTGAGGTTGTTGCCATCCCTAGAAAGCGCCGTTATCTGTTGAAATTACAGACTGAAAAAAGTCGTTAAAGTAATTAACCTTATCACTTTCTTCCTCTGGTGTTTGTTCGTGTCATGATATGTCTATCCTGCGGAAGTGGTTCCAGAACCACTTGAGAGCGAGGCTTTTTGTTGGTCCCACGTCCCAAACCTTACTGAGATTTGTTTGCAAGCTTATGGCAGCATAGTGTGAAAAAGGTTCCCATTAAATATTCATCAGAACAAGTATATTAGCGATTAGCATGGCAGCAGTTGGCCCAATTCATGGGGGAAGGAAAACTCAGGAGCGGCCCTTCGTATTCCCAATGCATTGGCGAAAGTGTGGCGGAAGTGACGTCAAAATTTAGGCTTACAAAGTCGGGCCACTACTAACGGCGTACGGCGTCGTTGTTGTTAGGGGCCCGAGTGTTTTTCTCGGTGGCAGTGCATGGGCTTTCAGCATGGTGTGTTCGCTCTTGCGTGTTAAGTATACACGCCTCGCATCATGACGTTACGCAAGCATCCAAGATTGTTTTTAAATGAGGCGAATAGCCGTTGAGTTGATATTGTGATTGTCAAAAGTGGTGTGGTGACGTGGAGCGATCGATGCATTTAAATGATCTCGCGAAAGGTGGCACTCCGGAATCGTGCTTCGACGCGTGAAGGACCGTTGATTGTTTCAATCACAGGAGCTCGCCAAACAGCACAGAAACATGAAGCCGCTCTCGGCAATGCTGAGCTGCGTTTGGAAGGCGGCGACACGGCGTATGGATGTCGCGAGGAGTATGGTGCGCTGCGGCGCGCGATATCGTCCTTCTAGGCCTGGCTTCGGAAAACGTTCACCGCACCTGCGCGCCCGTCTTTGTGTAGATGTGCGTTTGCGGGGAGGTTGGTGAGCGGTGCATTTTCTAGATATCTTCTCTCGCGAAGAGTTAGCGTCGGCGGGGTCCCTGTTCGTCGTGCGTTCCGGGAGCATTTGATCCCGGCTGATCTTTCGTGCCGCTTTGTGCGTTGATATTTTAAACTACTGACGTGTGTCACATCTCATTAATTAAAAAGTAACAAAATTGCGTCTAATGCAGTGCACGTACGCTTTGGTGCAAAAATTTCGGTTGACACGGGTAGATTTGCTCCCAAGTGCACTCACGAAAACGATTATTAAGCAACTCATGCACGTGCTAAATCATATGTACACCCTTAAAATGTGCGCTGAGTCGCACAGCTACACTGCAACACATTTCTTTTAATACGTGCTTCCTCTGCGTCACATTTCATACAAGATCATCATGAAAACCTATATTGAGGATCTTCCAGCTCATCAAGTTCATTTCTTTACATAGAATTTTAAACACGATCTGCACGTGCAACCTTTGCAGAACACTGCACCCCTCGAAGCATTTTGTAACAAGGGAAGTCTTGGGGTAGCACCGCTGAGCGCATATGGGCTATTTGACTCATGCGTCATCACATGCAGGGCACATCCAACGTAGCTTATTTTTCCCCTAGTTCCACGCATTTTCTGCTGCCTGTAGTCTAACGAGTGTGGCCAACATAATGTGTGAAAGTCTTGGTCTTTTCAATGCATTGGTTGTTTAATATCTTCAGTTGTCAAACTAATGCATCAATGTACCTGAAATGCATTTTGGTCAAAACATCAAAACATTTATTAAGGCGCTCTCCACCAACATAAGCAGCCACTGAACATATAAGGAGTGTAGTGCTAGAGTGGCAGTATGCGACTGTAAACATTGGTACCCACACAGAACAAATGTTTGGGGTAAAAAAGTGCTAAGTGTGAATGTTAATTCTTCGCTGTCATCTGCAGATATTACGCTCCTACAGCGAAGTGTGTTCATAAGACTAGCCTGCGCACATTACATAAATTAAAGAACAAAACTTCACAACTTTCGGAGCAAACACAGGATGCAGTGCTCCTAACGCAGTTTAAAAATCTAGGCCATATATGTTTCATGCAGAGAAACATAAATAAGCACTAAAGCTAAATATGCAGTGTACAATCATGCTATGAAACCAAATGGTAATGCAGAGTGAAAAATACGAATAGAAGAAGAAAGCATGTATAAAACTCATTATTCTACATGAAAATAGAGGAGTGGGGGCACGTCATGTGCTTTGACAGAATAAATCTTGCTACCGCCTATAAACACAGGATGCCGTGCTACTACTGCAAGAAACAGAAACCAAACCCATGTGTTCACAGAAAGGAAATGAATTAGCAATGTGAAAAATGTGTGAAAGCGCACAGACGAGCAAAAAAATACAGTGCGCGAACCGGGTTAGGTCAACCTTAATTGTTCAAAATGCTGCACAAGACTGCTAAAGAAAGCCAAATGCTTCTTCACGGGCTGTGGTGGTGCAGAGGCTAGAGAAGTAAGCTGCTCAGAACGAGTTCCAAGTGCTACCTCAGCTGTAACATTCACATTTCATTGCGGACAAAAAGCAAAAATGTCCATGTGCTGAGCGACAGTTTTAAAGACCCCAGATGGGTGGCATCAATTCGTCGCAGGTGTCAGTGTGGCATCTCTTTTAGCTACAACGCAGCTTGATAACATGAACGCAGCAAATCATTAAGAATATCAGGTTACACATCTGCGCATAGATCAATTGGTCCGTGAACAGAATACGTCATGGTAGAGAGAGGGCAGGTGGATGGGTTTCTTGACAACTCAAAGTGAACATGGGAGCGGGGAGCCTCAGGGTGCTTGTCAGCCTTTAGACAAAAGGACTTGTCTTAGCCCCGATGAAGAGCAGTCCTCTTGTCGAAACGTTGGCAAGAGCCGTGAGGCTTCCCTCCCTTATTCACTTTGCGATGATCACAGTCATACCATGCTAGCTGGAAAAAATGTACAAGAATTCTTCAAGCATTCTCTAGCACAACATGCAAAACGCACATGGAAACATATGAAGAAAACAATATATCTGTACTGTAATAGCAACATGTGCAAATTAGATGCAAGATGCCCATCTTCAGATTTCAATGAAGTACCTTAACTATTTGAAGACCGACAGATGATGAGTATATTTGAACAAGAAACCACAATAGAATCAGCTCGGAGATTTATGCAAAATACAAGTGTGCAACTCTAACTGAGTAAGGTTGATGAAAATTCTCGATAAACAATTGCTATCCACATTTTACTATCTTGCGTCATCAATCGCTGCCCCTGTGAACAATTACCCGGTCAATATCTAGCGCGAGCAAAGCAGGTTATTATACGAGGTATGATACACGTATTTGCATCAAGCTGTTCCGTACTGCACTGTCAGCACACAGATTTCGTACTAATAGCCTTCATAATTTTGTGCTTAAATGCCGGCACTTCAATTCGATGTCAAGGTTGTCTCTCACCAATAGCCTAAGGATTGCACCACTCCTAAGCCGGACAAGATGCGACGATGCCAAGGGTGCACGATGTCAGCCCACCTCTTTCGACAGAACTTATATTTCAAGAATGCGCGCAGGTGAACGTTGCGTGCACGTTTCACTTGGCGTATAAGCAGATGAATTTATAAAATGCTCACTTGAGAAAGTGAGAAGTCGTGTACGCTACTTCCAGCGTCAAACACTCTCTTGTGACTCTCAATTACCAAATCACGGCCGTCTCAAAACAACGCTGACGACTTGACCAGCGCCACTACGCACTACATTTTCCGAAGTTCCTCTTTCGAGTCACACGGTGTCACCGGAGTCGCCTGAGCCGCGCGCGACCCGCGTCCGCCGGCGGAGAAGGAAAACAGCGAGGAGAGAGATCAACAGAGGAGGAGAGGTGAGCCAACTTCCGGTTGCGAGGCGGCTTTCTAGAAGTGACGTCATGGCCTCTTCTTAGCTCTTTCCTTCCTCCGTGGTCAAATTTTTAGGAAAATAAATGTTTCGAGCTTTGGAACAGGCACTACTTTTTTTTCTTAGCCGAGGAAGCGCGCATTTGAACCTGTACTGAGGAAAAAGGTAGGAGCTGCTGTGTGCTGCTCTTCGCCTTCTCTGTCGACACGAAGCCTCTACCGAGACTCGGGCTCGGCTCAAAGTGAAGAATTTAGTTTCCAACGCCACAGTCACAGTAAATGTGGGGTACCAGGCAGAGCGTTGCGCTTCCCAGTCGGGCAATTCTTCATGGTCGAACGCGGTGATGTCTCTTTTCACTCGTTGACGCCTGGGCCTTTCGGTAGAGATTAATGCGATTCTCTAGCGCCTGCGCAACCTAGTGGCGATTTTTGTCATGACAAATCGGGAAAGCAAACTCGGTATGACTGTTAACCATTGACGCCATCTTTTCTGCCTCGCCGAAGAATTAAACCGGGTGTTTTAGGAGAACGGCCGTGCGCTTGCTCTAGGATTCTGGGAATCATTCCTGGTTAGATTAAGCAGCTCGTCAGGGATGCGCAGTTTCTACTGCCGTCATTTAGCTTAATCAATAGCCGCCTGCTCGTAGTCCATCACAAAAAATACCAGAAGTTTCACGCGCAGCGCGTAAGTATAGCTTCGACTTCTTCAGTTCCTACATAACAGTGGGTTATTTGGTATTCCGCTTTATGTGACCTTAAAGCAGTTTTTGCGGTTGTAAAATCACGTGTCGCCGGCATTTTGTTGTTGCAGAGATTAATATTGTTTTATTGCTGCATCGCGCCGTATGCACACATAGGACGCCCATCGACGGCTTGGTCACAGCTCCAGTTCAGTGAGCAACATTTTCCTGACATTCCTGACGTGTGTCATTCCTGACGTGAGAAGAACATTCCTGACGTGCTTACAAGTGTACTATTAGCAGCAAATGAAACGTGAACGCGAGAACTGAATTGCCAACACAGAAAAATGAATATATTTGCTCCTGGAGAGGAAATAGAAGCGATGTTGATTAACACTTCTAAAAGAGTCTCCTCGCATTCGATTTGTAGTTACCTTGCTTATATAGTTATATTCCTCCAGCTAGGGTCTTCTCATTTTGCTCTTCGCGTTTTAGTTATCTTGCTCGCGTTTCTTTTCTTGCTGATTGTAGGTTTAATAAGAGAAAGCACTATAGAATGTATGCCGTCGGGTACAGGCCGAGCAGTCATGCGAGAATTAACTGTATCCACGACCTTAGTCCGGCAAGAAAATTCTGGCGACTTTAGCGAAAACGTTCAGGTCACAAATTACACACGGTACTGTTCAATGGCACAGAACAATCCGCCTACCAAAGCAGAGAAAACGAAGGGAAATGGGATTCTCGGAAACACGAAACAAAAGGAACAAGGGAAGAGATGTTCACATCACACTAGAGCTGCACCTGCGTTTTGCGGTGATGACTTTTGTTAGAGGTATTTTTGATGCGAATGAAATCCGCTTTTTCTGCGGTTTCCGATGATATTGTGAAATAAATTGTTTTTTTACCTTCAAATCCTGACAGTTTAAAGAACATATTACTAAAAGCCGGGCGCTGCTGCTCAAAGCTGCATTTGTTTTATTTAAATGCTATTAACTCATTTATTTAAAACATTTGTAACACGGCCACATGCGCGTCCAAGCGACAATGTACGTGACCTAGACGAGGATGGTTTCGAAATTGAAAAGACTCGAAAACATTAGCGAGGCTTAGTCGAACTGCCTCGGGCAAGAGCGAACCTCCACCAGAAAATCGCGGCAGTCACACCTCAGGCGGTGCAATCTTTCCGCTTCCGTCCGCATACGCGCAGGCTTCCCTCGCGAGAGCGTCTTCATTAGCGGAAATTGCAGCCTGTCGCACGCCAGCCGCCGTGAGCGATAACCGACGCTACGCCTTTCAGGCGCTTTCGGAAACCGGAGCGCCGCTTTTGCGTCGGCCGACAGCGTCGGCGATGGAGCGTGCAAAATGGAGCGGGCAGCCGGCCGCTGATACCGCGCGCCTGTGCAACGCCCAGTCGCTCACGGTCACCGCTTTCGGCCCTCACTCCAGCTTCATTTTCCGCTAAATATTTTGCCTAAGTATGCGTGCTGGCGTGTCGGTCACGTTCGCCCATGTAGGCGTGCGTGTGCTGTGTGAAGTTTTTCGGCAAACGTTGAGCTTTTTGCGAACGTGCTGCTGTGGGCTAGACTTAACGTGGAGCCTGCAATAAATGATTTTTTTAGTGATTTTAGGATTCTTATCAATTTATGTAAGCGAGAACCGTAGACTATAGTATGAATGCACGCGGACCATCAGAATTAAATAGTTTTCCCAAATTCAAAGCAGCTGTATTGATAACTCTTTTTGATTCGGGGCTGACGCAGACTTCTATCGCATTCGATATTCGTCCACGTTCCGTGTCGGATGCCAAGTAAGTAGCCTGAACTCACAAATGAGCTTGCTATACATGCATTGCCACGTAAAATAGTTTGCGACTTGCGAGTAACTCTGGGAGACGTTCGAAGGTGCGGTTTTGAATAAATATTTGCTCAATTAATGTCGTGCATAATAAAAGAGCGCAAAGGCACAAATGCTGAGCGGTAAAAACAATGAGGGTGAAAGTGCTATTACAGACGTGATTACTTTTCAAACAGCAAAGAGCAACTAGGTCACGCGTAAAGACACGTAAAACATATCCTTAAAACTCCTTAAAACAAAAAGCACGAATAATTAAATTATTGAAGTTAAAAGCTGAAATTTTAATTCCTTCTACTAACCTACAAGTTTTAAATCGCCGTTCTAAGTGGGCTACCTCCAATGTGACCGTTCGCAGAAGTTGCGCAATTGCGTACTTTAATATCGCGGAACATTGTGGCCTCGACGCCCTATCACCGGTGCCTCATTAATCTATATTTGTTCAGAATACATGGATAACTCAGACAGCTGCCTCTTTTTCATCTCTTCTCTCTGCAAAGACACGCATCACACAAGCATATTCGACTGCACTAGTTTTACACTCAATTTCTGCATTGCATTGAAGAGACATTACTGCTCCAACAGGGCCCTGGAAGCCCACACTTGAAAGTATGCGAGACATAATCCGACGGAGTATTCTGGTGCAAACGGCCCTTTGCGATCATATTCCCCTCCACTTAACCCCTCCAGCGCACACATTTTGTTTTTCGAAAACACTACCAAAATGTTCATTTAATACTCGTGCTGCCATCTGTCGAAAAACCAAACAAACACATACGTCGTAAGAGCTCTACTCGCCTTGCTTCAGGCACAGAGTGCCAGAAAACACACAACAAGCTGGACTACTAGAATGGATAGTTGGGCTGGTTTGTAAGTGTTCGCGCCGTTTTCTACCCAGAATGAAGCTGGACTACTGATGAGCGTGGAATGACAGCCGGCATATGACGATCCTACCTCGTTAGGGGGTTAACTATCAAATTTCTTTTTACTGAGGGGAAGCTGAAGTGCATCCCTTTTTATTCAAAAGCTTTTAGCGACCCAGTTAGAAGCGCATATTGTCAGTGAGACTGCAACTTGACGTTGATCTTACTCTTGACAAGGTGCTTGAGAGAGTCAGGCAGGTTGAAAGCGTACGTCTGCAGCAAGCGGAGCTTCACCTCGAAAACACACTCACCTTCGACAAAGTTGCATCAGGCAAACAGTAAGTCGGGCACCCGACAAACTCTACTCACGTCAACGACGGCCGAGAGCTCATTGTATGAAGACCACATCCGCGTCCAGCTGACAGCGTTCCTACATTGTGTCTTTGGTGTGGGAAAGAACGACATCCGCGTTCACTGTGCCCAGCGCGGACACAAGTATGCAGGGGCTGCCACAAAAAGGGCCACTACGCTTCTGTCTGCATGGCACGCCGGGTTGACATCTTTGAAGCACCCGGAAAAGACAGCGAAGGAGGATTTCTCGAACCGTCTCGTCCTTCGATACGTCGACATAGGAGACAACCATCCTCGTGCAAGGCCAACCTGTCAAATTCAAAATCTACACAGGTGCCGATGAATCTGTCCACCCACCTACGACATTCAGCATGTTCCCACATCATCCTCCGTTGCCGTGTGTTCCTCGGCAGCTCTACGGTCCTGGTGGGAGACCTCTCGCAGTTTAGGGCGCCGCGCGTCTTCTACTCGCCTACGGTGGACGTGAAAGGCTCCAAGACGTCTACGTGCTGGAATATGTCCACACTCCCCTACTCGGCAAGCCCGCCATCAAAGACTTGCAGGGTCTAACCTTCGTCAGCGCCGTCTCATAGAAGGTGAGCTCAAGAGACGAATTTCCTTCGTTGTTTCAAGGCCTCGGCAAGCTACTAACAGAACAGCACATTCGCCGGCGCGAAGGCTCGAAACCATTTCCTCTGAGCACCCCTCGCCGAATACCTATTCCGGTCTACATGAAAACAAGGCTTTAACTACAGCGAATAAAAAATGTTGGCGTCATTTCATCTGCTGATGAGCCAACTGAATGGTATGCACCTATGGTGGTAGTCCTAAAACCAAACGTTGATATAAGAATCTGTGTAGACGTCACTGAACTACACCGTCAGGTCCTGAAAGAGAGGCATCCGATTCTGTCCGCCGAGCATACACTCGGGCTGCTTCACGGGGCTAAGGTGTCTTCGAAGCTCGTTGCCAATTCAGGGTTCTGGCAGATACCACTCAGTGAATACAGCGAGAAGCTTACTACGTTCTTCACGCCATTCGGGAGGTCTTTCTTCAACAGGCTTCCATTTGGCATCGCGTACGCTCCCGCGTACCTCCAGAAGCAGATATAAAAAATTCTGGAAGGTTTCAACAGAGTTGTGTGCAATATGGACGACATCCTTATCTGGGGCTCAAACGAAACAGAGCACATCGAGACACTTCGCACCGTACTTCAACGACTAACTGAGGCAGGTGTCATGCTAAACGAGAGCAAGTGCCTGTTAAACCTCGACCAGCTCACATTCCAAGGCCACAAGCTTGACCAGCACGGAATCAAACCCGATGAAAAAAATTTGAAGCCACCTTAAAAAATGGCCAGTCCCACTAATAGAAGCGAGTTGCAAAGGCTGCTCGGAATGGCTACATATCTCTTCCGCTTTGTACCCAACCTTGCTGACCTGCTCTCGCCGCTTACTTGTTTGCTGTCAAAAAAGCAGGAATTCGTTTGAGACATTCCTCAACAGCAAGCGTGCGACAAACGGAAGCAGCTACTTTAATCTCTTCCAGTGCTAGGGGTCTCAGATCCTCCTAAGAAGCCAGTGGTCAGTTCAGACGTTTCTTCCTTTGAACTGGGGCATTGATTTTACAGAAACAGACCAATGGCAAGTTTTCGCCCATAGCTTGTGCCTCCCGGCTTCTATCCGACTCGGAGAAACCCTATGCGCAAATAGAGAAAGAAGCACTTGCATTGGTTTGGGCTTGCGAAAAATTCAAAGACTACCTAGTCGGCAAGCAGTTCACAATTTAAACAGACCACAAGCCGTTGGTACCTATCTTTATGTGGAAAAGTTTTGATGACCTTACACCCCTGCTGCGAAGACTTAAAATGCGAATGATGAGGTACCAGTTAGAAGTGGTATATGCACCTGGGAAAGAACTGCTCGTGGCCGACACGCTTTCCGGAGAACCTCTGCAGGAGACAGGTGACACAGAGCTAGAAAGCGACATCGAGGCTTTTTCGCGCTGTGTGAGGACAACCCATCCCATCAAGCAGCACTGCCTTGGGTGGCTGAAAGAATCCCAAAAATCAGATCGCGTGTACTTGTATCGCCGACAACTCGGCACAAAAGAATGGCCTTCCGGACGAGATTTCCCCTTGAAGTGAGATCATTCTACGAGCATCGTCAACAGCTCACCGTAGAGGACGATCTGCTGCTCTACGCAGCCAGTGTGGTTGTCCGACGCACGCGCAGGAAAGAAAATGTGCGCCTTTTGCACGAAGGACACTTCGGCATCACGAAGACCCAGGCCCGCGTTAGGTGGCCTACTGTTGCCAAAGACATCGCAACCACTATAAAACATTTTTCAGAATGTGTCAAGACGTCCAGCAACCGAAAAATTCCCATTCAAAGCACCTAATTTCCTTAAAGACCGTGGGAAAGAGTTTCAATGGGCCTATTCTTCAATAGCCACTGGTAGTTAATGATGAATGATTATTACTCCAGATGTCCGGAACTGACTCGTCTAGAGAAGCTATCATCTAGCACAGTGATAAATAATAATAATAATAATAATAATAATAATAATAATAATAATAATAATAATATTAATAATAATAATAATAATAATAATAATAATAATAATAATATTTGGTTTTAGAGGGAAAGGAAATGGCGCAGTATCTGTCTCATATATCAGTGATAAATCACTGCAAATCAATTTTCACCCGACATGGCATTCCAGAGGTAGCGGTCTCTATTAATGGTCTGCTGTTCTCGTCCTCTGACTTCACTAAGTTTTCTCAAGCATACGTGTTCAAGCACGTCACATCAAGCCTACACTTTATTCAGAGCAATGGACTCGCTGAGGCTTCGGTGAAAATCATCAAAACTTCCATGAAGAAGACCTAAGACGCATACCTGACCGTCTTGTCCTACAGGTCAACCCCGTTGAAAAATGGCTACAGCCCCTCAGAACTATTGATGGGGAGGCGGTTGCGGACAAAGATTACTCTGACTCACGGAAGGCTTGTTCCTCGTTTGCATACGCCACTGAACTTCGGAATTCGGAAGCCTAATACCGCGAACAGCAGCGAAGAACCTACGATAGGCGACATGCGTACGGCAACTTTCGTCCCTTCTGGAAGGGGATGTAGTCTGGGTTACAGACTTAAAGCGAAAAGGGAACGCGGTGGCGCCAGCAAGCGAGCCTAGATCATATATAGTTGACACTACAAATGACACTATACTGCGGAATCGAACCCGTATTATCCCTTTTTTCAAGCTTTCGGAAGAGGAGAGAGACAACCAAGACTTCACATACGAGGAATCTTTGTATGGCGACATAAATGAAGCCGACAAGGCACTAACACTCCCTGGGACTTCAGTTTCTCGAGAAGATTCACAAACAACCTGCGCTGACGCCTCCCACCGGCACGCGACGAGTTCAAAGAGTTTCCTTGTATCTCAGGGGAGGTGTAAGCAGTAGCCACATGCAGTGGCTAGGTCGGCTTGGCTTGGTTGTGCTGCTGCGCGCTCACGTGAGGCTCGCGGCGGCTGGCATGCGTTTCGGGCTCGTGCCGGCATTCACAAGGCTGGAATAAACCTGCCCTGTCGGCATCTTAACAATAACAAGCTTCTGCAAGAATACGGCTGCCAAATACATAAATGTATACCAACTGCTTTACAATTACCGTAAAAACTTGAATAACCTGAGATATTATTTTCTTCTGGTAGTTCATCGCATCTAAGCCAGTCGCTTCTAAGACGCAGTCGTTAGACGCGTCTGTAATGGCTCAGCACGTAAGGCGTTTTGAAACAGATGAGGAGGACTTGTGCTATAGTTTGTCGGCCGCATACTACGTCTCAGAAGAAAAGATTAAGAAAAGGTCCCGCGATACCTCCAAGGGGCGCCGTCCAGGATATTAGCAGTGTGCTGGTGACGCGTGCTGGCCATTTTCGGAAAGAAAACGGTCATCTGTTATCGTTAAAAGTTGCCACAGCTGGTGGCTAAACCTACTTTTAAAAACATACCACAATTTATCAATGAAGACGAAGCTCACAGTCACAGAATTTCGCCTTTTGATTCGCCTTTGGCGAAGTGGATTTGTTCTAAATAGTCCTTGATTCCTAACCACATGCACTTGATATAAATTAACTAGGTGTCCTATTTCGAGAACGTTCCTGCTAATTTTTTTCTTTTTCGGAAGTCCCCTCACCACATACTGAAATTTTGAATTAACTACATATAAAACTTGGCGGAACATTGTTTTCGTTATCTGCGATTCCCAAATACTGATTGTTCCTTGAAATGTAATATTGTTCATCATCAGCCAAAAATATAGTAAGATTTATAGGCATACGTTGTTTTTCTTTCATGTCGTTTTTATACGTATACGCTTATCGGGACAGATTGTTTTCGTGTATAACGTGACCGTCTTGCAGCCTTTGACTGATGGCACTCACGTAACAAAGACCAGTCCGAAAGAAGAAAGAGGGCCAAACACAGTGAGCATTCTTCCATCGATATGTCAGCTTTTCTCTTTGCCCCCTGTTTTTCCACTTCCCAGACCAAGTACACACGAAGTGTGCATTTATCGATCCCGCGTGATCTTTTTCTTGCATTTAATGGCAGCCGCTCCTGCCCGAGAACCTTGGAGTGTAATTTGCCCACGCTATCGGATTGTTTTCTTTCATCAATATTTCAGATTGAACCCAGCATTCCGGAAGCCAAGAGGCTTTTTACTTCTATAGTATTTCTTGTGACAGTCCTCCAGCAAACTCAAAGTGCAAACGCCAGGCGTACACAAAAAGGAAAAACAGGTCACGCAACGTGCTCTTCCACATTCTTTCTTTTTTCCAGAAGAAAAACTAATGCCTCGTTAATATTTCACCGCCAGCTTAAGGAACTTCCGTGTCGCCCGCGATCTGTCTTCGGAGCCCGGGTCCCTCCGTCAGAGTTAATTTGCCAGACTGAGATTTATTCGTCCGCCGTACCCCCCCCCCCCCCCCCTTCCGCCGCTGAAAGTTTTCTTTTGTACCCGCGGCTTCCGTTAGGCCTTCTGCCCGGACTTTGCACTCTGTGCTTCTGTTCTCGCTTCGCGCTATTCTCGCATGCGAAATATATGCTATTCCTCACTGCTCATCCTTTGATCCCACGTACACAGACATTCGTCGTACGTGTCTTAGAATTCGTTCTGCATGTTTTATGATCGCTTTGTTCTCGGGCACTTTGCTACAATAGTCCGTCTGCAGGCAGAGAATCTACGCTTGGCTGACAGAGAAAAGTGGGGTTTCTTGTTCGAGGGCTTTTGCATATCGATTCGCAAAAGTGCCGGTCGATTTGTCGCCCGCGCGAATTCTGTGCCGAGATATGCTAACCTTGCGGTACACGCCTACTGGAACGTCGTTTAAGTCCGCGTTGTCACGGTTGAGAAGCCTTGGCAAGGTGTGCGGATTGTCTCATGTGTGTTACACCTCGAGGTTTTGAGCTTACGGCGTAAAGCATGCTCCCAGCCGTGTACATAGAACATGCCTTTGCATTTCTGACAGGAGCCGGATTACGACGAGCGGCCGCGGACGTGAGATCGGTCAGTCGATCGCTTTGCAACCAAGTTTCCGCGCTTCGCTACTGTACGACGATGTTAAAGCGAAGCCAGCACTTAATTGTGATTAGTTATCAAGAGTCAGTGACTTTTTTACGCTTTCCAAGTCAGATCGCACTTGCTACTGCGTCCACGACGCTTCATGCAGGCTATAGCAGCATCTGGGCTTTATTGGTGCAGCGGCAGCTTAGGGCACGACGTGCCGGACACTATTTGGTTATTAATTGCAGTTAGTTAAGCTGAAATGTTGAATGCTAAGCTTTACAGTAGTAACTGGATTGCTTGAGCTGTGATAAGCTAAAATCAAAGGTCCCGCCACAACATGCGTAACGCCAAGCAAGCATAGCGCCTAAACGATTTTTTTAAAGCTATAAACACATTTAAGAAATTTTAGGAAGAAACACTGAAAGTTAAGAGAAGGCGAGTTTCTGTGAATACTGCCTGCTCTCTACAGCTGTGTGGGTTTTCAGTGCAGTAAGAATATCTTTGTATATATCCACAATTAATTTTACCACTTCGTTCTCTGCTACACCACACAACAGTGGCATGATATTAAAGTGGCAGATGTTGAGGCCTTGCCTTCCTTATATGCGGAGCCGATGTTGTTGGCGTTACAATACACCAGGTGGAACAAGTCACACTGATCGGTCAGAATGAAATGACATCGTGTATGACGTCGTGACAACGCGCTGTTCTGACTGACCAGAATACCAATTGTAATAGAACCGACCGGCAGGAGTTGAAGCAGCGCAGCGAAGAGGTAGACGAGGTAGACGAAGTGCAGCTGGGATTTCGAGTGACATCTGTGCCTGTGTCCGTCGTGTGGTCATCCGACCAACGCCAACCGACCTGCGCTTCGAATAAACACCTTTTCACTTGGTGGAGGTGTCTCGGCTCCCGTCCCAGTCCTAGGACATCCTGGAACTTCAAAGCGGAACGCTTCTCGTCCCTGCAACCATGCCGGAAAGTCCGAGCGAACCATCGCCGCCCATCCCTACCACCGTCCTCTGTTCCGGGGTGCAGCGCCAGCGTGACCTTTCTCCATTTTGTGGCACTGACGTCCAGGACGTCGACGATTAGCTGGCCTCCTACGAGCGCGTCAGCATTTACAATCGGTGGGACGATTGCATTAAACTAAGCAACGTACTCTGCTACCTCACGGACGTTGCAAACTCGGGTTTTGCAACCATGAGGCCGATCTTCCCACATGGCCCTCTTTTAAGGCGAGTTTCGCTGACGTTTTCGGCCGCCCCGCCGTCCAGAAACTTCGCGCCGAGCAACGTCCTCGTGCTCGAGCTCCGCTCCTTGCTGAGACATTCACTAGTTATACCGAAGATATCGTTGACTTGTGCAAGCGTGTGAACCCGTCCATGGCCGAAACTCATTAAGTCAACCACATCCTTAAAGGGATCGCCGACGACGCTTTTCAGATGCTCCTGGCTAAGAACCCCGGCTCTGTCACTACCGTCATCCAGCTGTGACAGAACTACGACGAACTACGAAAGCAACGCGCATCTACGTGGCAGTCCGGTGCGCCTGCAGAGGGTCTTGCTGGCTTGGCCCTTGGTGGCTCGTCTTCTGAGCAGTCCCTGTTCATGCACCACGTCAAAGCCTTCGTCCGCGAAGAAGTCGCCCGCCAGCTTTCTCTGCTGCATCCCATTCCCGACCCCGTCTGCCCTACTCTCGACTTGGCGCCATCCCTCGCGCCCACTATCAGCCGCGCTATTAGGAGCAGGTTACTGCAGTTCTGCCACCCAGCCCCCACCTCCGCCTGTGGCAGCCCCGCTCACCTATGCTGAATCAGTCGCCAGTACACGGCGCTCGCCCACCTCTGCCGCCTACCGTAGCAGCCCGGCCTTTTATGCTCCACCGCCGTCCATGCCACTGCCGCCAGCCCCGTATCGTCGACCCCGCCGACACCCTACGAATCCTTGGCGTACCGACGACAATCGGCTGATATGCTACTTTTGCGGTCTTCCGGACCATGTCGCACGCCTTTGCCGTCAGCGATCCCTTCGTTCTGGGGATGCCGTGCGCACGTCCCGCTACAATTCCGAGCCGCCCTTACCTGGTGTCTCTTCTGGCTCATCTACGCTTCTCACTCAGTACCCTACTCGCCGCTCGCCTTCATCGCGTCGACGTTCCATTTATCTGATGCTCCGCCGCCCGGACCCCCTCCCAGAGGAAAACTTATTGCCACAGTTCCCGTGGCAAGAACTGCGTGTTTTGCGAACTCATAAGTCCGTTTCCTCCTGCTAACGTGATTGAGGTGTCTGTTGAAGGCGTCCACGTTCTCGCGCTCGTCGGCACGGATGCTGCCGTGTCTGTGATTAGTGACGCCCTTCGCCTCAAAGTTCGTAAAATGGCAACGCCGATGCCTCACTTTTCACTACGTATGGCCACCTCTCAGCGCATCCGTCCCATCGAAGCCTGCACGGTCCGTGTTTCTATGAACTACGTCGCCTATACAATCGAGTTTGTTGTGCTCAGCGCCTGCTCTCACGATGTCATCCTCGGCTGCGACTTCCTCTCGACCCACCGCGCAGTGATTGATTATGGCTGTGCTGAACTTGAGCTTTCTTCCGTATGTAATGTTTCATTGTGTGACCTGCCTGTGACGCTCCGCTATGCTTCTTGTAGCTCCCTACACCGGCATACCTCCCTTCTGTTCTGCCCTGGTTCCGCTCCGAACGGCCTCTTCGCTCTCAGCCCTGATCTTTTCACACCCACCGCAGCCGCCACCCGCCATCACCGCATTCTGCTCCTTTTCGCCGTTCTCACGATTTCATATACGGCCACTGCGCCATGTATGTTGCCAACCCATTTTCTTGCCCGTCGTCTGTTCTTCGCGGCGAATGCCTCGGCTCTATTGAAGTGGACCCTGCTCTTGCTTCCGAGTTCTCCGATACCCGTGCCTGTCCCCCAGTTACTGCCTTAGCCTGTTGTGCGACTGCGCCCGATTCGCTTCCCTCAGACGTCTTTCATCCTACCATCGCTCCCGACTTTCCGTCCGCTTACCGTGACCAGCTCTTGTAACTTCTCCACCGCTTCCACAAATCTTTCGACCCACCGAGCAGTTCCACCAAGTGTAAAGGTGTATATTCGAAGCGCAGGCCGCTTCCAACTACTTCGGCTATTAATCGCTGGGTCTCCGTGGCCGTTGACCACCTAACACGTTTTGTCGAAACGTCGGCTCTCAAATCTGCTACCGCAAACGATGTCACGTGCTTCATTCTACACAGTCTTGTTCTTCGTCATGGCGCCCCGAAAGAACTGCTAAGTGACCGCGGCCGTGTTTTTCTCTCGGACGCCGTCGAGACCCTGCTAAAGCAATGTCAAATCGTTCATCGCTGCACCAGCGCCTATCACCCTCTGACCAACGGCATGACTGAGCGGTTCAACCGCACACTCAGTGACATGCTCGCCATGTACGTTGACACCCCCCACTCCAACTGCGACCAAGTGCTCCCTTTCGTCACGTACGCGTATAATACGGCTACGCAGACAATGACGGGGTTTTCTCCTTTCTTTCTCTTATATGGTCTCGAGCCTACATCCACCATGGACACCATCCTTCCCTATCACCCTGAGCCTTCCGAGGCCACATCACTTTCCGAAGCTCACCTGTATGCGTAGAGTGCCGGCAACTTTCCCGCTCTTCACTTCACAGCTCCAATGGCATCAGAAGTACCATCAGGATTCCTCGGACCCTCCCGCGTCATACCCATCTGGCGCCCTGGTTTGGCTCTGGGTGCCTTCCTCCACTCCCTTCCTCGCCACGAAACTGCTTTCTCCCTATCATGGAGCGTACCGAGTTGTGCAACAAACTTCTCCCGTGAACTACATCGTTGAACCACTCGCTCCCCCTTCGGACCACCGTCGCCTGGGGCGCGAAACTGTGCACGTCGAGCGTCTCAAGCACTAATTTGATCCGCCCATGCTTTCCTCCCCGTAAGTCGCCAGGATGGCTCATTTTCCGGCGGGGAAGTAACAGTAATGGTACCGACCGGCAAGAGTTGAAGCAGCGCAGCGAAGAGGTAGACGAAGTGCAGCTGGGATTTCGAGTGCGCCTGTGCCTGTGTCCGTCGTGTCGCCGTCCGACCAACGCCAACCGACCGGCGCTTCGAATAAATACCTTTACACTATGAATAATTGGTTGTAGATTTCCTAAATTTCAGAATGTGCTCATGACACCTGCGTATCTTCTCATTCTCAAGAATTGTCACTGTACTAAGCCCGAAGGGTTGCAGCTGACGCCTGCAGGATAGATGAAATGAGGTTACTGCTGGTTGTTCTCGTCTTGCATTGATTGTGACTCAACCACGATGACGGTGGTCGTAGTTTGGAGACCAAAACCACACAAAAAGTACTCGTAAGAATGGTACAAACGTTATGAAAGGACCAGAGTATATTTACAACAAATTCCTAATATTGACATCGCTTCTCGAGGTTAAAAATCGTGGTGCACGTTGCCACCTGGAAAAATATTTGTATTGATGTAATGGACAACATCAAGAAATACAGACGGCGAAAAATACGTGATCTTGGAAGGCATCATGCTGTTTCCCTTGTATGACGTTCTTGTGTCACAATGAAATTTCTTCTCTGGTTTCGACTACCACGAGTGCAAAAATTTTAGTCTCAGAGACGCTCTAAATTTTAATTTGAAACTTCATCACCTCTCTCCCAAGGCTGGAGTACTTCAGAGTAGCACAGCAGCCTGTGTTCTTTTGCTACCGTGAGAAGGAGCAAAAATAATTTTGGGCCATTTTGTTCAGTCTCCTAAGTAACCTGGACGACACTTGATAAGGCCATCGCTCTTCGTCGTCTGCATGAAGACGTGAAAGACAACGCTTCGTTTTTTCAGGGGAGTTGAAATCGGGGTCACTTGGTAAATAGTCTACAAAAATAAACCAGCCAAAAGACGAGGACTGAGAATATACGAGGCACAAACGAAACTGGACTAACAACTGTGCTTTGTTAAAAAGAGTACGTCTCCCAGGAAAACTAGTAGAACATGCGCAGCTCGACAACCAGCGCTCAAAATACAAAAAAGCACGCAAAAAACACCGATTCTTGCAAGATAATAAAGGCGTTAGTTCCCGTAGGAAAGTAAATCTATTTATTTGTGCATCAACGTCATAGACGAGGTGCTGATACAATTATCACCATGCATATTTATGCGATAGGCTTCGAAACTTCACGCTCCACCTTGCCCTTGCCTCTACCAAGAAAAGTGACATTTGAAAACAGCGGTTTGATTTTTGGTTTTTGAGGAAAGGAAATGGCGCAGCAACTGTCTTGCATATCTCGGCGGACACGCGAACCGCGCCGTAAAAGAAGGTATAACGGAGGGAGTGAAAGTAGTAAGTGAAAACAGTTGAGGGCTCCGGAATAATTTCGACCATCTGGGGACCTTTAACGTAGCAAGCGCATTCCCGCAATGGCGAGGCAAACTTGCTCTGTTAGCGAGTGTCAGAGAGTTGTGGTGCTCTCGCAGCCTTTCACTGATACATCAGCCTGCTTGGCTGATGTAAACTTTTTCACACGTCAGTGAAATCTTACAGATCACACGTGTCGTACAAAGAACGTACCAGTTTTCACGCCACTTCGGACACACAGGGAGCCTAGTTCTGCCAAGCGCAACATGTGCACAAAGGCATGAACGCTTACAAGGAGCAAGAAAAACAACATTGACCCCCTGCCCCGCAGCATGTTGTTTGATGTTATGGAAAACCCCATAAGTATAAGGCATCATCTCAATTTGTTTTTCTTTTAGCTTTATCAGGGTTTGGTACTTTTTCGTCACCAATTTTAATTATTTGCAGCAACGTTTCTGCCACTGCATTCAGAAGCGGTTTTGGCAAACCGCCGGCCTGTAACCGCTCAACCTGGTTGTCCAAGCTATCATGTTGATGCGTGTGTGTGTGTGTGTGTGTGTGTGTGTGTGTGTGTGTGTGTGTGTGTGTGTGTGTGTGTGTGTGTGTGTGTGTGTGTGTGTGTGTGTGTGTGTGTGTGTGTGTGTGTGTGTGTGTGTGTGTGTGTGTGTGTGTGTGTGTGTGTGTGTGTGTGTGTGTGTGTGTGTGTGTGTGTGTGTGTGTGTGTGTGTGTGTGTGTGTGTGTGTGTGTGTGTGTGTGTGTGTGTGTGTGTGTGTGTGTGTGTGTGTGTGTGTGTGTGTGTGTGTGTGTGTGTGTGTGTGTGTGTGTGTGTGTGTGTGTGTGTGTGTGTGTGTGTGTGTGTGTGTGTGTGTGTGTGTGTGTGTGTGTGTGTGTGTGTGTGTGTGTGTGTGTGTGTGTGTGTGTGTGTGTGTGTGTGTGTGTGTGTGTGTGTGTGTGTGTGTGTGTGTGTGTGTGTGTGTGTGTGTGTGTGTGTGTGTGTGTGTGTGTGTGTGTGTGTGTGTGTGTGTGTGTGTGTGTGTGTGTGTGTGTGTGTGTGTGTGTGTGTTGCCAGCGCGTTTGAATTCTGTGCGTTGGTAGTCGAGCTGCGCTTGCTCTGCTAGTTTTCCTTTGAGACGTGCTGTTTTCAATAAAGCACACTTGTTAGTCCACGTTCGTTTGTGCGTCGTCTATTCTCAGCCCTCGTCTATTGCCTAGTATATTTTTGAAGAATTCGTTATGAGTTCTGAGCTTGGTACTAGCCTGAATGAAAGAATCCATTGGTTAAAACCTAAAAATGCTACAGAAGCAGCATTCTATAAGCTTTCAACGCGATAGTCTTAATGCTCCCGTTGAGCGGAGAACAAGGCAGCGTGCGAGAAAAAGCGGATTGGTCGGAATAGTAGTGACGCCAAGTGTGAAGCCGCGGATTTAAACATTTAATTAAACATCACATAAATTGTGTATATAAGGTCGCAGCATTGCTCAAATGTCATTATGACAGGTAAGAAGTAAAATATATTAATTGCACTGAAAAAAAAACTGCGGTGAGATGACAATCGTACATGTGCGTCCTGGATACCAACACAGACACGAGTTGAAGCCTGGTTGAAGCGAACACCACTGTAGTGAAGGTGAAAGCACCTACAGAGCTATTTCTGACTACGTTTGAAGAACTTCCACGCGTCTTTCGTTGTTCACCAGCAAATTTCTATGCATATAACCTGAATTTCCCTCTGACAGTGCAGCCGGTTGAACTCCCAACTTTTGGTTTCTGTTGAAAACTTCTCCGCTTCCAAGTCTTAGAATGACCGGAGTTGATGTTGCCCCCTAGTTGTCTGCTGCTCTAGACAGCATCTCATTGCGTCTTACTACAGAACCTCTTTTTATACTTATTTTTCTTCTCCCAACATCTTTCGGATGCCACGCTCCCGACCCAGCGCTCCCGCGCCGCGAAGGAGGCGCCTATGAATAGCTCCGGCGCGCCGTTTAAAACGTGACTTCCACGATGTTTCCAGCGCGGGCTGTTTCAGCTCCGCGTGGAAGAGGCGGTCAAGGGCCTGCCCCCTGAAACAAGCCCGCTCAGCGCCAGAGCGTTGAACCCGCCTGCCGGAGTTGCTCCGACGGTATAGAACCCCCGATTAGAGCCCCGCAAAGCAGCCGTGAGTCCTTCCGCTTTTCTCGCAGTTTCTCTTCTCATCAACTCCCTTGAGTGCGTGTTTTTTTTAATACTGACAGTTCGTTGGCAAGGCATTAGTGTGCAGCAATTCTATATGAGGCATAGGTTCAAAGGCCATAATTTATAAAACTAGCCAGGCATTTCCATTTTGCTTGGTCTTTTACCATTGACTGCTGCTCCCCGTCAAGTAGGCGGGGAAGTTGATGTCCCATTTGTAGTGGCAGGAACATTCGACGACACTAGCATAACTCGCCCCAAGTCCATGCTGAACTAACGGACTACTGTCAGCGCTAACGAGTGTTGAAATGCCAAGTCGCGTTTCACGCGCCTTACGAGCTTTATCGGCACTAACTACGTATCGGGGAACGAACTGTTCAGGTTATCGCGCTACGCATCAGTGGTACATGGTTCTTGGGGCTCGGTCGGCTGGACTGAATGCGACGGAAGTAGTGAGTCTAGAAAGAATGCGACGACCCACCCGACCGTGCCCGTCTTTGCTTCAGTTACGATTGACACCACAACCAAATAAAGTTAAAAATAAATGAATCGCCACAAAATAGAACCAAATGTGTCTCTCTAGCCACCGCATGTGGCGTTGTAAGTTAAAGGGAGATATCTTTCCAACAGCTATTTTGTAGAATTATTTGCTCGGCCTCTCATTAACTAATGGCTACGCCATAGCCGCCTCGAATTGCGGTTTTAAACTGCGTCATCAACTGCTTTCCGATATCAAAATCAGGTTTGGCGATTAGCGAAAATTAAAGGAAATATCTGTTAGAAATGCCGCAAACCACTGCCCCATATCCACCCAAATTTACAGCTACAGTACAATATAATTTTTCCCCAAAGCTAACGATGGCATAGCAGCCTACTCACAAAGCAAATAGGACGATAATATAGGAGGTTCAGTTATAATATCGAACAGACTCAATTACGCTGCTCTTGAAAGAGACTTCAGTAAAACATACCCTCAGGATCGTCCTCATCTTACAGGTTTATTGTCACCTCGACACCACAGCCTGTCGCACAGACGGTCCGCACCAACCGGCGAGTATTGTCACAGTACTAGGCGTGCAGCACAATATCTTTCGTTCTCCTTCAACTCACCTCGTTCAACCCTTCCATCATCGTGCGGTTTATATCTTCACACAGAGCGCGCCGTTCCTTTCCACATGGCCTCACCTAAGCTACCATGAAAACGTTTTTCGAACCAACTGATTGCTTCAACCGCTTTCAAGGCACCACGCCTAGATGATACCACGCCTAGATGATTACACCAGCAATCAAGATCTACGAAGGTTTTTTTAAGCGCTCATGAATTGAAGGGCTTCTTTCTCAATGCATTGTCCTAAAGGAGCTTTCTTTGAGTTGCGAAAGGCCACTGAGTACAACATTTTGTAAGAGACAGAAGTTTTTAAGATATTCAATCATTGCGGTTCGTGGTAATTATCTTTTCCTAAACTTGATGCCATCAAGAGCTACTTGCCGTGCACTGTGGATCAACAGTGAAGGCAGTACACCCTAATGTCCTCATGATTTATCTGCATGTATATTTACAAGTAATGCTTACCAAGCACGTGCACCACAGAACACTCTCTCGGATCAAGGCGGGAGATCATAGACGTAGCAATGCGCCTTTACTTTTATATTTTCAGGGCCGCGTCGTTGACTGTGCATAACGAATATAACCGAGGGTGCATTACCTGTCTTCGCTACCCCATGCTAATAATTAGAAGCGATTTTCTTTCAAAAACAATTATAATAGTATGCCTCCTGTACAAAATTACATTTTGGGAAATAATATTCGCAAGCCTCCGTAATTTGCGCAATATTGGTTCACTAATATTCTTTTCAGTTATTTTTTTCATCAGACATGAGAATTGCCGTGGGAACTAATTTTTGTGTTGAGCATGACACCAATGACGCGGGATCGAATCCCGATCATTGCGCACTGATTTCAATGGGGGCGCAATGCAAAAGCACCCATGTACTGTGTTATAGTACACTCCAGAGAACTACATGTAGTCCGACTTATATCAAAGCCCTCAAAAACGACCCCCCTCATAATCCTGCTGACGATTTGGAACGTTCATAATCAAATCACTTTGTCAGCAGAGATATTCATAAAATAGCCGGCGTTCATTTAGTAATTGACTGCAACGAAAGAAAATGTGACTCATATTTACTATATGAGCAGAAGCTATCTTCTTCAGTCAGTTTGTTGTAGATATGCGCTTGGCATTTAAATATTCTACTGAGAAGAAACAAAAATGGCTATTTTGAAAACTCCACAAAGCCAGTGTTAACAAGCAAAAAGGTTTCATGAATCCCAAAACTACATTATTCCCGAATCTCTAAACTTCTTGCACAGTTGTCGCTGATCATTAGTACCGTGTAAAACCAGTGATAATTGCTATTTTCAAGGCCTGAAATTGAAACAGGCTGCAAACTTGAAAGCAGGAAAATATGGTAATGCAGAAATCAAGCTTCGTATGCTGGATTCGCATGTTAACACCTGCATCCTTCTTCAAGTGCGCTTGCATCCAATGACGTTCGAAAACACGCTTAGTAAGCAGTTTGTTTCTGTCATGTCAATATTTTGTGACATTTTTCAACGATACGATAATGACGCTTTTGAAGAATAGAAACGTGCCTCCACATCCGCTGCACACAGAAACTTCTCGCTCAAAAGTTCCTAACAGCTGATTCTTATGTCACTGACTGACATTTTCTCTTAGTCCTCACACTTCACACTGTTTGATTCTGCACAGATTCTCGTTAGCGAAGAGTTCACTGTTTCGTATGTTTACCAGTCTCCTCTTCCTCAAGTCAGAACTGTGATTGCCTCACAACCTCAGAAGTAATCCCGTGACGTTTCATCTTTCTCCCGCTGTTTAATGTTTTTCTTCTTCCCTTTGGAGATCTTCATGCTCTGCGCGGATGCACACCGAGTGTTTTCTTCTTGCTTCTGTCTGAAAACACAAATAAACATACGCAGGAACCGACAGACTTCACGTAGATGTCGTCTCCGGCTGTGCGTTTTTAGTTTAGCATTCATCTGCTTCACGCAGTTCATCCCACTGTGCGCTCGAGATCGAACGGTCTCGCACTTAGGAGAGCAGCGCAGACTGTTCGCCATCTCGTCCCAGACGCTCGCGGGCGTTCACGCCTCTGTGCGTGCGGTTCTGGGAGCCATGCCGTCTGGCAATCCTTCCTTCCAGACGCCGCCGCCCTCTATGTCTGAGCCGCTCCCTTTCGCGTGGGCTTTTCTCATCTCTACCTCTACCCCCCTCTGAATGTAGTTCTCCTGAGAGCGAAGTGAATCCCTCGAGGGAATATAGTCGCGGTCCTCCGTCGGGGACTTTTGCGCCGTATCGATTGACAGTCGATGGCTGCTGCGTGGCGCCGTGCCATATGTTCGAAATTTTCCTCCGGTAGTTTAGGGGTTTCTTATTTTCTTGGAGATTTTTCTTTATTTTATTCGTGCCAATTCCTTTTCCTCCGCGTAAGTCGAAATAGTCGGCATATAACTTACTTCTGAATTCTCAGCCCTCCATAATAAGGATGGTTGAAGTGTAAACAGGAAGAAATTTCCGGCTTTTGTGTTGTAATGAAACGAACATCTTTCGCGTAAAATTATCCTATGTAAGAGCTGCTCATCTTGCTTGATCAGAATCTGATAATCTATGCAGCAGCTAATAAAGGAAGAGTATTACCGCTCGCAGGTAAACGCCACAAAGGCAACAACATTCAAATTTTTCAAAAGGGGTGTTACATAATGGACCCAAATCATTTTCTGTTCCCTTCTTCAGGCAGCCTTCCTCCTACCGTCCAGAAACGTGCCTAGTGCTCAGTGCAGGGGCTGGTAGCTAAAAAAATGAGGCCGAGCGGAAGGAAACAATTAAATTTTAATGCGAAGTACTAGCACAGCATCGTTTCTAGTAAACAAAAAAAAATGATGTATAATTCCGCCTCTTATACCAAGACTCTTCAGCAAAGCTGCCACTGGCAATCAGTTACCTCAATGATTGTCAGCATAGGAACCCATACGATTTGCACTGACTGCA
This sequence comes from Amblyomma americanum, assembly GCF_052857255.1. Classification (NCBI taxonomy): domain Eukaryota; kingdom Metazoa; phylum Arthropoda; class Arachnida; order Ixodida; family Ixodidae; genus Amblyomma; species Amblyomma americanum. The sequence goes on from NC_135504.1 coordinate 110,267,765, forward strand.
ATAAATTGTAACCCTTTAGTCCACAGCAAACTATTTGTTTTTTACGAAATGTCCTGCACATTCATAAACGACTTATCGGGTGGTCCGTTTTATGCAAATAAGAAAATGCGAATAACTGCTTCTTGACTCCTACCGCTAACTCTACGTTGAATTCGCACCGCTGCCCTGAAGTTCAAGTACTATTATTTCTGCGATTTATGCCTACTTTGTCGTCTTTAAAACAATAATATTTTAAATATTGTTCATATTATTTTACGCCATTTACCTGGATGGCACCACGCCATTCGCCTTCTACTCATTTGTTTATTCACTTAATTATTTACTTGCTTATTCTAACCTCATTTGTAGAGGCATTAGAAAGAGTAGTGTTAAGAAGCAAACAGTGAAAGGGGTAATATGCAGCGAAACGAATAAATACTGCAAAAACATTTAATTATACCACACATTGTAAAATATCAATAAACTGTGATCATCAATATTTGCCATATTTCTCGGAAAGCGATTCCATTCAAGAAAACTTTAGTGGACACTTAAGCTTCATATTAAGAAAATGGCACGATAGCGTTAATGAGCCCCTTCAGTGGCCTCGAGTCTTCTTTGCGTATCAATTCGCAGACACGGGCACGGTTCTTTCTGTCACCGTAACATAACGCTTAACCTATACCCTTAAGACTGCAATGCGATAGCATTACAGATCCCTCCCGCAGAAGTACTCCTCTATCGCCTAGGTTCTGTCTACGTGCCCCTGTATGCGAAAGTGCCAATTCTCTACTTTATATTCACCGCGGAGTGTCCTCATACTAACCGTGGCGCAGTGGTGCAGCTGTTAAGCGATGTGCCACTGCCAAGGCAGGTCGCTGTTTTAAACACTGCCTCCGGTGGGGCTTGTGACGCAGGTTGTTCTTCCAGAGCGACCTCTCGCTACCAATCATTAATTGCCACCTACCACGGTGTCCAGTTTGCACACATCTGGCGGGCAGACTGCCAAGACGGGAAGGTTGTGATAACGCCACAAGGTCATGTGGTCTCGGTGGCAGGTGCGCCATCTGCTTTTTCGCTCACAACGCTTACGACGACGACAACGACGCGGGATTTACTCCAGGACGGGAGTAATAATGCTATCGTGTTAATACATATGAGGCAAAAAAAGCTAAAAATGGAGGATTTCTGCGATATGATGACATTATAGTTTATTACGATGATTTTTAGGCATTATGGGACCCATGCGTTATCAGTAATTTGGGGCTGCTGTTTGTTAGCGTCGTTAAGCCTTGCTGCCAATGGTGCTTCAGTGAGAAGGACTGAATTTTTTTATACTACATAACCGTACAGATAACAGAGCGTGCTCTTTCAAAAAATTTAGGTTCTATGTAGTTGGATTTTCGTTCCATAACCGTTAAAACTGTAAACAATGAAAGTCAGTGGAAAGGCAGAAATTTTTTTGCCCTTCTTGATGCCAAAAACAAAAATACTTTTAAGAATATGCAGCTCCAATCGCGCTTTTTCTCACTTGCTTCCCATAAAACGGTGGCTTGGACTTTCATTATACACCACCGTGTCCATAGAAGCAAACAAAAATTTTACAGAACTGACGCGTTCACAATACTGTTACGCCAACTAACGCTGCAGGGCTAAAACCAAACTCGACCACACAGTCGTATTCGCCGTGCCGTAACCGAGTGCTCTAATGCAAACCCGCACAGATTGAAATCGTATACGATCGAATCTTCGCCCGCACCAAATATATCTTACAAGAAAAAAAGAACGCAGCCAATCGTTTCTCCGAATCTGCTACGCAGCGGCAGAGCAAGTGAACCACGCTGTAATGCAACTCAAGAGCGTAGCGCTAAGTGCCCATCAAAGAAGACCCTCCGGCCAATTGCATCGACCGACTGGAATGGCTTCGCGGTTAATCACCTGCAAGGGTAAAATCTTAGGTGCTGGCCGGTGCAAATGTGTAAACCGCGACGTAGTCATGTTTCGTCGATTCTACTGGCTCGGCGCCTCCTTCCACGAGCACTTTCCACTTTTTTCTTGGGTTATATGTGACTATACAGCACTGACTTCGTGTCCTGGTAACAATGTGGAGAAGAGGGAAATTTTTCAATCAGTAAACGGTGATGGTGCATTTTGTGAAAGGGGAAAAACAATAAATTGTACGTCCTCAATGCAAACATTAAAAGTTAATGTTACTTGTACATCTTGATGCGCTATATCCCTCTGATGAATGGAAAAAGGGCGGCAAATTAAACAAAAGAGCTACAACTGGAGCTAGTTAGAATTAAACAAATAGCATGCACGCGCCCAGAGTATATGTGGAAGATTTTCTCGATCATCAATGTTCTTTTTTATCCAAGGTTCGAACCCTACCCTACCGCGGCGGCTGCGTTTCGATGGAGGCGAAACGCTAAGCACCCGTGTGCTGTGCGATGTCAGTGCACGTTAAAGATCCCCAGGCGGTCGAAATAATTCCGGAGCCCTCCACTACGACGCCTCTTTCTTCCTTTCTTCTTTCACTCCTTCCTTTATCCCTTCCCTTACGGCGCGGTTCAGGTGTCCAACAATATATGAGACAGATACTGCGCCATTTGTTGTTGTTTTTGTTAGCCTATCAAAAGATGGCACATACCCACACTGGGGGATCGGCCAAGAATCGGGTGGCTATTCACCTGAACGCAGTTTACAAAAAGGAAAAGCACGTGGGAGCGCAACACCGGTGAATTTTTCGTCATGAACAGAAAAGGGATGAGTGTTTTGATTTTAAAATTTTAAGAATAATATTAAAGAGAGTGATTAAATATTAATGATTTAGTCAAAATGTAATAATTGATAGAAAAGAAAAGGTTGGAACACTTAGCAAGGCAGGCTGTGAGATTCTATCAGGAAATTTTGAACAGCGGTGCAAACAGATCTGTGGCTGAACCCAAATGTGGTGGCACCTAATGATAGCAAGAGCGGGCTGCTCAAACTAAGGCCAAGATGCTGCAAGGGCTCCTCCAGCAACCTTTTTCTCAGTGAGTTGAATCGGCGACAATACAGCCAAAAATGTTCAATAGATTCTGGCTCACGGCAAAATGCACAAAGGGGAGAGAGCGCCAAACCCGACTTGTGTAAATAGAAATTTAGAGGGGGGATGCGGCAGCGTAGCCTCGTCAGTGATACTTCAAGCTGCCGAGAGCAACAAATTTTCCTGTTCCAATAATATTTAAGGTGCTCATAATCCGCCGATGTTAAAAGTGATGTGTCTTGCGTGCTTAAAAACGCACGTCGCCGAAATCTAGATGCTGTAATGTAGGCTGTAGCCGGGATGATTGGCAACACGGGGCCGCTGAGGGAAGCCTTTGCGAGATTATCAGCAATCTCATTTACTGTCACACTGCTGTGGCCGGGAACCCATACTAAATGAACAAGGCTCAAATGCGGAGGAAGTAGGGATAAGAAAGTTGATAAAATGGGACCGTCAACATGTGCAGTGAGGGACGAACACAAAGATAAAGAATCAGTAATTACTGCAACTGCTGTAATAGAGGGGTCTAGCTTGCGTAGAGCAAGTACAACTGCTAGAAACTCTGCTTGAAAAATAGGGGTGAAATCTGGAAGGCGCAGAGAAAAGGACCAGTCTAAATGCGAGCAAAATATTCCCACACCTGCTTTTTCATTGCATTGCGATGCATCAGTGGCTATTGCTATATCTGTTGGTAGGGTCCTCAGATGATCTTCTAGAAGACCATTTAGAATACTCGGTGGCAAAAGGTTTGCATTTTTTGGGAATATGTCGTCGAAAACAATGTGGATAGTGGGCCCATTCCGAAGCGCATGAAGGATATCATAAATGTTTACATCTAAAGGCTGAAGTAATCTTTGCACAAACACTACCTGAGGGGAATTGAAACGAGACCAGGGGACACCAAAAAAGGAGGTCGGCTGAGAACAGAAAATGCTTTGGGAACGGTGGAAATGGGATTCATAGATCCTGAGGTAAGTTTGCACAGTTAAAAATTGAAGTCGTGATAAGAGAGACGGAATGCGGGCTTCAAGGTACAGCACATTGATAGCCACAAATTTTGGAAGGCCGAGGCACATGCGAAGTGCTTCCCTCTCTAAAAGGACGAGAGGGCGAAGTTTATATGTAGCCGAGCCTGAAAACAGCACTGATCCAAATTCTAAAATTGGCCTGACATACATTATGTAGATCATTATTAGCGCATCTCTGCGCATGCCGTACCGGTGATGGCATAATCTCCGTAACATGCCCACGGCACCAGCCCCTTTCGCCGCGACATGGTCAATGTGAGGTCGCCAGGTGAGTTTGTTGTCATAAATGACCCCTAGGTATTTTAGGGATTGAACCTGCGGTATTATTTTTAACTGGCAAGTGAGAGATACCACTACAGGAGTGAATAGAGGGAAAACAAGAGTGGCGCACTTGCCAACATTTAACTTCAGGTGTAATGCGCTCAACCAGTGCTCAAGCGTATTCAAATATGACTGCAACAGACCATACAGAGAATGTATATCCGGCGCAGCAGCAAAAAACGCAATGTCGTCCGCATAGACGTAAGTGCGTACATGGCGGTGGAGAGGAATTGAGCTTAACAGAATATTAAAGAGCACAGGAGAAAGAACAGCTCCTTGCGGTACACCTCGCGTTTGTCTATACCTCTCTGAATGAACACCATTATGGACGCAAAAGAATTCCCTGTTATGAAGAAATGCAGATATCCATGCAACTATATAATCTGGAAATTGAAGAGACTGTAGCCTATGTATCAGGATGGAGTGTTCTACACTGTCGTAAGCTTTGGCGACATCTAACGTAACCAAAGCCGCGACCAGGCGTTGACGACGAGCAAGGAGAATTCTGCTCTCAAGATCAGCATGTACATTCCATATCGAACACCGTGGCCGGAAAACGAGTTGGCACGGGCTGAGTATACTTTTGCGGTCCACAATGGCTGACACCCGAATTAGTAACAACCTTTCTATCAACTTTACCACGTTTGATGTTAAAGAAATTGGCCTAATATTATCCAATTCATAGCCTCCACCCTGATTTTTAAGTAAAGGGATCACCTTGGACAGCTTCCACTCAGAAGGTATCCAAGCGTGATTAAGAGAGTAGTTTATTAGGTGCAATAAGGAGTTGGGAGACTCTTCAAATAGAATCTTGAGCATCTTTGTGGTAACACCATCAGGGCCAGGAGCAGCAGCTGGCAATCTCTGGACAACTTGTGAAAGCTCTGATAGATTTACTTGTGTGGCATTATCATTTTGTACGACTGGTGCAAACAACAATGGTCGCATAGGTAGTAAAGACGAGAACCGCTTTTGCAGGCCTGTGGCTATTAATTCAACCGCCTGGATAGCTTCTACAGGTGACATAACCAATGACTGACAATTATGAGAGGACATGAGATGTTTCCTAGACCGTAGAAAACCGAATAGTGCACGTCGGTTGCCCGCCTTTGAAAGATAATCGAAGTGTTCTGAGTCATATTTTTCCTTTGCGCGAGAAACTGTGCGTTTAAAGGTGGCTGCAGTAAATTTATAATCACTCCAGTTATTCGGACATTGGTTATGAAGAAGCTTTTTCCATGCTGCCTTCCTCCGCCTGTAATCTCTTGTACAGTCCGCATTCCACCAGTTAGAAGAATTCCCTTTTGTTGGCCTCACCAGGAACTCCGACTTTTTACGGCTTTTCTCAATAGCCAGACATATGCTTGCTAACTGGTGGACCTCAGCGATGTTAGACACTGGAGCAAGGGCAGAGCGCAACGCCGTCTGAAATCTGTCATAATTTACATGTGACCGCAACTGAGAAGACGCCGGAGTAACACGACATATGATATCAAAATGAATAGGTATATGATCACTTGAAGTGCCGCTATCAACTGTCGACCAATTCGTTACGCCAATTCCAGGACTAATGAACGTGAGATCTAAAACAGATTGAGTGTGTGAGCGAAGATAAGTGGCCGATCCTGAATTTAAGCACATCAGGTTGTGATCAGAATCCCAGTTCCAAAGGCGCTTGCCGCATGTATTAGTCCTAAAACCCCAAGACACATGGTGAGAATTGAAGTCCCCAGCCACGAGAACTGGGTTTTTACAGTTTACGAGTAAAAAATCCAGAGGTCTAACATCCTGGACTCCATTGGGGAAATAACAATTTGCTATTGAAAATGGAGAGCACCCAGGAAGTACAAAGTCTATTGCCAAAATCTCACAGTCAGGAGACATTTGTTGAAAAGATACCACAGCCCTGTGGCAAAATTTTGAAGAGACGATAGTAAACCCCCGCCTCTTGACTGGCGGTTTAGGCGAAATGACCGGTAATTTTTGATATGAAAATGTTTGTCGGTTGAAAGCCACGTTTCTTGCAGAATTATGACATCAGGATTAAGCTGAGTAGAAAGGCAGTGTAAATCTGTGGAAGCGGAAAGAATAGAGCGACAGTTCCACTGCAGAACTCGCAACGACGCTATGGTTGCGAAAGTCTAGCAGCAGCAACTGCCTGCTCCAAAATGGTATCCTTGGGTTTAGTGCCAAGCTGCTTCTTCTTTGATTTTGGCTGGGTGCCCTGAGAAGACAACGAATAAGACATGGGGGACCCACTGCGCTTAAGAAGCCGCGCATCAGGCTCCACCATCTCGGAATCATACATTATATCAACATCCCTCGAAGTACCCGAGGTAGGTACAGCGGAAGTGACAGAAGTTTGTTCCTGGGGTTGTGATGCTACTGGAATTTGAGACCGGATAAGAGGAGAGGGAATGGTTGTCGAAAGAGGTGCCAAACTAGCCTGCACGGCATGTGTAATCTGAGTCGCTAGAACATTTGTAAAGCATTCCGACACACTTGAGACAATCTTTTCTACAATTTTAGACATCGAAGCCTCCACAGCAGCCGCAATTGCCTGGGACAGCGTTGAGTCTAACATGACACCTTGCCGAGCGGTCACACCGGCATAACCGTGGGCACGTTCTTTGACCTCTGAAATAGCGTCACGGCGCGAACAGCGTTTCCTGTCAATTATTTCCAGAATTTGAATTTTCTGAGCTCGAGAGGGACAATTTGAGTAGTTTGCAGAGTGTGCACCACCGCAAAGGCAACACTTCTTATTCTTCTCAGTGCAGGTGCTTGTTGAATGACCATCCCCACAGTTGCAACACCTCAAGTTGGATTTGCAACCGCCAGCGCTATGTCCATAGCGCCAGCAGTTGTTACACTGCAGAGGCCGAGATGATAATGGGTCTACTCGAAAAATTAGAGGCCATGCCTTGATTATAGATGGGCAGGAAGTGCCGGCAAAGGTAGCAATCACTGATTCAGTGGGCATCCGCACGTTGTTTACATCCCGGCTACAGCGGTGCACAGCAACAACACCTGCAGCCGACAGAAGCCCAAGAGTCTCTGCCGGAGACAGGGAGAGTCTACACCTCGTACGATACCTTTCGTGCACGCCAGATGAGAAGGGATGAAAGAACTTACCCGAAGGGAGGCAAAGGATGAGGAGTTTAGTAAATCTCTTAAACAGGCGAGGTCTGGCGATATGCACAGAATGCCACCACGTCCAAACTGGCGAACCTCTGAGATTGACTCATAATGAGAAGTCGTCGACTGGAGAGCAGCCCGAACAGCACCAGGGTTGTTCATCCTGATAGCACCACCATCCTTAGGCACCAGCGCGACAGGGATACTGCCGACACCACTGCGCAAAAAAGCTTCCAACGGTAGGAGATCAGTTGACAGAGAAGCCGACCAGAGGGAACTCCCCTGGCCGGGAGACTGGGTGGACATAGTCCGGACTTACTGCCTTACCGCGCAAAGACGCAGAGAGAAAATGCCACAATCAGCCACCCGAAACTTAGCCGATCGTTCCCAGCAGAGCAGAGCCGTCGGGGCAGCGATGAACAGGACGAACGCGTCAAGACAGAGCTCTTGTTCTTCCAAATCTTGTTCTTCTTCTTCTTCTTCTTCTTCTTCTTCTTCTTCTTCTTCTTCTTATTATTATTATTATTATTATTATTATTATTATTATTATTATTATTATTATTATTATTTTACCTCCTGCCATCCATTCGCTGGCGAATTTCAAAAGCGCTTCTCGACCATCCAGATAATACTTTTTTTCTGCTATACTCTTCTACATTTCTTCTTACCTCTTTCTTAAACTTCTCTTTTTCATTCTATCTCCGGTCCATACGCAGCAGTTCTCAACAGCAACTGTAAGCTGGCAAAGTTTTCATTGATCTTGATTGTAACGGAAAGTTTACCGCTCCTAAAGTTCCTAGCCAGGGCAGGAAATAATTTGGAAAGAAACCAAGTTAAAACTGGCCATTGTGGGCGCTTGTCGGAAGTTCGCTTAAATGGAGTCCCTGAATTTTGCGCACCCGCACGTGGTCAAGCCGCAACAATAAAAAAAAAATCCACGAACTCGCACTTCCTGAGTAATGAGCCTACTTCTCCTCGTTTCGATGAATTGTTTTCTTCAAGCAGCCTTAATCCCGAAGATACTTGAGTTCCCATTGCTCATTAATTCTGTCTTCAGTTCTTTATTACCCGTGATTTTTCTTGCTCGGACGTATTCGTTTAGGAACCCACAGAGGCGAATCTAGCGACCGTTTACTCCGAAAGTTGATGGGCCTGCCAACACTTGACCTTTAGCCTACTAGTGTGCGGCTCTTCTTTGAGCACATTTTATACCAGCCTTGAAAAAAACCGCTCGGAATATTTTGCACTACAAGCAATTTATGCATCCTTTTGTTTCGGTCTAGTCCGTGCTTTCAGAGCCGCCATGAATGGGACAGCAAAACTTAGTTTACTTACCGGAACTTAGGTCATGCACTTTTCTTTCGTTGTGTCTAAAGTATACCTGGCTTTACAATCCCGGAAACATAATTACCTGTAATACCATTGAACAGAAAACATGCTATTTTTTGCAAAGCGTGCTTGGTTTGCAATCTCCTACTTGGAGACTACTACTTTTTCTGAATTCATTCAAAGTTTCGCCTTGAAGTAGTTTTGCCGAAATTAGCAACTGGCATCAGGCTGTTCTTTGCAAACACGGCAGATCATTTTTGTTAACAAGGGGTGGAAGGAAGGCGACTTTTCAACGCGAGAAAGCGTGGATGAGTCAGCCTGAGTTACACGTTTCTGCCCTGCTACTCTACAAAGAAGAAATATTTTAATCGCTCAAGACGAATTACTGGCCTTGAAGTTTCCACAACAGCACAACACTCAACACAACACAACACACACAGCACAACAGCACAACAGCACAACACGGAACGAAAGAAAGAAAGCGTAATTTCTCTATTTTTTATTGTTTTATTGACAAGCGCCATGCGCCAACCTATAGTATGTTACAAATGAGGGTGTAAGTAGAGACAGGTTGTGAAGCGAAGTGTCATGTCCTTCCTTGATAGCAGTCATAAACCAAGGATGTAAAAAACCCATGTCGTTAACAAAACAACAACACATTTGAGCATCACAAGAGCTCAGCAGACTGTAACAACGCCTGACACGGTAGCCCTGTTCACCGTTATTAGGTCTCAATGCCTAAGAAATGACACCTTATCAAAGCACAAAATAGATGGCGTTCTGACACAATTCTTTTTAAGCCTTTAATCCAGCCAGTTTCGATTATCTTCTTCAGTGAGCTGAGCCTGAGTTGTGGTTTGCTCAAATAATTGATCATGCTTCTCACGTGCTTATAGTAGCGCCAGTGCGCAGTTGTGATTTCAGAGACAGTCTCGGTGACGCTATTATTATGCGATATCATAAAGGTTGTAGTTATGCAGTTTCCGGTTTACTCGCAACAAAATTCTCTGATTGTTCAGTTGGGGTCACGTGACCCTGATGGCATCATTAGGGTCACATTACCTAAATTAAGCCTCCAGGAAGCACCGCCAAATTAGAAATTCAATGTTTGGTCAACTGGGAGAAGAGTTTGTCAGGGTCACGTGATCCGGGAAAGGGTTTATCAGGGTAATATGTTTGGTTTTATAGTATTTCAAGAGCGCCGAAAATATTTTGGCACACTAATGGCGGTAATTTCAAGCCCGAGGTTAACTCACACTAAAGCTGCTCACTCTGAATGCGCTGTGCATGGGCAGTTTTGCGTGCTGCTCAAACTTTAATTTCCAGGGTATCGCACGACGCCACTCCATCTGAACGTTATATCGTGTTTTGATACTCTATAGCGTGTGTTGTAAATCTATCCTTATGCACACAATGTTATAACGTTAAAGGTAGAGTGTGTTTTAAAGTAACGTTCGGTTGTCTTCAGCAGCATTTTTTTTTATGATGTGGTCTGGATGAATGATTAAAAACAGGCCGGTCAGCTTACTGCCCGCTGCCTAAGAGGCGTTGAATATTGTAATCGATAACTCAATCAGACCCACCCTAGCCATCAATCAATCAAAGGAGCAGCCTGGCTTCCCAAAAGGCTACTCGACAATCGATCATGTTTACACTGGCAATTAGGTGATAGAGAAATGTGTTCAACATAACCAACTCCCTTAAATATAAAGTTCCGACAACACAAGAAAGCATTTGCTGAGTCAAAACCTCCGCAGTCATGCAGACATTGCAGAACCAGAGTAGAGAGTGGGCCTACTTAAAAGATCTATGTGACTGCAGAGTCGGCATAGTCCATCATAGGGAACATCATAAAATAACTATTAGGAAGAGTATCAGGATGGCAGACACGATCTCTCTGCGTGTTCAAAAGGGTTCAAAAAATACTCAGTTTGTTGTTAAAGCTAAACCATGGCTTAGCTACAGTGGAGTTCTGCAAGCTAGCGAAAACCTACGTGTCAGTGCAACGTCGTAGAACGGCCTTACTGAGCAGCTCTTCCCAGCAGCTGAAAGCGCGGTTCGCAAATAAGAATGGCACTCGGGCGCAGCGCACACTTCAACCACACTCCTACAACAAAGATTTGCGAGTGCACAGCAGCACATAACGTAATATGACAAACTCACTTCCAAGCATCCTGAGAATATACAAAGGAGAATGCTGCGGGCGTCTTAAAGATACGAAGAAAGTAATAAAATTATGCACACAAATAAGAAAAATATTGGTCCAAATCTTACAAAATCTATTCTCTATGACTCACTTTTCTATTACCTAGCAGCCCTACTGCCCTTGATCAGGAATAAGCCCGTACGCCAGGTGCCCGCTAGAGAGCGACATTGGATAAGGTATGCACTTTTCCTTCCACTTAAATTAAGATTGCACGTGTGCTGAGTGCAGAAAATTGAGAGAAGCTTTTGTGATGTGCTTGTTCAAAACAAGAGCATAACGGTGATCCAAACCAGTGCAACAGCAAGAGAATCCGTGAAACAATTCCAACAGGGTAACACCGAACGGTATGGCGTGAAATAGAATAGCGTAGCGATAAACGGTGATGACCCCAATGGAGTAAACAAATATGCTTGTATAGATACTGATCTGAGAGAAAATTTTACAGTGAGTTTCGTTTGCTTTTCAAAAGCTAAATTAATATTTGCTGATGGGGTCGTCGTTCACTAAGAGCATTAGGCATTTATTGGCCACGTATTGGCATCCTCATGCTATTTACTATCAATAAAGAAAAGAAGAGTTATAAATGAAACTAAAAGTGTGCCTGAAGTTTTCAAGGAATTCAGCCTCTATAGTGTTAAAGAATAGCTGAGTCAGCTGGAACTCGCTGGAAGCCCTGTGAAACTGCAGCGACTTCTTTGTATGGAGGCATTGGAAAATGCGAACATTTTTGCGACGATGTTGCGTTGGAAGCTTGGAGAGCAATTATTCCGATGGAGCCTATTACTTATCACGCCCATGAGCAGGTTGTGCAGCCTTTAAAACAAGAGTCCAGGGCTTATCGTAAAATTGTTTGAGTCACGTAGTCGCGCTGTCTTTTATTAACGGGCTGTTGAGAGCTGACGCTGTGTTTACGACTGCTTGTACAGTTCGTTTCAGGCCATGTTCCCGACAACCACTTTAAGAATCAAACAGCAAGAATTCAGTAAATATAAGTGCCACAATCTCACTTAATACCCCGTTTTTTCATGCTCATCTAGAGAACTTTGGCAGCTGCATTCAGCTTTCAAGTGGCGGTCGTCACTGTGATCGATCAATTGTTCCTTCTCTATAAGTTTAATTCGGATAACTCTTTCTGTCACAAGCTTTGATGCTGTGCTCGTTCCATCACCACGCCATCGTTGTTTAGAGGAAAGGGTTTATTTACAAGTTCAGCGCTGTATCCACAGAGCACGCAGCACCTCGACCTCAGTGCCAGCCGTGGCCGTAGCCGCCACCGTAGCCGCCACCGTAGCCGCCTCCATACCCTCCGCCGTATCCTCCGTGAAGGACGATGATTTTTCCGTATCCGCCCCCGTGTCCGTATCCTCCGCCGTATCCACCACCGTAGCCACGTCCGTAGCCACCGCCGTATCCGCCGTAGCCTCCGTACAGGATGCCAGCGTTCACCACCGAAGCGGCCAGAAGTGCCAAGACGAGAGCAGCAAACTGCGTATGTGAAGAGGTGCGATATATCTAAGCATCACAGCGAGGACAGCAGGCTGAGGGAAATCACATTCTTAGCACAAGGCTCTTTGCCTTTGCCGAAGCGATGAAGGAAACACACAAACATTTTACGACATGAAAATTTTTCCCTGAAATCAGCCACTGCTTCACAGAATCACTGTTGGAAAAACAGAAGTTAGCCAAGATGCCTCTCGTTTCTGCACTCATTCAGCGCATACAGCGGTAGGTCGGTTGGCCAGAAAGCGATTTTTCTTTTAAAATAGCTTAATATGCGGCACAGTTACGCACCTCTTATTAAGATTCTTCTTTGGTAATAGTTCTGAGCAGAATTTTGCTAAATAATTAGAAATTTAGAACAATAATTGTCAGCCCCGAAACAAATTTGTGACTGGGAGCGTGCATATGTGCGCTCGCGTTATTTTCAACACGCCTGATTCAAACATCCGCACTATTACTCGGGCTTCTCGTTCCCTCTGTTTTAAGAGTGTACATGGAGGCATCCTTAGTAAGAACTTTTAATAAATATTTCGAACAAATTTTGGGCCCACTAAAGTACAAAATATTCGAAGACATCATCTAGGCGTACGCACCTGTTTTAGCCAAAATACCACTTACTCTCTGAAAACGCTGATCGGTGTCCATTATTTTCAATGTTCATAAATATATACGTGTAATTGCTATATGTGCCATCACGCAACATATTCAATAACAAGTGCACTTTTAACGGCACGAAGATTTGGTACGAAACGCCCACTTCGTAAATTATCGCACACAGGTCTACTGACGTTCTGGCAGAAGTATGTGTGCAAAAGGTGGCAATTCACCTAATTAAAACACATAGCGGTACACACAGCTGAATTGAGCTCATTCTTTTCTAAGCGCGTAACTCGAACAAAATAGTAGGTTCGACAAATATTCGTGATTGCAAGTAACAGTGATCAGTGGAGTCTCGTGACGCTGAAATAATGCAATTTTTGTATTTAATGTTCCTCAGTCTACCTCTTTCGTTTGCGATTAGCGCGAAATTAAGGCGACCGTCACACTAACTTTAAAAAGACTTCCAGCAACAACGGCGCTATCCTGCATTTTAGTGCGTTCTCATCGCTGTTAACAGCAGAGGTCTTTACAAGGAAGTTAGTGGTCGTTGCTACATGAAGCGTCATTACTAATCCAAGCTTTATCCGCAAGTATTCAGCTTAATCCTGTTCCTAAACTTCATAACCACAAGGTTACCTATCTGTCTGAAAATTGTACACTGCTCAAAAAATGTTCAAGTTTTGTGGCTTATTTCGTTTATGCCGCACTTCATTCTTGAACAGGCCTGTTTTTTATAATTATAACTATCTGCGCTGTCGTGAAGGCCTGGAAAATATTCCGGATTTTTCAGCATAAATTACTTTTTGTTACGGTGACCTTCAGAAATTTTCTTTTCTAGCTTCAGGTAGTGTCACATAAATTTGAATTCAGAAATAAGTTGGTCACGTAGGGTTGTAAGCTAATAAAAAATAAATTCTGTTATTTCGGAAGAATGATACATTTTTCTTTATCTAAGAATTGCGAGGCACAAGAATACATGCTAACGTGATATTTTACACGTAAGAAATGTTACTGGGCCAACAGCTAACTTTTATTTCAAGGTTTACGCTGCACGCAGCTCTGTAAGTATGCATTAAATTCGCATTAGGGTCACATTAAATTGCAACATTCAAAAGAAGGCCATTCATTGAATTAAGGCCACCGAAGTATTGCTGCTCTACCCGTGAAAACAAACATTCGGTGAAAGTACAAGCAGCCTTACCATGAACTTCATCATCTTAAGCTCTTTAGTCCTTCGGGTGCAGTGTACTGACGTCCTGTGCATTCCTGAATCCGCCGGCGACCCCTTATATACCCCGCAGCGCCACCCTTGAATCAACCCAGTTCTGGGCTCTCGCACAAAGGCCAAATGGGGGCGGGGCATAGCAGAGGGTGGACAGCGGCGCCTTATTGTTGGTTGCGAAACCGCATAATCGGTGTGCGCCGTGCGTGCAACGGTAAACGAACTTCTCTGCTCGGCTTTGTATCTTCCGCTCATTTCCGTGCAGAAATATACGGCGCAGCAGATCTACATGTCTCAAGCAGCTTCGCTTGAAAACCATGTGCTATAAGTCCACTTGCTGTTTCAGATATCGGTAATTCAATTACACTCTCATCTTATTTGCCAAGCTTTAACATTGTTGTATTGCGTGAGCGGAAAAAAAGAGCAGCAAGAAAACAGTGAAGATGTAACTTTAATAAGCTGTTGTATATTAGTGCGTGACCTCAACTTAGAATCAAGAACCGCGCACAATGTGAACGCTAAAAAAAGAATATGCAATAAAACTAACAGCAAATAAGGTGATAGCTACTTGCTAGAATATCATTACGCAAAAAATTGAGCAGAAATACTAGTAATCAGTGCTGTGAATGTTACTCGATCGGGTATGTTAGGAATGCAATTAGGGAGACTTTCCATATAATGGTAAGATATGGAAAGACGGAAGCTGTGTAGGTAGTGGTTTGGTAGGGGAAAAATCCTAAATCTGTGCTGATCGCCCAAGTGGAGAACAATGCGCTATATAGGGCATGTTACAGAAAGTTTACAGAAGTTTGCAAGTAAAAATATGATACCAAAAATTACTGCGTAAGAAGACAGGCGAGAGGCGACACACAAGGACGCGTACTTACAACTCTTTACTGCCAGGAAATCCAGGTGGTGCATATGTATAGCTTTAGAAAAAAAGACGCTATATGAAAAAAAGTGGTAGGGTTTTAACGTAGTTAAACTGAGGAGACATGCGAAAGCGTACATTTAGCCCGACTGCGTTTCTGGGTCCTCGGCACGTCTGGCTACAATGTCGGACTCAGGCTAAGCTCTGATCGAGGTTAAGCTGATGTGATGCATTCGCACCGCAGATGGAAGTTGATGAACACGACGATGTGTAATGAACAGCGCGAGAGTGTGTTGCAGTATAACACGAGGCGTGATCGGCGGCGGCGATAGTATGTGCCATGGTGCAGTGGCCAGCGAACCTGATGCGTTCGCGCCGCCACAGGCTCGAATCACAGTCTCGGCAGTATTAATGCGACAGCGTGGAAGACCCCGTTACTCAGAAAATCCGGTGTCGGCGTAGTGAGCGAAAAATCACGAGCATGGATTTGGCTTGTGGTGCCCAGATGAGCAACCTAGGAGGCGTCATGCCAAATGCTTCATATAGCTCCCTTTGCGTTTTGTCTTGGGATCGCAGGATGACAGTGGTGCTATCTGAGAAGGAAGGCTGAGAAGGAAGGCACTTGCGTAAGCGACCCTTCGGTAGCGCTGAGGAAGCGAGAGATGAACTTTTTAAGGAAGTGAAAACACTGCGTCCTCTACGCATGCCTGTAAGCAGAAGAAGATTAGACAATTAATCTCCATGAAGCTACTTGTTTTGGATTCCCTTCTTTTTTTCGTCTTAACAATTCATATAGAACGAATTTCCCACGCAATAAAATCAGTTGACAGTTCGCGCCCTGTCTGTACGTGTCGTTCTTGTCTGTGTAAACCTTGAGTAGCGCAATAACAGTGCCGAAGAATACAAACCAACTAGGCCCATTTGAAGCTCTTCTTAGACTATTTTACTGCTCTGAAGTTAAAAGGACGCGAATATCGCCTTATTCATTTGTTTAATCTTTCTCTGTTAGCAAAGTTATAGCTTGGCAGTTGATGTGAGATTCATCTTAACGGCTCGCTGAACCATTTGCTCTTTATTTAAAATGGGGAACGAGAACGTCAAAGTAAATCATTAATATTTCAACTCTAAAAGACATCCTCGCTTTCCACATAATCTTGTTACCAGGAAACAATCACATTATATTTATTTTTTACCCTAGTATGTAGCCATACTCCCATTTTTTCCGTAGTAAATCGGCATATTTAAATATGTATGTAAATATGTATGTAAATAAAAAGCGTTCGCCTGGCAAAATTATGCACATGAAGAGTTGACTGCCTCAATCTCAAGCAAATTGCTTTCTTTTTTCTTTTGCTTGCTTATGCGGATAACGGCATGTGATGACTCGTTCTATAGCTCAAAACTCTGCTGCAACGTCGGTGGATTCCTGGGCGTCTGTTGTATGCACCAATGGACGATGTCATTCAGGCAACTAAAAATTCTGTTCTCACAGAAAATGAAATAAAGGAATACAGAAGAAAGAACCCACGGAACGAGGCTTCCAAATTCTCCATGTTGGCTGCAACCTCCGCCCCCTGCCCATTTCCTTACCGCAACGACTCATATCAGAACGCACAGTACGCATATCTGGACCATGAAATCACTAATAGAACCTCCTGTTTAGCCCGCGGGCGAACATCGCAGTGCTTCATTTACTTTTCCTAAACGTAATTACATTATTTATGAACATTGACATCGTACGGTGCTTTATTACGACACGCGGACGCTTACGACAGTGCTTCAACACCTTTTAATTGTGAATCCATATTGCGATTCTGAACAAAAATTATCTGCGGATAAACTACTGCTGAACCTGGTTAGAGAGCGAAAGCTGTGATGTATCAGCAGTCTAGACGAGGCTTGGCGTCTGTAACATTGAGTGGGTTCCGCACACTGTATAGGCAGCGCTCCTACCCTGGTAGATGGCAGTTAAATTAATGATTGACCGCGACAGGTTGCTCAACCAATGGACGCTGCCTATTCTACCGCCCTCTGCCGGCGAATCGAAAGGTCAAAGGTCAAGTGGTGCGACACCATGGTGGACAAAATAAGGTAAGGCCTATAGCCACATTTGACGTCTGACTCACTTGAAGGTCAACTGGCAACGCACGGTGAAATCGGCTCTACTTTGCGTAGTTGAGATTTCGCTTCAAAAGCTACGTGTGGCAGTATCATGAGCTGTTGCTGCTACCGGACGGCGCCCTACAAGCCCACCTGTGCCTATGACGTGCCCGCGTCCTGTATTATATCCCTGATTCGAATAAAGTATTAATATTGTTACAAACACATCCCGAAGCTTCTCCGTAGAACTAACGGCAAGCCTCGTGCACACCCAGAGGTAAATGCGGACCGGCGAAAGCAGTGAAAAAACGAATTTGGCCGATCGCTGGGAATTTAGGCATCGCTTGGGATTATCTGTACAACGAAAGTCACCAATGACTTGGCGCATTTCCAGCCCTTTCTTCTGTGCTCTTCGACACGAATGTTCCTTGAGACTGTGGCAATGGGTGCCGAAATCTTTCGAAGCTGCGCTACCTGAACGCTGCAGTGGAATCGACAAATGTCTGTCATTCTTCACCTTGCCCAACGACTCCGAACGGATTGGAGTACTGAACTACGCCGAGATATTTTCTATCCGCACTGCAAATGACTTCTTATGCAAAGGGTATTTCCGAGTGAGTGACATCCTACATATCGTTTAAGGTGTCGTCACGTCGAAGAGCGAGCGGAGGCCTAGCTGACAACCCTTGCCAGGATTATAATGATGAAAGCCGTTTCCGTAACACTCCAGAGATCTCAACCGGAAAAACTACAAGAGGAAAAATGCCCTCGAGACTCAACAACTCACGAAGACGCTGCGAATAACACCATATTCAGCATTATGGGGCAAAAGTTTTGAATATTGGAATATTGCAGGTACAGTTATGTAAATATTGAAGGAAATGGACAGTTTTCCATGCATAGCAAAATATTCATTTTAAAGAAAAGCAATAGGGAACGATTTTGACTATAGCAGAGACTTTTATAGAAAAAAATGGAAACCTGCCAATGAGAGATCTGCGAATATAGTGATTGTTACAGAGGAATCTTACAATATATGAAAAAATTTCGTTCATAAACACTTTCCAGTCGAAAAACGATTTCGTCCAGAATTGCTCGGTATGGACGTATATTTTTTTTATCTCATGAGATACAGAGAAGAGTGCCTGCACATCTGTACCCACGTGCCAAATGAAAGAGGCCCTGTACAAGGTGGGCTCTGTGTTTTAACACTATATTTTAAGGAGAATTCGGAGGATGCTCTTTCGGAGTTAACTGCTTCCGAGAAATTCCGAGATTGAGGCACATGCGATTTCGCGGTAGAGAGGATTCGGTTTTTTAGCACCTTTTTTATTAAATTTTAAGAGCTGGTAACAGTTCTCTGAAACTCAAATATGCTGTTACGCTACGAAAAAAAAAGCACCAAAAAAAAAGAGCCGCCGAACCAATGCAGCGCTGCCTTTCACTTCTAATATATTCGAACTTCCTATTCTATGTTCACACTTGCGGTTCCATCAGTCTTATTTCAACTCAGGTAAAATAATCCTCCGACCACCGGGGTGCAAGCAGCCAAATCTAGCAGATCCATAGCGAGAAACGGAACGACAGCTAATCTATAAAATGAAAGCACCAGCACGCCATCGGTTAAACAACTTCCGTCGCCTGGGACGCGTCATAATGCAAGACCTCTAATGCAAAACGGGCGAAATAATCACTTCTCTCGTAACGCAACCAGGCAATGCTTGTCAATAATACTTGGTGTGATTCCCTTTTCAGTACGAAGTTCGCATTCAGCATCACAAGGACTCGCAAGTATACTGCAGCTCGCTTGCCATACTCTGCCCCAGAGTATTATAGGATTTTTCAGCCTCAGAATGATAGCATTGCGAAATGGTTAATTTTTCTCTCTCCTTGGTGCCTTCACACCTCTGAAGCATGCGCATGAGCGGATCCCTTTTGGAGGTCTATCAATAGATTAGCCCTCGAAGCGTAGGGCTACTTATCTGAAAGGCAGCAGTCAAGGACTTAACTGAAGTGACCTTTCAACCGGGGTTAGATATTCGAAACCCGCGTGTCATAGCTTTAACCGCATTGTTTGAAGTTATGCTGATATATGTCACACAGTTTGCCATTCCATCTATTCAGTTCTTCTTGCAAAAAATAGATTCAGAACGTAGATTGCAGCCTTAGATCATCCAGGCTCTAAGAAGAGCGAATAGTTAATAAAATTACCTGGAGTATAGACCAAGACGGGGGTGTGCAATTTTCTTTTAGGATGAAGAGACCAACCACAAATTCCAATTAGGCAAGATAACAAAATTTTATGGTATTTGTAAGCCGGACAATTTGTAAATTTTATTTTTTCCGCGCATTGCATATGAGACAAATTTTTCGGGTGAGTGTTTTCGGCAGTTTACTGAGAACTAGGCCCATGACTGCATGCTGAACCTCTGCTGTAACTTTGGTGCAAGCCCGCAGTAAGATGCGTATAACAACGTCTTCACCGCTGTGAAGACCCAGATTGACCATGACCCGTCGCGGTGGCCTAGTTGTTATGGCGCTCGGCTGCTGGCCCGAAATACGCGGGTTCGATCCCGGCCGCGGCGGTCGAATTTCGATGGAGGCGAAATGCCTTTAGAATTCCGCACAATGTGACCAACCACGTGACAGCGCGGCGGCGCCGCCACGCTGAAGGCTCGAAATGCTGCCGTAATGTAGCTATCGCTACAAAAACTACGAGCGCACGGCGGAGTGGCTACAGCTTGACGAATGGCACCTTGCAAGTAGCGTACGCTGGTGCTTACCGCAGCCAGTTGCGTCTGTGTACGTGGTGCTTCGTATCGGTGACCGAGGGCAACACAGCAGTCTGCACCTGTGGCCGATCAGCATCTGCATTCAACTGAGCTGTCCATTCGTATCACCGTCAGTCGTAACCGCTTCAAATTGTTTTTATTAAAGAGCTCTAAGGATTTATTTTCGCATCACTTTGACAGAGTGGGCTAGCGGATAACACAGCCGCCATAAAACGGTTTTATAGGCAACTGTGCATGGAATCCGCACATCTTGACGATGGCAACTTCTCGAAACAAGAAACAAACCGGCGCAAATGCAGGTGCTCGAAATGAACACCTTGAGAAAGCAATATTGCGCGTGTTTCGCACGGACACATATACAAACAGTGAATCTGATTTTTAAACCGAATAGGCCACACCGTATCATAATACCGTAATCCGTAATCGCCACACCGTAATCCACACCGTAATCGCACAGAGCGGCATTCACAACAGCCGCGCTCGATCCGTCAGCTGAGCGCGTTCATCATTCACCATTAAACCACACAGTTCCGCGCGGAAGTTTCGCGCAGGCAGCGCAAACAGAGACGCGAGTGCGTGCCCTACCAGTGCAGCGTGACCGAGGTGCGCGAGTCCCAAAGGGGCGCGAGCCTCGTTCGTACACACTGCAACACGCTGCGAGTCTGCGTGCACCGCCGTCACCGCACGTGCGATTCGGTCCAGCGATTGCAGGCGCGTGGTTGCTGCGTCCACTGGCCTGGAGAGAGTGCGCTGTGTGGCCTCTGACGAAAGCCACTGCGGAAAGCGCGAGAACTGGGCCTAGTTGCTTGTTGGTCATGGTGAAACGAGTTAAACTGTTTGCGGTGTCTTCGGTTCGTTTCTCTCTATAAAATGTTTAGCGGGTTTCACCATGATGAGCCACTGCGGAAGTAACGTTAAAGGCGCAACTACAATCGATATGCTATCAGCGTCACTGAGATGAGAACAAAGCTTTGAGATCTGCAGGCTAAGATAAACTCGATCTTATTAAAGGAAACTTACATGCCAGCGCAGTTGAGTTCCAGATAGAAAGCGCTAAGGTCGGTGTATGGGTGTAGTATGGTCAGGGACCTTTATTTCCTCTCGGCCACTTACATTTGTACTTTTGTGAGCACGTCTAGATCGTCTCACTTGCGTTTCATTTGACAATGATGATAGGTAGATGTTGTCAAAATGCCCCCATGATCGCACTTACCAATTAGTTTATACTGTGGAGAAGCTTCTGATGTTGTTGTTTTTTTTCATTGCCTTCAGTTTATATAAGCCTGACAGGAATTTACTCACTTCATTTTTGCCATGCTGAGCAGACAACATAGAGCCAGGGTGCTACCTCTTCATGAAATCCGGAAACACGTAAAAGAAATTCTTCTTCAAACCTTTGCAAAAACGAAAACTGTTTAACTTTCCTTAACATTTTATTATAAGATGCGTTAATACTCCTACCGTTCTTCAGAGGAAGGCAAATTCCTGGAATTCGCTTCAGTACTGCGTCTCGGTATGCTCTGCTTGACGCAATTTACGGCGATATAATACGGCTGAGGCGAATCATCCAATGAATACTTTAAACCAAATCCTTGGACCGAGATCAGAGGCTTCGGCTTCCATCCGACCTACCACGACGTGAAGCAACTTTGCTGTGTCGCCTGTGGCTTGGTGTAGCTTTCACCAAGCACTACTACTTATTAATAGGTATGTCTGACAGCCCTGCATGTGCCGTCTGCGGGTGTAACGAGTCTATAGCCCACATTCTTTGTGAGTGCCCTGCCTACAACGCCGAGAGACAGTCTCTCTACCGTGCGCTGGAGCCTCTCGACCTGCGCCCACTGACGGAAACGAAGATTCTCGGCCACTGGCCGCGGCGGTCGTCGGCGGTGAAGGCCACCAAGGCACTGCACCGCTTCTTGAGGACTTCTGGCCTGCAGCATAGGCTGTGACTTTAACCAACGTTGACTTTTCATAGTGACTCTCTTTTCTCATTCATTTTTTATCTACTCACCCTTTTCCCCCGTGTAGGGCAGCAAACCAGTTATACTTCCGGTTAACCTCCGTGCCTTTCCTCTTCCTCCTCCTCCTCCTGAATGATTCGATTCAGTCCATGAAAAGCAGCAGTATTGCCGTAAATCGCGTCAAGCAGAACATACGGAGACGCAGTTGGAGTATCTAGGATGTTTTGTGCCGCAAATGCGCACTACTGTAATAGCAGCATGATTGTTTCTCTGCATTTAATGTCTTAACACCATTGAGTTGGTCGGCTTCGTGATTACATTCGTAACACACAAATAATTTCGTAAACATTTTATTATCAAGTTAAAAGAATAAAGTGAATTCCCTACACCATGTGCATGGGATTGCCACTTTCCAGTTGAGCCGCCGCGGTGACTGAGTGGTTATGGCACTCGGCTGCTGGCCTGAAAGACGCGGGTTCGATCCCGGCCGCGGCGGTCGAATTTCTATGGAGGCGAAATTCTAAAGGCCCGTGTACTGTGCGATGTCACTGCACGTTTAAGAATCTCCAGGTGGTCGAAATTTCCGGAGCTCTTCACTACGGCAACCCTCATAGCCTGCGTCGCTTTGGGACGTTAAAGAACCTTAAACCAATAAAACAAACCAAACTCTCCAGTCGAGAAAACTGAAGCAACTTTCGGATGGTGGTTGAAATTATTTCCGGCGAAAGGCAGTACTCAAAATATACATCACATATTGATTACAGCAAAATATATATAGGGGAATTTTGTTATAACCAGAGCCTCTATAGCGTCAATTGCGGCTGGTAAGCACGGGAAATATTATATGGTAGAGATCTATAACTAACGAGAAGAATTAGCCAATATAAAACCTGTAGCATGGTACTGGGCAAATAAATAATGGGCAAGGATGTTCATTAATCGAACACGAATGTTAAAGCTTCGGTCGATCTAAAGATTTGTAAGCAAAATAACACGAAACATTCCGGCTGGCGAAACTTTACAGCGCAGGTAGCCTAGCGCACGGACTACAATACCCAGTACTTTAACGATATGAATACTTCACGTCATGTTACGTGTTAAACTATTTTCAAAGATACTAAAAGCAATCAAATAATGTTAGTGTGGTGCTGTTAGGATTACTAAAGTATTTGTAAGAGCTTTGGGAAAGACGTGGTAACCTCATTATTTCGCAGTTTTAGAAATTGCGGTTCTTTAACTATTGAGTCGCATCATCATTGCCACGTATTAACCCATGGACTGGGCTGCGTCAAATGCGCTTGAAATTTTTCACGTACAACTCGCGGAAGATTAGATCTCGCGAAAAAACTCGTGTTCTGGCCGCAAGCAAAGAAAGAGTTGACAGGGTGATCATAAAGGCGTTCTTTAACGCCAGCACACGTGAAGTTTGTGTCAGCACGCCTTGAATAGCGCCAACACCGGGTGAGATGGTATTCGTAGGTAACCAGCTCAGTTATGGCATCCATTTTCTTTTTTACGACATAGCGTTAATGCTTCCGTTCTGCAGAAAATCTGGCGTCGTCAGTGGCAGCGGCGGCGTTGTGAGCAGAAAAGGAGGTGGCCCACCTGTTACCAAGGTCACGTGACGTTGTGACGTCATCACAACCTGCCCATCATTGCTGCCGGCAACATGCCCACCGCACAGTGGCAGGTGGCAGTTACATTACTAATTGGTCGCGAGGGGTTCCTCGGAAACAGAAGCCCGCGTCTGACAAACCTCAAAGGAGGCTTTGTTTAAAACAGCAACCTGCAGGGGCAGCGGTGCATTGCTTAACAGCTTGACTACTTCACAATGAGCGATATGGGGGATCCCAGCTATCTATGAATGTAAAAGAGAATGGCCAACTACCGTAAGGGTATCAACCCACTAACGCTAACCTTCCATACCTTTGAGGCGAAGCTTACACCTCCCCTCCAGTTTTTTTTGTCCTTCCTTGTCGAAGAAATTTCATTTGATTGTTGCGCTACGTACAGTCGTATCATTTCGTCCATTTATCCGCTCAGCCCAATCATCCTATACATATGAGTGACCACTGACAGAGGACTGAATGAACGTGAAATGGACAACGGAAAACGGACTGCTTATAGAACACGGCCGCTGATTTATGAAGTGGAACCACCTTTACCACCGTTCTGCCGCTCAGCGTTGGGCTGCATTTTAATCACTGCAAGCATGACTCTGCAAAGAGAGGCGAGTATTTCCCGGTGCCTTTGAATGACCTTTATGTTACTTTGCCTAGGCTGTCAAATAAGACTTTTTTTATGTTCAGTTTCAAGCTTCACCCTAAGAGTGGTCACTTAGACAATGTGCACCTTTGGCCAAATGAACCAGCATGGCCCACTGTGTCAGTTCAGTGGTGGTCACTGGTACTGTGCTGCGGAGCAGAGCTATTGTTATCATTGCTTTTGTCTCAGGGAAGGAGGAGAAAGTTCGGGAAGTTTTTAATTGTTTGGTATTCATCGCTATATCTGCGTTTACTCGGACGCTATGAGCACACTAAGCGTTATATTCAATGGAATGCCAAGCAAACCTTGCGAATCATGTTTGAAGACATCCTCGCAAGTTGAACGTCCTTTCAACGAAAAACCTTACGTACCTACTGTCAGCACATCGCCGAGAAATTGCGTGAAAACGAAAATCTTAATGGGCGCATAGGTCTTTACCCATGGTGGCTATATTGTACCAGTTTATGACCTATTATTTTTTTTACTTTTTATTCCCATCGCTGCTCTATTTTTCGTGACGCAATGCGCACATGGACGGGTGGCGGTGAATCAAGCACCAATTTTTCCGCAGTTCCTTCTTAGTGGGCCTCCATTCTGCATTAAACGACGCCCCTTGCGGGCTTCCCTGGTGACCTTGTTCGCGAATATGGGTGACCGCGCGCAGTTTCGTGCGAGCCCACCATCAGAGAGTTTTCTCCTGTGCTCACCGCTACTTAGTTCCACTATCCCACCAAGCGGCGTCTTCGGGACGCTGTAACCGTAAAGCGCGTACTTCTTGCGCGGTCATGCGAAGGGTGGAGAAAGGGGCGGAACTTCGCACGCACTGTGCCAGCAACATAATTGTCACTACCTGTTCTCCCGCGCACATGCACCGGCCGCATTGGAAATGCGGTAACCGCGCTCATTCTCTGTGCCGATAAAACCCGGTCATCACTCTTTCCCCGCCAGTGAGAGTTGGGGTGCAGTTCTCGTGCGGCGTCTTTTATATAAGCCCGTGAGATAGTTGTGTCAGCAGTGTGCAAGCCCTGTGCGGCCATCCTACACAAGGCATAAGTCCTTGATTGCTTTATCGTGCTAGATACCCAATTGGGACCAACAAGGTTTGTCGCTATATATCAGCGACTGAACGAACAAGGCTTCATCACATGAACGCAGTGATGTTTGAAAACAAGCTAAATACGCAAATATAACGAAATCTGCTTTGTCTCAGTGAAGCATGTTCTAACAACCAATTTTGAGAGCTACCAGAACCAACGAAGGCCTTTTCTACGGTGCTCTGACCTTTCGCACACAGCACGCTCAAGGCTACGCCCTCTCCGTCGGCAATGAGTGGCATTTACTCCAAATTGCTATATTGTTCGATGGCGCGCGTGGACATGTTTCCTTTGGTGCCGCAACAGCGAGAGAATTGGAGAGAGCAGCAACATACACAACGTTAGGGGCTTTCCGGGAAGTTTCTCCGCTGTTCGAACGGCGCGCGCAGGCGAGATTGCTTCCGCGCTGCTCCGGTTTTCCGAATATGAGCCGAATTTGTAACAGGTGCACAGGAAGAATTTCCAAGTATTAGCGAATATCCTTTGGTGGCGGTTAATGCAAGCTATCTTTCTTGATTCATAAATTTCGTATTCACTTAGGAGATTGTTCAACGTTTCACTCCCCCTGCTCTTATACAGCAATGCTATTCATGCCGTCCGCAAGTGGTGCGCAGCTAAACATAGGTGCAATGACTTCTCGTACAACTCTGCATCTCTCACCGCACCACCACTACTCCACATTCCGCGACGCACTGCCGCCAAGACTTGGCAGAGTGGTGCATCCCTGGTAACACGACTGCTTAGGGCCACCGGCGTGTTCCTCACCCTTGGCCGAAATTCTGCTTTCTGCAGGATTTGCACCAGAAGAAAGGGGTTATACTTTTTTGTTAATTTCTATGCCTGTGCAGGGCAAACAGGCTGAGATGCATTCCTTAATGTACTTGCCCAGGACACAAGGTTCCGGGACGCAAAAAATGGGGCTATGGTCATTTAAGAACTTTGTTTTTCCGAGGAAGCAGAAAATGAAAATCGTAATTTAGAGATGGTGTTATGGGATTTTGCGTTGAAGCATTTTCCCTAGTAGTTTTTATTATCTGTGTAATTGGAGTGTTTTTATATGACCTTGGTTGAAATCAGTATTTCTGGGAATTAAAAATAACGCTGTAGTTATCACGCAGGTCGCAACGTAGATATTTTTTCTTCCTGAAGTTTGCAAATAACTTTCTTGATTATCACAGATCGCCTATATTAAGTGAGGAAGTCGGTAGGTTGTTACAAAATTGTAATTATGGGGGGGGGGGGGGGGTTGCACTTCGGGAAAGCATTCATTTTGAGATGTGAATAGTATGTCCGCGGTTCTGAAATGGGTTCGTTGGAGTACTGTTCCTTGTCTTATGGTGAGTAATTAGTGTGGAAATACGAGTGTGAAGCCAAAATATGGCAGCGCATTAAAAATTGAGCATTTATTTTTGCACTGCCTTGGAGGTCCGTTCACTTCTTTGTCTCTAACCATTTGCGAGTCAGCGTTTGTCCTGTACCGCTTCTCACGTTCATCGTCTTCGGCTTTTTGGTTGAAAGCTTAACATAGTGCATATCGCTCTTTTGCGACGATCGGTAAAGAGCTGAACTCCACGAAAAATGTGTCAGAAACACAGAAGCAGCAGGAGCTGCACGCAGCACGTAGCAGGCTGTCACAGCGTAAAGATCCGGACTTAGGCAAACGGTGCACGATATTAACGCGACAGCGTTAAAGCCCCAGTTGTGCAGAAAATCCGGAGTAATCTTCGGTGCTGTGGGCGCAAAATCCCCGGATAAGCAATCTAGGTGGGCAGTCTAGGTCACGTGACATTGTGGCGTCATCTCAACCTGCCCATCATATTGTGAGCAAACTGTCCACCGTGGAAGGTGGCAGTTATATTAATGATTGGTCACGAGAGGTTGCCTAGCAAGAGCAACCTCGGTCACACAGACCCCGCCGATATCAGCACCTGCCGCCGTAGGGCCGTCGCTTAAGCGCTCGCTCCACCACTGCGCCAAGAGTGGTATGAATACTCCCAGGGGTATATGAAGGCAAACTCACGAATGGCCAATTCCGCATATATGGCCGTTAACATATCAACGCTACCGCGTCCTACCATTTCTTTGTTCTTTACGAATTCATAGCTTCTGTGCCTACTACGAAGGACAGTGTCTACTACGCAAGCCATAATACACAATCCGCAAGTATAAATGGCCGCCGAATTCTACGCGCATAGAGCAAAAGTTTGGCTGAGAAGTAACCTCGTCGTGTTACCTGGCTTTGAAAGGATAGAAATTGCTTTCGCCGCATGTCTTGAGTCGAGAATGAGTGATGATGTCAGAAACCGCGCAGTGCTACGACGCGAGCCGCCAAGTTTTCAGAGGAGGGGGGGGGGGGGCAGTAAATTCATCTTGAGGAAGGTCGAGCTTCCCTCTCTGACTTCCTTCAGCATCCATTCTATCTCCATTTCCAAGGGTTTGTCGGACATCTCTTGGCACGTTGGGGCACACCTTCCCACTTTTTCGTCTCTTTCCCCTTAGTCTGTCTTTCTCCTCCTCTCCCATATCCATTTCCAGCCGCGCGCCTGCTAACAGGATTCTCAGATAACGCGGCCCTGTCCCGCCTGCCTCCTGGACAAACAATGGTGGCCGGACTGGGGATCACTCCAAATCCTGATTAAAGGTAGCACTGACATCCCCCTCCGGAGACTTGAAGGAGTGCGAGTGGGGTCGAGTGAGTAGTAGCCAGGGGAGCCCCCGGTCACTGGACATGGCTTCTGGCTATGTGAAGCGACCGCCGCGAGAGGGCCTCTGTGCTCCCTTGGCGTCTGTGCACGGAGGCAAGAGTCAATCCAATCAGAGCCACAAAATCCCTTCATTGCAGACAAATGGATCACGTCTGGACCGAGGTGGAGCAGATATAGCCAGAAGTTAGCCAACACGAAGGGCAGGAGGCTAAAAAAGATACATCTAGGATCGAGCTGCAAAATATAATTCGGGTCCTGGCATCGCTACCGATATTGCGGCATGCCTAAAGACTTGACAGTTACTTACAGGAAATATGAAAAACCTTGAGGCCTAAAAAGGATCGGAATGTTGCATACCGCCGTGCCTTTCACGATACCTCGAAACTTCATTTTGTAAGCTGTCCATCTGTCACTGACACTGACTACGTAAGCCTAGTAATTTTAAGTGCAGAGCCTATTAGTTTATAAGGCGTGATAAATTTATAAGGCATGACAAAAGTTTGGATAGGCACTTGTGTTTAAGTATATACTGTTACTTGAGATAAAATTGTACAAAAAATTAAGCTGAAACAGAGCAACTTGATTTTGTGTCGTTTAACAACCACTTCTTTTACACGATATTGAGCAGGCAGCTGGGAAAGCGCCAACATTGCGTATACTGACGACTGATAAACACAGTGTGTGTACAGCACTGGCGGCTAAGGCATTCGTGTTTACTTCTAATATTATTCGTCTAATTCGAAATCATGAATTCAACGTTGGCTCCTCCTGAGTCCGTGGCGTAAACTATGTTAAAAATTTTCCAAACTCATAAGATATGAAAATATAGGCTTCCGAACATGACTGAATTCTGCTTTTCTCCGTTTTGAGTTTTTGGCCTTGTCCTGGGAAGCCAACATTGAAAAAGATCGAAATTTCCGAAGCACAAACCCGTGTTAGATGCCCTCTTCACTCAAATATATTATAAGCTTATCTGTGTTGTTCGAACTTTTAGAAAGGTAAATAAGTGCTTAAAAATGTTTACGACACGCTTAAAGGTATGTACGTGAATCCTTTTGCTTTTTTTTGACCGCCAACGGTCAAAAGGTCCCGCACTGCACTGCAACCCTTTTTGGACCTTGGTAAGAGGTCCGCCTCGCATGCGGAAGGGGCGGAGTTCGATCGCCAGTGCCGCCGGGCACCCACCGGTGATACAATGAGTAAAAGCTTTCCCCTGGTCTGGTGCTCGGCTTTTTTAGGGTGAACTGCTTGAAAAATGGGTCAGCCCACCTTGAGGAGTCTAAAATAACCTGTGCCTTCGCACTCTTTGGCCATAGATGCCCTTGCGCCATAAAAATCCATAGTCATCGTCATCAGTAAGAGGTAGAAACCGATGCAGCTTTTACCATATTCACTTGGTAGAACCAGATTTTTCCAGAAATAGCTCACAAATAGATTTTACGGATTTCAACGTCTTTCCATGGCTGCCGCGCCTGAGTTTGCGTTGTACAAAGTGCTGCGCAAATGTTTCATTGCTAGCTCTCACGTATTGCACACCTTCCCCACATCGACTCAGTTCGACATATCATTTCGCGAATTACGCACAATTCTTGGCAATGCCCTATTTCGGAGCACAATGCACATAATGTATCCGTATTCATTTCTTGTCAGCAGCAGTCTGAGAGTTCTCTTCGTGTGCTAATGTTTTAGAAAAACCCAGAAATCCTTTTTGTAAGTTTATTGGGAGCAATCCAACGCCCGGCAATGCTCCGTAGAGTTGTTCATGCTGTGAACAGTATGTCGCAGAAAGGCTCCTAGAGGAGAACATAGAAGGAGAGAGCACACGGGGATGAGCAAAAAAGGGATGAACAGAATGGTGCAGAGTAAGTATTAGAGTGCACCCATTAGAAAGAGCCAGCTCGCATAAGCAAGTGGGATAAACTGATGGAGAAAGATTTAATGCTGACTTTGCAAGACCGCCCACGCGACCTCCTCAAGGGGTTAATAGTCGACAGAAAAAGGCATACGTATCTTCGAAGACATTTTACAAAATTTATCCGCTCAAACTTTAAGCCACAAGTGGAAAGAAGCAACCTCAGCCACAAGACAAAGGGTGAAGCTTGGGAAAAGTGCGACATCAATTGCGATCATGATATGCCGGGAAGACATTCCAGTCTTAAACTAGGAAACTGCATCCTGAAAATATTGTGTAAACGCACAGTAAGCACAACTGGAATAGCGTTTGCAAAGTAGTTAGGAAATCTGTTACGATGCTGCGAAATTGTTTAGATCTCACACTGAATATCTCTTTTCCTTGGATTGAAACTTGTTCTTATTTTACGCTTTTGCTGAACCAGCGGGCGTCACAAAGTTATGTTCATTGGACAACAATTATACCTGTAAGTGATTTTTTTCCACACAGTGATTTTTTTTCATGCATCGCCAGTTAGGAGGGACTAAGGGGATTACCTGAATTCAGCATTGTCTATTACAAAACTTCAGGTGTAATCTATTCATGTTTAGCCCCCACGTTTTTATTTATTTGCTGCCAGAGGACTTGAAGACACCTTTTTTTCATGAATTCATGAATTTACGTGCTCCTTTTTCTTTCGACGTATATGTGGTCCTGATGCCTCACACTTGATGGGAAACTCTTATTTGTTCTACATGCGGCTCGCAGATTTGGCAGTGAAGCGAAGCGGAAATCATTTCAAAATCCCGCCTCCCCATTTCCAATCACTGAGCTGCGCCATAGGCTCAATATAACAAGGAGCACGTTCACTGAAGCAGTAACAGAAAGAAAGCCGAATTTTCCCCGCATGGTGCAAAGCCTGCGCGCCTTTCCTCTCCATGCAGACGAGGCGCAGCCGGCATCTGGCTGCTCCCAACATTGTTGGCTTCGTCCGCGCCATCTCCGCTGGGGGAACCCCTGCGCGATCCCTCGGGAGCCTCCTGCAGCTCAGGGGCTCATCGCGGTGGCATTCCGGGTGATTGGGCACCCCCATCTCCCATCTTACTTTTCCCTGCGCTTATTCGCTTCTCCACTAAAGTGGCGACGGAGGGAGCCGTCAGAGTGCCAATGCTATTCCAGTGCGCAGAACACTCTCTTTGAGGTCCGTAACAAGCGCAAAGAGGTCTTCGCTTTTGCCGTTCTGCACGCCTCACCGATTTGCGAATGCAACCAAATGATTTCAGGCTGGCGGGCAGAAAGTCGTCTTAGTACCCGGCACTGAATGGAAAGCGATGACACTGCATGGAATAGGGGACCTGGAATGTGCGGAACTTTCTCGCCATATGACTTTGCATTGGGTTCTCCTTTTGATGCTACGGCTGATGGTGGTGCATGTCGCAACAGTTGACGACCGTATTCGTCCAGGCTTTCCAAATCTAAGAACCAGAGTGGCGGGCGATAATTGTTTTTCTTTTTTTTGAGAGGGGGGGGGGGGGAAGGAAATGGCGCAGTATCTTTCTCATATATCCTTGGACACCTGAACCGCGCCTTGAGGGAAGGGATAAAGGAAGGGAGTGAAATAATAAAGGAAGAAAGAGGTGCTGGAATAATTTCCACCACCTGGGGATCTTTAACGCGCACTGACATCGCACAGCACACGAGCGCCTTAGCGTTTTTCCTCGATAAAAACGCAGCCGCCGCGGTCGGGTTCGAGCCCGGGAACTCCGGATCAGTAGCCGAGCGCCCTAACCGCTGAGCCACCGCGGCGGGTATAAAGTGGCGGGCGATCAGGCAGATTTTTGACCAACTTGAAAAGGTTGAAGCCAGATAGGAAAATCTGGGGAAAATGGGGACATCTAAAGGTATGCGAATGTTCTAAATTTCGAAGACACTCTTCAATAATTACAATTACCTATTCAATTTCTATCAGAAATTTTCATCCAGATATACATCTTGAGCTATTCGAAACGACACGAACATTCAAAACAAATCAAATATCCGGCAGCACATTTACAAGCAATAGTCGTCTTGTCCCCCAACAAGGTTTGGCGTCATTCAGCGACAAGCGTAAGGAAACACAGTGGTATCGCGCTCCGCCGTGTTGTGCATGCAGTGGAATTTAGTGGCGTTTTGTTCCGAATAACCGCTGACCGTCCATTCCACTTTGGTAATACAGAGGACAGAGACGATTCCAGTGAGCCATTCGTAGCTCAGACAAGCGAATCGGAGAGGACTGATTCCGGAGCTAATTCGTCAAAATGGTGAGTACTCTGCCGTTGTGGCGCTGCGTATCAGATTCACAGCGAAAATGCATGAAGTGCACTGCCACTGAAAGATCTCTTGCGCCAGAAAGGCTGCTAGAGCTAAACAACAGAATGACTGCTATGTTAAAGTTTTACTTGAAACCATATATCGTTCTAGAATACCGCGATTTTACGCAATCTATTACAGAAGCCGTTTCCGCCACCCGCCATCAAGCTGCACTTGCGCTGGTTTTTCACGCTTCTAATAAATGTGGTTTACTGAAAGCCAAACAAACATATGCTGACACGAGAAGAGCCATGGAACAGGAGACAAGCGGAACTGGTGAAGGCGGCAACACCGGTGTCGTTTTCACTAGCAACTCGTGGACATCGCGTGCTAGAAAACCATATATGAGGTTCCACAGGCACTGAGCTTTCAATATACCGAGGGGTGGGGGGATGGGGGGAGGAGGGAGGAAATTAGTATCCTGTCTCTCCTTTTCTCTTCTCCGACCCCCCCCCCCCCAACGCATGTGCTCCTTGGCAAGAGATATTCACGAGAGGCTAAATATGTAAACATCAGTTTTATTGGTCTCTAGTTTAGCGAATATTCTAAAAAGAATAACCCCGTGGCTCTTAATATAAAATATATATAAATGAGAAAGAGAAACTGAAAAATACGTATACTATTGGTTGACACTCATTATGTCATTAGTTTAAGTGAGAGTAAGCACTAAGAAACATAAACATCTCCACAACAAGTAAACAATTTAAAAAAATTGTAAATATATGTATACTCTTTGCGCCTCAGAAGCACTAGGCAGTACTAGTATTTGCACAATAAGCGTGAAATTCAAAATATAAGGACCGATTATAAACTATTCGTCTTTCAAAAATGTAAGCGAACCACCAAACTCATTACAAAACTAGAAAAAAAAAGATCAGGAATCGAAGAGCAAAGGTTGTAATGAAGCGGAGCCGCCAACACGATCAGGGCTTTCTGACCCATCGGTCAAAAAAAGTGTTGATTATGAAGATTTTATACGGCGCAAGGGTGCTTTGGCCAAAGAGTGGCATGGCGCAAGATAGTTTTCACTGCAGAAGGTGGGGTTAAAGACCCATTTTCCAAGCATTTCACCCTGAAGAAGCCGAGCGCCAGGCAGGGGAAAGCTTGTACCAATTGTATCACCAGTGGGTACGTGGCGGCACTGCGGATCGAACCAAGCACCTCCCTCATACGAAGCGGATGCTCACACCACTAGGCCACCGCTGCGGCACAGAGAGTGTTGTAATGCTTATATAGCGCCGTGAGGTCCATGCATTATTGTTGGATATTTGCAGCCAAAACTTTCTTATATTTCGTGAAGGTCGGGTTGCACGGTGTGTATTCGTCACCCAGAGACCAAGCCTTTGCTGAGCTTCAAGAGCGAGAAAAAAGATAGCAAATCTCGTGTTGCGAAGCGCTCTTCTTGCAAAAAGCAACAGGCGGAGTTCCAGACGGCTTATTTTTAAAGGTGCGTTCATAGTTGATCTTTATGGTCAAGACATGATTTGGGTGTTCGGGGAGGGTTCGAAGTCTTAGAAAAGACTGCGCCTCAAAGAAAAACCAGCGCTCATCAAGTGGCTATTCATTTGATTCGGCATAGAGACTTGGAACTGGAGATACTCGAAAAGCTCCCGTTGCCAGTCGGATTCCTCAAAATGTGAACTGGATCTAAAACACTTATTCTGGTCATCCTTCTCATCTTTTTGCGGGAGACAAATATATATATGTACCCGCGACAGTTTAAGGCTGTGCTGCTCTTCAAACATTTAGGCAAATGTAGTTCTTCAGACGATTTGTCCAAAACGGTACGAAAGAAGACATGCCACCCCCCCCCCCCCACCCAATCACTCAGTTTCCAGGGGGCTCACAGCCCACGGAAAAATTGGGTTAGGGGAAGGGGGGGGGGGGGGGGGGGGAGGCTCGAGTCCTTCAATCCCACACAGTCGGCGCCTATGTGAATGCGGCCTACCGTCTTCTCACTCCAAGCTTATCATCCTGCTCACATTGAATTGTCACCACGAGGCTCTAAACCATTCTGCTGCGGACATTGTTACTCTG
Organism: Amblyomma americanum; assembly: GCF_052857255.1. Classification (NCBI taxonomy): domain Eukaryota; kingdom Metazoa; phylum Arthropoda; class Arachnida; order Ixodida; family Ixodidae; genus Amblyomma; species Amblyomma americanum. The sequence continues at coordinate 110,302,184 of NC_135504.1, forward strand.
CCCCTACGGAATGTGCAACGTTTACAGAAACCGACACTTGCTCCTACATATTTGCAGCGGGTAGGAGGCTTCCGACCAATACACTCAGTTTTTTCACACGTAGTTGGGAGATGTGCATTGCTTCAGGCATAGCACCTTGCCAAAACACGGGAAAGAGTACCAGCTATCTGATTACCAGGCGAATGGACATCCTTGCTGCCAGAGAAATAGCGCACAAACTGCGCTCCTCTGACTCGGTCACATCGATCGCTTTTATATGACAGCTTGTGGTGCTTTGTTCTTTGTTTGTTTGTTTGTTTGTTTGTTTGTTTGTTTGTTTGTTTGTTTGTTTGCATTTGGTACGACAGATGTCGCGGTGTGCGGACTTACATTAAGGGTGGGTGAGTGTAAAGCGATAAATGACGACAGGCTTGTAGTAAACGTGGCTATGATGAGATAGCTTCTTTGTTTGGTACTTACAGCTACATTACGGCGGCATTTCGAGCCTTCATGTGACTGGTCACGTGGTGCGGAGCAGTTGCCAGCAGCGCGGCGCCGTGGCTAGTGACGTGCTCGTCACGTGGTTGGTCACGTGGAGCTGAACAGCTGCTGCTGCTGCCGGCGGCGCGGAGCGCCGGCGAAACCAAACTGCAACAGCTGTGCGCATGCGCCGTGTCAAGTGGGACGAAGATGGAGGGACGCCCAGCGAAACGGAGCGGCGAAAGACCGACTTTGCAATTCGACTGAGCAATTTCCACTCGGCCAGCTGTAGCTATCGCGTCACTCCAGGTTTAACCAGAGCTAAGCCACCATTTTTTTTTCGTGAACGAGATATGCAGCATTTTTCTATTATTTTACACTTACGGCGCTTACAAAGAACATTTGGTCTCTTCCACTTCAATAAGATATAATTTCAATGCGGAATATGCGGAACACTTAAGGGACAGAAATGGCGCTGTCCCGTCCTGTTCCCTTTATATGTTGAGCTAAAAAGTATTCCGCCTTGAAAACATGAACCAACTAGCCCAAAACAAGTGCTGCCCAAATAAGTTTAGACATACGCAACCAGGAATAGTTCGTCATGACGTCCTCTTAAACATGATTATAATGAAACCTGTGAACTAACTGGTCAGAATCATACCTTCAGAGTTAGCATACTGGGCCGTCGGCAAGCTAAACTCAATCCGGGGAAACACGAATTTATAAATGGCTATGTAATTATATGCGTCTGGTCTTCATATCTGATAATCGAAGCTTAATATTGGTATCCGATATGTACCATCAAAAATTATATTTATACATCTTTACATCTCTTCCTCAACCGCCAAACCCGCAGGGGCCAACTAGCCTACACACATTGCCCGGTTTAATCAAACTCGTGCGACCGTAGCCCACAAGTTGTATTATCTCGACAGCTGAAGACGGAAGAGCTCATTTTTAATACACAAAAGCCAATTCCGTGCCCTCGTAATGTGCATATCACTTAGATTTCTACTTCCACATACAGGCTAGAAGAGCTGCTGGTACTGCTGCAGACCTGCTGTGGACTTCGCAATACCTGCCTGATAGAGCTGCTGTCAAAATAGTGAACTTCCACACTTGCGCTCTATGGTACCATCACCATCAGCGTTGATGGTAACTGCGCCAAGTATGCAAAACTTTTACGCGAAGATCGATAGTGTACGAGAAATTAGCGAAGTTATCAACAAAGGAATAAGTCATGATAAGGAGTGTTGCAAATGGGTTGCAAGCCCCAAGGGTAGCGTTGGCCTGGCGGCCTGGGCCACAGCTGGAAACATCCGAAGGCCCTGGCAAAGGATGAGTCGACTGCCAACAGAACAACTTGTTTATTCTAGCATCGCTAAAGAGCAGCCGGTCAGGGCGACCACGTTACTCAACGGAAGAAATCGAAGTCTCCTCTTGGCGTCCGGGGCAGCTGCCTTTATACCCTCGGAGTCGAGGGCAAGAAGGAACGGCTCGGGATGAGGCGCCCGAAACGGCGACGCACGGACATGTTGAGACGTGACGTGGCGCGTCCGCCGGGCCGGCGCCGGTCAGACCTCCTCGCCTCCCAGTTGGGGAGCTCCTCTCCCCGGCTGCCGCGCTTTGACAAGCGTGGGCACCAACATGCACACACACACACACGCACGCACACATGAAGACACGTGGCATTGAAACCTGCCTGGACGCGCTTGGCGGGAGGCGTTGCGGCAGCCTGAACGGGCCCAAAATGACCGCCACTTTGAACGAAGCCCCGGCGTCCGTTGCATCCGCGCCGGCTATACCGCGCGTCGTAGGCGAAACGTAACAGGAGGCAGAAGCGCGCTGTAAGGACACCTCCAGTAAATAAGATATGTTCGGCAGCGTGGTCCTTTTATGATAGCAATTTAGGCCCAGTTAAGAGTGCTTGTACAAACAAAGTCACCAGCGGTACTGCAACCTCACACTAAGTAAAACCACGGATGAAGGTAGGGCAGCCAGGTTAAGCTGATGAAAGGGCTGTCGCTCGCAAAAAGGAAGCCTTTAAATTACAAGCGATTGCTATTGTTCAAGAAGCTGAAGCCCAGGTTCTACAGCTACATTTTCTCGTTGTCCTTGCGAATACTTCTCCGACTGAATCGCTTTGGATCGTCGAATTTCATAAAACAAAAGCCAACTTTCTCACTATTGCTCGTAAAAAAATATAGCTGGTTGATTGGCACCTCTGTACATTATTTGGCCGCTTCTCCCGCTACCATCATTGTAAGATTCCGGTAATGTTGGCAAAATTTTGATATGCCTAAAGTCTTTTCTTGTCTCAGCGAGCTCAGTCCGCCCAAAAAGGTGTTTGACTCTATAGTACTGCACCTGGATTTGACGTCTCATTTTGTTTTGCCTCACAGTTGTAATTTAGTTTTAGATAGCATCGAATAATCATGACGTGCTTTTCTCTCCTGGGAATGCGCGTATTATATCATGCAGAAACGGTCAAGTTGTTCACTAAGAATAGGAAAAGATCTAAACAACCACTCAGGCATATGCAATGCAAGCTATAGGTAGAAAGCCTTCGAGATCATTGTGCGGACATTTCGTGGAAGCAGTGCTGTGTAACGGCTGTATCCGTATGAAATTACTGTATCATTAAGAACATAACCTTATTCCAGGCACATTTGCTCACTTTCTTTCATTTTCTCTTTGAAAATAAACTATACTGTAAAACTTTGCGCTGAAGTGATAGAAGCTAATCAGCCTTGTAATTGCCGCCTATACGATAAGCAAATAAGTTTTAGTGCATCGATAGCACAAACTAACTCAAGGGTAGTTATTTTTTCTTCCTCAGAATAGAAGACCCAAGTCGGGATTTTTTGTATTTACTATTTTAAAGTATAATTACAGATTTCTTTCCATAAAACGTAATTTTCCTCAGTTTGTTGCCCCCTACCTATATCTATCGACCCTTCAATCGACCAAGTTACGATGGCGCTGTAACTTGGAACAAGAGACGCAAGACGGATCTATCGGCTCGGCGGAAAAATTATTAGAGAATTTATTAACTAGCTACTCTGTAGAAAAAATATTCTGCTCTCATTGAACTAAAATCAAAGACGTACAGAAAGTTATAAAGTTAGGAGGTTCACGATAAGGGTGCTCCTGTTTGCTACCCTTCACTCACGTAAAGGGAAGACGGAATATAAAAAGAAAGGTGTGATGGGTTAGAAAGCAAGGATATGATAGAAGGACGTGCCTACTGTAGAGCCACTATATGTAGCACAAGCTCGACGCCTTTCGCAATTGAAACAACGGTTTGTAGGGCTGCAGTGCTGCCGATACCATTTGCCACCGTCCGAGGCTGAAGCAGTAAAATGAGGGTTATAGTGTCACCATTGATCCCTGCTGTAGGAACTTTAACTGCGCAGAATATATAACCTCGACGATCATGGCCATCATATTTTTTCTGGATGGGTATTTAAGGAAAAATTTAGGGGCAATCAGGTTGGACTGATGCGGAGAAAATGCGGTAAGGTTCTTCTTTCACTCGCCAGTCCATTCCAATGCCAAGTGCGTTGTCTTTCACTCAACAGTCCATTCGAATTCTGATTCTATTCCATTCCGACTACGGCACTATACGCAAATCGTGTCACGCTGATATATCACGACGAGCCGTCATACCACTACGCGCGCGTGGAGCAGCGATTATTAGGTATATCACTGCACCGACAGGTGGCTGTTTTGAAGAAAGCCACGGATGGGGCTTGTGAGACTCAGGCTGCACTGCCCGAGCAATGCGAGCAGGAATATTACAGCTCACTCGAGCCTCATTTATGCGCTGATAGTTCTTCGGGAGGCAGTCTATTTTGCACGTAGGCCTCCTGCTGCCGGCGTTAATTTCTTTTTAGTCATTTTCATGTTCGCTGCCCCATCCTTCGTTGCGTGTCTTCCTCCTCTCCCCTGCAAGTGGAGAATGGAGGGGGAAAGGGGAGTGGGAAAGACAGTGCAGTGGAACAATGCAGTGGGAAAGACAGGGGGATGGTTGGCGGCGGAAGGTGGAGAGGGGAAAATCGCCGAAACACCCCCTACCGACACCGTCGCCTTCGTGACACTGTCGCGACACAGTTTTGGCCTTCGTAGCCCTCTTAATGGTCTCGCATTAAAAGAGATCGTATGTCCTCTCTTATCAATTCTGAAGAAATGCTGCAGCGCACGCGCTAGTTATTCAAGCACAATGGCTCCGTACAAGAAAGTCCGATTTGGATTTCAGCCTCTAATACGATCCTCTTCTTTCGAAACTGTGCCAGACTGTTCATGTAATAATTTGCAGAAAAAAATCTCAAATCGTATCTGCTCATTCTCCCCTAAAGAATCAACCGGACGCTGACCCAAGGGAAAGAGAATCAAAACAGAAGGTCAAGAACCTTGCTGGACCGGGGGAAAGAAGAGAGCGAGAGAAGGCTCTAGCTGTGCATATAACAAAGGCAATGATAGTAGCCAGGATCAAGGCCAATTTAGGACGATTAATCATTGAAGCTTTTCACGCTAAGTAGCGATGAAATGGCGTCAGCATTCAATCCATTTCTTTGTGTTGTTAAGAATTCGTCATTTCTAGCCGGCAATTTTTTTCACCTCCCATGGTGCGATGCCACACCTACGCTTTAACATATCACGTGGGAGTGCGAACGCAACAAAGCATTCCACCAACACGAACACCCGAGTGCGGAGCAATGGGAGAGTCGGCTCACCAGCGGCGAGCTCACGACCCAAAGGGCCTTAGTGCATCACGCGAATGATGCAGCACGACTCAGTGGAGCCTTGGAATAGGGGCCCACCCTTGCTGATGAGAAGCCTCATGTCGCCAGCGCCAGAGAAGACGACGGAGACTTCATAACCGCGAAACCCTTGAAAGATCCAATAAAGTTTTCACTCACTCACTCACTCACTCTTCTTTATTGCCCTTCCTTGAACTGGCTTGAATTCTACGCTGAAATTCCTTGTTAATTTTGTGGCACAGAATTTATTCCAAATTTGCAGTCGCTTTGTTTCAGCAGGGACTCTTTTTTTCCTTACCTGATCTTTTGTATTCAAATTAACGCCTATTATAGTATTTTGTTTCTCCTTCGCAGCTCTTTTGAGCTCCTTTCCTGATGAATTGCTTTGAGAGTGGTCATCCTTAGTGTTTGTGCAGAGTCGAGCGCGGCAGTGTCCTACGTGAGCTCTGTGTGACTTACGTGATCCTAACTTTTTTTAGGCATTTTATTTTATGGCGTTTGGTTTATTTTCATGCTCTGTTGTGTGAGGTGCACAAAAGATCCTCGGAGGATTCGTGAACGCGGTGCGTCGACAGTGGTGCGTCGGACAGCGGAGCGCAGTGCGTGCTAGCCCAGCGTTGCGCATGTGCGCGTGCTAATGGTGCGTGCGAGGCGACGGCGACAGAGAGCGTGGCGAGCATGAGGAGCGGAGATCTGACGTGGCAGAAATCCGAGGTGTAAATGAAGACAGCGCAGAGGAGATCGGGTCATTCAAGCGTGGAGGTGGCAGCCGTCGGACGTTGGGTCGATGCTATCGTGAGCTCCTTTGGATCACCGACACAAGCCTACTGCGTTCCTTGCAAGCGTGGAGGTGGCAGCCGATGGACTGAGGGTGCGTGCTGCCTAAAGGCACCCTTGGATAACCTGCTTTAAACCTCTGGCGTTTCGTCACGCCGTCGACGGGACCTGGCTACGCTTTTCATCGATGCTGATGCCAAGTTCTTCGGGCTCTTGACGGGAGACCACCGGCGTTTCCCTGTGTTCCTCTCCGCTCCTAATACCACCTGGCACTCTTTCGCCGCTTCCGTCGACGCAACGCCTGCGACAAGTCGCACTACATCGACTTGCATTCACCCTGTCAGCAATGCATCCCCGCTTCACCTGGGACGCTCATACCTGGTGAACTCTTTCCTTTTCTTCTGTAGTAGTGTACGCGTGTTGAGTCTGTGTTTTTCATGTTTTCGTTTCGGATCGGCTCTTTTCCTTTAAATTATAAATACGGCTTCGTTTCGTTTTCTCTGATCTTTTTGTTCTCTTGCACTTTTGTTCTAATCTGCACGCGAAAGCGTTCAACTTCGGAAAGTCGGGGACGCGCTACCAATTCCTGACAATTGGCATCCACGACAAGACATAGGCTTGAACCAGCTGGGGATGAGGTGGTGGTCGGGCTTGTCCGGAAAAAGCCTGCAGACGTCCAACACATACCTGTGCTAGAGGGAGAGCTCCGGTGCCTACCCGTACGTGTTTTACGTGACACGGGGAGCAATACAGTGGTAGTGCGGAGAGCCCTAGTTCCCGACTCAACTCTCACCGGCTCCCGATCTACGGTGTTCCTGGTTGATGGCAGTAGTCTGGAAGTTCCCGAGGCAGAAGCCTATATCCCTTCCCCTTATTTCACTGGCAGGGCTCTGGTAAAGTGCATGGAGACACCATTGTACGATGTCATAATTGGAAATATACCAGAGGCCCGTGAGCCGTCAAATCCGGATATTAATTGACAGAAATCAGAGGGCGTTGCTAAATTATGTCCTGACATAGTCAATGACGTGGTCGCCAGTGAAAATGGTGAGGGCGAGGGCCCAAAAGTGGTGTTGGCTGGAAACGAAGATTCCGGACGAAGGAGGGAACGTACTGCTTTAAGCGTTGGTCCCATGATGTTAAACAAGGAAATGATAGAAACACAGCAAAGAGACGATGAGTTATTGAAGGCGCGCTGGGTGAAAGTAGGGAAGGTGTGCCATGGCAAGCACGGCCCTTCGCACTCGTATTCTGTTCAAAAGGGTTTGCTGTACCGCCTCTTTCATCTCGCCTCGGACAGAGAGGTTCGACAGGTAGTACTTCCCAAGTCTTGCCGATCACAGGTGGGAAGGCTTGCCCACGATAGCCCGTTGGCTGGGCATCAGCGCATTAAGAAGACTACAGATCAAGTTCTGGATGAATTCTGCTGACCGGGAGTGCAGGAGGAGAGGTATGTCAGGTCTTGCGACTCCTGTCAAAGTACGTGGCCGAAAGGCAAAGTACGGAAAGCTCTGTTGGGACGCATGCCTTTCATCGACACTCCATTTGATGGGGTCGCTGTCGATATTGTCGGTCCGCTGTAGCCCACATCGGTGAAAGGTAATAGATATATTCTCCCTCTCGTCGATTTTACCCCGTGGTATCCCGACGCCGTGGCTCTGTTAAAGATAGATTCAGCAACCGTGGCAGGAGGTTTGGTCGAGATGTTTTCACGAATAGGTTTTCTGAGCGAGATCCTCTGTGATCAGGGCTCCTGTTTCACTTCCGAGATGATGAGAGAGCTCAATGATCTCTTGGTGGTGAAACAGCTCAGCACGACCCCTTACCATGCAATGTGCAGTGGGATAGTGGAGAAATTTAACGGCACGCTCCAGCAGATGCTGCGGAAGCTCAGTCAAGAGCAGCACAAAACATGGGATCGTTATATCGCTCCGCTTCTATTCGCATAAAGAGAGGTGCCGCAGGCGAGTCTGGGGTTTTCTCCATTATAGTTGATATTTGGGCGTCACGTGCGAGGACCGCTCGAAGTTATCAGAGAGCTCTGGAGCAGGGAAGAGTTGGGAGAAGCCACGAAGACGACAGACGGTTACGTTCTCGATCTAAGACGTCTCGAGCAAACTTTGAGAGCGGCACATCAAAATTTGTTGCGTGCCCAACAGTCTCAGAAGAGATACTATGACAGGAATAGCAACAAGCGGCAGTTAAGGGTAAGAGATCGTCCCCTCATTCTTTTGCCGAATAGCCACAATAAACTCATGATGCAGTGGAAAGGCCCATTCGTGGTTTGTGGAAAAAATAACGACGTGGATTATGGGATCGACTTGGGCCACACTAAGAAGCTCTTCCACATCAATATGCTCAAACGGTACGAAGAGCGCGCGTCCCAAGAGAAGACCGTGCAGGCGTCTTCTTTTGTCGTAATCGGAGAAAGTGACTCGGAAGAACAACTGCCTACCCTTAGCACGGACCACGGTAAATGGATTTAAGGCATGCAGATCTCCACCAAGCTCGATGACGACAAACAGCAGGACATTCGGAGCTTACTTGAGACGTATGATGACATCTTTTCCGAGATTCCCGGGAAGACTAACCTAGTGCAGTGTCAGCTCAGGCTCTCGACTTCTAAAGTTGTGAATACCACGCAATACCCGTTGCCTTTTGTCATGAAGGACGTAGTCGAAAACGAGATAGACGAGATGATCAAAGTGTTGAGTGTGTGTTTTTTGTGTTTTTGTGTTTTCGTTTCGGATCGGCTTTTTTCTTTTAAATTATAAATACGGCTTCGCTTTGTTTTCTCTGATATCTTTGTTCTCTTGTACTCTTTTTCTAATCTGCACGCGATAGCGTTTAAATTCGGAAAGTCGGGGACGCGCTACCAATTCACGACATGTTGTCAGATGGGGTTTTACACCAGGTTTTACACTTGATAAACCTTGGCATTTCTGCTCTGCTGAACAGCTCGAATGGCTTGTGGCAGTTTCTTTTTATCATATTTTTCTTCAGTGAATTCATTTTTTGCCACATGGTCTTCAATTTTACTTGAATCGTAGTTATAATTCCCACCTCTCATCTGAAAATAGCGTCACCCACCGTAATTCTCTCTCTTCAGCTTCACCTTAGCCATTGCATAGCAGAACGCAAGATATATAATGATCCTTTAGGCCAACCTCCCTGCCTTTCTCCTTAAATTGACCCCTGTCTCTTACTCGCTAGACCTAAGCCCAAGACCCAAGCCCACTCCTTCGTGACAGCCAATGATAGTCAAAACAACGCCAGCGCAGGCATGTTTTACGACGCTGATACCATGTCGCCACCAGTAACAAGTGAGGGACACCTGAATGCGGCCGATAAACAATGCTTAACATCTTTGTAATCTGTCTTACCGGCACTCACCAACGGGGCAGAAACGTAGAGGCCAGCGAAAATGGTTGAGTTTAAGTCAAGGACAACGCAGCGAGCCATGGAAAGAAAAATGATAGGTGTTACGTTAAAAGACCGGAAGCGGGCAGAGTGGATGAGGGAACAAACGCGGGTTAATGACATCCTAGGCGGAATGAAGAGGAAGAAATGGGCTTGGGCAGGGTATGTAACGCGAAGGGAAGACAACCGCTGGTCCTTAAGGGTAACGGAGTGGATTCCAAGAGAAGGCAAGCGTAGCAGGGGGTGGCAGAAAGTTAGGTGGGAGGACGAAAGTAAGGAGATTGCAGGCGCAACTAGCAAATGACAGGGTTAATTGGAGAGACTTGGGAGAGGCGCTTTCACTGCAGTGGGTGTAGTCAGGCTGTTGATGACGATGACGATGAATCTGCCGAAATAATAGCTTGTATAATTTGCGCATTTAAGCAAATTAACGGTGCAAAGCTTTAACCCGCGATTAAGTGAAGTATTCTATTTTTTCGTGTCCAGCATATAAAGGCTGTAGTTTACGCTCCCAAACGCCGCATTTTCTCAGCGGATTTGTCCAGAATAGACTTCAGACAGGCTTCTTTCGCAATTTACCTATCGCCTCCGTTATGGACGCGGAACCACGCTGGACTTTCTCCTCCCAACGACCTCCCAGCCGGCCCAGTGTCCACCGCTTCCTCCTCATGGTCCTAAACTGGCACAGAGTGATGCGGAGCACAGACTAACCTGCTCTTTACCTACGAGTCAGTTCGACTTTCAAAGCTATCCGCCAATCTGGTTCTCGGCAGGACGGAGCGAGATAGGCAGCGACGGTTTGATCTCTGGGTGACGTCACGCGTAATCTGCGTTAAAACGCTCCTTGTCGACAGAATATCGACGAACCTATAGCATAGTATGATAAGATGCATCTGCGCAACATCGTAGCCGGTGTTCGGGAGCCAACAGCAACCTCGTGCACCCCCGTCAACTCCTCGCTGTCGCGTGTGCCTGACGAAGCGCCCCCTCGCTCCGGGCTGTAATGCTATTAGGGGAATCCGTTCACTCCGCTCCCTTTCTCGGGTGGCCACAGAGCGTTGTCGAGTCCACCCTTTGGGGATAAGCCAAGAGGCGTACGGGCGGTGGGGGAAAACGAGAAACAGAGCTTTGAGTCAAGTCCCTCGCACTCTTCTATTTCCAATTTTCTTCCATGGAGGTTTCTCCCGGTATCTGCGAAGGATCGGCGTCAAAGAACATTCATTCTGGTTGGATGATACGCCAAGAACGAGTTTATTCTGACTTTGGGATCTTCTTTTCCTTTTCACCTTTTTTTTTTGCAAAAGAAGGGATGCTGTAGTTCGTACATTATTTCGTTCTTTTATTTATTTCTTGCTCTTTTCACCTCTTCAAGCAAGATGCTGCGTTCTCTGGCGGTATATTATTTCTTTAATTCTTTTTCTGGCTTGCGTAACCATTTTCCCTGGATTCTCGGCTACTACATCTTAGCACTACGGTTTCAACTCAATTTTCCCTATTTTGAAAGGGCAGCTTTCCCATCCTTCTCGTAATTGCCTTTTCTCATTCCCGATTTTTTGTTGTTCTCCCTTTAGGTCACTTTTCGTTGTTGCGTGCTCGGATAAAGGAACATGAACCAGTCTACAGTAGCTACCAATTGAAAAACACTAAAGTAGCCGGTACCCGGTCGGCCTAGAGGTGCAAGATGACTCCGTGTGTTCCTCGGTGTAGATAAAGTTAATTTCATCTCCTTGTTGGTCTTTTATTCCGGTCGATTAGTGACTTTTCGACAGCAAAGTTTTCCACCGTCTGCGGTAGTGTAAGGTTCTCGAAAAGTAGAAAGTAGTTTACGTTACCGAACTGTACTTGGCATTCTACTAACTATTTTTAGGCAGGGCTGAATCATGACCTTTGGAGGAGGGCAAAATGAAGGAAAGTACCCTCAGTTGGATCCTGGGCTCAGAGGATCTAGAAACACTTAGAGTATCGCAGTATCTGGATCCTTTTTTTTCACCGCACAAGAACTAGAACCGTGTTAACAAATACGCTCAGTATTGCATTAGAAAACGTGGGGAACCAAACATCATATTTCAAAGCTCACATTCGTAATGTTCACATAATTTTATTGTCACAGTCACCTGATGATCAAAACGGAAGAAAAATAATAAAGGACGATATATATCGAAAGCATACATTTAAGAAAAGCTCGCAACCCCGCAGGGTGACCGTATGTAATTAAAGTGAAGAATTCATATTTATTTTACTAGTAGTCTTTATTTTCTTTGGGGTATCAACTACACTAGGATAAATATTATAGAGGAGAACTGATTGAAATTATGAATAACACGGATACAATGAAAGCCCGAAGGTAATGCATTCACGTGGGGCACGCTGTGCAAAAACATTTTATTGGAGGACTGCTTGTTTTTAGTAAAAGGCAGTTTGGTTGCTTCGGCTTAGTCATTAGCGATGCTATTTGAGATAATCAGCTCGCTGTAAGTCTTTCCGCTCACTTCACAGAGGCTGGACCGATAGGACCCAGGGAATGCGCTCAGGGTGGACCAATTGGCACATTGAGCCCTGTGTGGAACTACAAGAAACAAAATTCCGTACCAGGTTCGCACTATGGAAAAGGCTCTTTCTGGTTATGGTCTCTTTATATTGTCTCCGTGCTAAATTTACTCTGTCTTCAAATTATGTCCTTGAGTTGTGTATTGTTCTGTGTTTAAACTGGGTTCTCTACTTTCCTTTCATTCTCACGCTCTGGCACGTGCAAGAATTGGCAGTTCCAATAAATGGCGAGCATTTGGTGCTCAACATTTATCGATCGAGTCCTCCCTCTTGTCTCAACAACGACTTGATATTTAATGAATTGTTAAAGGCAGAAAAAAGGTTATTTCGGTGAGAAAAGCAGCGCAGTGTCTTAACAAAACACTCCGCCTCGATACAGCGACTGATATCTACAGGTTATTAGACGCAATGTTCCATATTGAAACTACTGTTGTATAATAGTTGGTCTGGAAATCAGGTATTGGTTCTGTTTTCTTGTTAAGGTTCAGTTTCCAAATAGGTCAGGCAATGCAGATTCAGTATGGCAATTACCTCTCTTTGTAAAACATACTGCTCCACGCAAACTGGTTTGAGTGAATTTCTAACAGAGCACTACCTTGGGCTTTTTGCTTTAGAGCAAGGCTACTCCAAAGGCTCAATGTTTCAGACGTCATTCGCTGCTTTGAAAGGCTTGTAGAAATCAGTGAACGCATTACAAAACTGTACTTGCATCGCAAAAGCTGTTTTGTTTTAGATGCGTGCGGAGTAAACCCTTAATGGCTTTTTGAAGCGTGTTAGCCTCCAAACGCATGGTCTCATTTCCTTTGAGGGCTAAAAGTGTACGGCTTGTTTTTGCTTGTTTCAAATTTTTTTAGCAAGTCGATGCTCCTAGGGTTCATATTATTGGTTTTTGGTTACTGCATTTTAAATGCGTATTACTTTGCCGCTGTTGTTCTCAGCCCTGTGCTTAACCTAGGATCCTTTGCGATATATCGTGATGATGTACAAGAAGCCTTATTAGATCGAAACGCATCTTTTTCGCCCTATCTATAATTACTTGGGAAAAGTGGATTCACCTGCTTGATCCCCAAGTGGAGACGAACCATTATATTTCCTCATTCTCCTAATGGTTTCGGCCAATCTCATTTCTTCCCGAGGTCGTCGTGTAGTGGCTGTCGGGCATAAAGCCTTTGCACACAATTCCAGTAGCCCTTAATCAAGACGGATTGAACCCGAAGGGCTATATATCATACAAGAAATATGACTTATCCGCGGAATGACGATCAGGCTCCAAAACACTCTCTTTTCCTCCTCTACATCGTCAGGAGCATCGTCGCCAGTTGTGGTAACACGTAGCAAATAAGTCCAATGTGAGCAAGAACAAACAAAAAGAAACCAGACCTGGCAGTGACCACTTGGTGTAGGTAGTGCCGTTCTCCTAACGTTCAAAAATGGCAGATTACTCCATTTTTCTGCGCTCCAATTCTCATTATAAGCAGTGTTATCGGTATTCAGCCGTGTTGAATTTGGCCAAAAGTATATTCTGTGTCTGTCCAAGGCATGCCATATTTGTCCTACAAAAAAAACGTTCACTGAGGTACATAACACGTTGAAAATGAGCATCTTAACCTTTTTAATCCTCGCAGGCAATCCGTCCTTGAAAAGACATTTTCTTAACATTTGGGCATATATCGTGGGTGGAATTTCCACTGAATACATTCTTGGAAAGACGTTTCTTGAAGAGTAAGAGCTAATACGGCAGTTTTTATGCTTCCTAATCGTCGAAAAGCCGCCTCCCAGTCAAGATTTTGACCTGCTACGTCGAGCTGAGCAGCCGATACCCAATAAGATACCAGGGCGGGCCTCTCTCAGATAGTTTCCAGAAAAGGCATCATATGGCAATTACTAACGCGAATGCCTAACCAAAACGGAACCGAAGACCAATATGTTTTAAGCTGGTGGTTGACGACCATTACTGGCACCATCATTTCTCTGATACGTCACCGCCGCGGTGGCCTAGAGGTCTGAGCGACCGCCTCACGTTCGGATGGTGCGGGGTTCGATCCCCAGTGCCGCCGGGTATTCACCGGTGATAGAAAGGGTACAAGTTTTTTTCTGGTCTCGTGCTCGGCTTATTTGGGGTTAAATGCTTAGGAAATCGGTGTATGACCCCACCTTGAGTAGAAGAAAATACCTTATGCCACGACGCTCTTTGGCCACAGATGCCCTCGCGCACTAAAAATCCATTATCATTATCGTCACCTTTAAGCTTCACAAAAAGAGGAATATTCATGACTAGTTGCATTCATTATTTATTTATGTATCTACTTAATATTCCTACTTTTAAGCCCGAAGGTGTGCATTATTTTATGGCCGTCGTTATCATCATCAGCACAGTAACAACTGCCGAAATAGCAGTGAGCACATACACTCCGCATATGATGTACAAAAAATCGTGTGAATTCTTATCTAATTTAACTATTAGAGGAAAGACTGTTATCGCCCTCTTTTTCTACAGCTGTTTACCAGGGAACACGACTGTCTGGCCTACACAATCAACGTAAAATTCAAGGCAGCACTACAACTCGACGTCGATGTAGCTGTGCACAGTGACCTCACAAAAAGAAATTTATGATAAAACTTTGATTGCAATGCGAAGCCCAAATGGTTTTTTAACATAGTTGAAGCATCTTTGTGGTGTGTTTCAAGGGCACATAGCAATCAGTAACATAAAAAGTGAACATAAAATAAATTGGCTCTGGGGAGGAAGGCTCACCGCAGACGTAGTAGAAAAAGATGGGATATTACTTTTGATGAAGGCAATAAACGCTCGTCTTTTCCAGAACTCTCAAAAAGCTCCCGGAAGCCCCATCTAGAGAAAATGGGGTTCCTTTAGCCTGCTTTACTTTAACCACTGCCCGAATTTCATCTTTTGAGATCCTTTTCTCTGCTGCGTTGTTGAGTCTGCAAAATCATTATTCGTGCGTAGCTGGAGGCAGGAGGTGCGGTAGGGTGGCATATATATAAAACAGCCCCCGCAGCCTTGGCCGTGAGCTGCGGTGAGAAGTTATCAATGCCAGCTGGGTTTATATGAACTCTTAATGACGCATCCATTTTCCTGCTCCCTCTCGCGGGTTCTTTTTGTTTGCCCCCCCCCCCCCCTCGTTAATGGCCTTCATGTGGTTTGGTATTCCTCCCACGCGAACGATTTCCTCAGCGGTTTTTACAGTTCAAAAGTTCTTGCGGAGTTTGAAATTAATATCCTATTTTTGTTGTTCAGCTTAGTTTTTGCGTGAAAAGGAAGGGCAGGACACTTCACAAAAATTATTCTTGAAGGGGAACGTCAGCTGGATAAAGCTTCATCTCTTTATAGCTGCTGTCTTTACCGAATCTTTCAGCATACGCATATTCCGTTCATTGTAAAACGCGGGTAACTTCAACAGAAGACGGTGTTTGGAAACCCGCACAGTTAAGTTACTGGCTACAAAACTAACCTAAGGATTGAAAAATTAACACTTTTATTTTAATTTCAATCATCTGCTGTTAACCCATCGGCATCTATGCTTTGGTAGCCTTAGAAATATCTGTTGAGACACTTATACTGGTTTGAATAACGCGCTACACACTAACAAAACGACAACTAGAGCGGAGGACAAAAGACAAGCGCGCACTAACAACTAAAATTTATTCTGGCAGGAGGATACATAAATACATTTCACGAACATGCTGAAACAATCAATTCATTTCCAACGGCTGTGTCGCACGCTCCTTCGTTTCTTGATTAGATGCACCTCCTCGCTTGATAACAACACCGAGGGTGTGCTTACGCACTCGTCTTCACCGGCCTCTCATATCTGAAAGGCTTCTTTTATTTCCCTTTCTTTCTTTCTTTCCCTTTGCCCGAGCTAAAATTGTTGTCTGATGAAAGTATGGTTAACATTTGTGATTTGCGCAATGGGGGGCGAGGATTCCAGGATTCGTTCCAGCACTAATATCATCGTTTCATATCACCAACACTAATATCATCGTTTCGGCAGAGAAATTGGTGATTTCACGCTCGATATTATGGTACTAATTTCAGGCATAGATATGAAACGATAACTTTCCAACCGCATAAAACATTTACTGCAAGTTATGGCCCCATATCGAAGTGAAGAATGCTGCGGCAAAACAAAATAATGATGACATCCATTCCAGCTGTGAACTGAACTGCGCTTCGAAAGAATAAAACTCTGTCCTCTTTAAGTCGGTTTTGAAGCCCTGAAAAACTCAATCTTAACTTTGCAAATCTGACTTTACATGGAGAATCACTGGTGTTCTCTACGAGCACTGAATGCGGTATCCATAGTTTTAAACCGCTATTGTGAAAACCGGTGCACCTTGAGACATGAGCCTATGCTACTCGCAAGGTGAAAGACTAGCTTCTCAAACCAAGGAGCGCCATTTTGGGTGCTACACGTTTGTCCCACGAGAGCTGGCTACTTCACTTAATATCCTTAATTTCTAGGCCCACATAACAGATGAACCACATACTAAAAATGAAACAGGATAAAAAAGACAATCTCTAGCTGAAAAGCACTAAAAACAAAGAACTGCTGGTACCTCAAGCTTCCACTAGTGAGGCAGCCATTCATCAAAACACGTCTCTCATGAAGGGCACAAAACTCAACTTCCCGCTCATTTATCTTCCCAACTCGGGAGAAACTCGGTTTGTCCGCTTTTCTTCTGCCCCGCTCTTTCAACCGCACTCGCACTTTTATCCTGCGCCACTGTTGAAACCGGTGTGCCCGAGATGGCGAGCAAGGGATCCGTAACGGTGACGCGTACTCAAAGCGTTCTGTACTAGCGCAAACCTTTTGGAGATTCGCGTCATACTCCGGCGGGCGCCCTTCTTCACGCTGTATATGCAGACACGTGATTGCGGAGCTCTGAAGCCCCGTACTAAACTGATAGGGGAACAACAGTCGCCCTTGGGTTTTGCTTGTTGAAACAAAGCCATGTTATTTAGCTACATCGGTGCTGTTAGCAGTACTGTCAGCCTCTGTTTAAAGTGATACGCACCAGACACAGAAGTTTATTCTCGAAATAAAGCACACAGCCTCTAACCCCTTTCTGCAAAGGCCATTTCGTCTGCTTGTTTCCTTTCCCTGTATTGAATAATGCGCATGAAAGCCAAAGAAATACAGGCAGCAGTTCCTGCAATCAATTCTACTTTTTTTTCAGAGTCGCACACCTAAACACCTAACCCGCATTGCATATACATTTGTCTTGCATGCGAACCCAACTCACTGGGCGTCGTCTTTGTGTATCAAAGGGGAGCTTAGATAACAATACGTGCGTGTCCATAGCACTCAGAACCGCTCTGTTTAGAACATAGGAAAACCGAAGATGCGACGATGCAAACAAGCTTGCTAGAAAAACTTGCCGTCAAAAAAAAAATGAAAACACTATATAATGAGAAGTAGTTATCCCACTGATTCAAATGTCTTTGTTCCATCATGCAGAGCGCCGAACAAAAAGACGTTTAGGGCTTGCTTTAGTTGATGACAGGCTACGCAATGCTAAATTTTGTTTGATAGCTAGCGTTACTTCTTCCTACTCTATAAAGTACGTGATTTTTTGCTACCAGCAATTACATCTTGGTAAAATGCGTTGGAACTTACTAGCACCACTGCAAATACAACGAAGAGTTTCGCTATCGCTCTCCCACTGCCCTACCGCCTTATTGTTTGAGCAGCGAAAATTCCCACTTCAATTCAATAAGTCTATACGCATCTGATTTCCAGTGCATACATGAAGATCGCGAAAGGACATCTGAAGGAACGTAATCATAGTGTGATGACGTGTGCACACCCATCGGCAATTTACACTGCCTTCCCCCGCAGTATTATGCTTTTACGAAGAATAGTGCGCGTCTGCGATTATGCATAAGCTTGAAGATAGGGAAAACGTTCTCTACAGCTCAGTGTTGCCTTCCAGGAAAACCCGAAAAGGATTTCTTCTGTCAGTGCAGGTCGCATTCTGTGAGATTCTGCTAACACGACGAGCTGTAGTCTGAAACACGTCGGCGTGGCTGCATTTTGTTGGGGGGGAAATGCAGATGAGGTTCTGCGTAATTTTTAGCAATGATTACGGTATTACTATTCTGAAGTGCTCCCCTGCACAGTGAGTATAAAGCGCAAGACACTTGACAAGGGGCAGAAACAGTTAGACACATACGGGGGTTGTGTGTGTCTTGCACTGCTTCTGTCTCTTGTCTTGTGCGTTGAGCTGTATACTCACCATGCAGAAGCAACTAGCCCGTCAACTTGCACTTGTGAATCCTTCCTTACGGTGCGTTCGGAAGTTCGCTGCGGCTCTGGGACACAAGATTATGTATCGACCTTTTTAACGGCCCGCAGAAGACTGAACAGCGAAACAATGTGGTCACCAAGAATGCCTTGCGGTTTGTACCACACTCCGGAAAAGAGTAAAAAGGCGGCAAGAATGCGTGCAGGAATGAAAAGGCACAGCTTGTACATCACAAATGTTACGGAGCATTGTCGCACTTCGTTGGACTAGAAAACTTTTTCCACGTTGAGTAAAAAGGCGCGCTGAATTTTTAAAAAGCATACGCCTCCGAACATCCACCAGAACCCGTACCTGCAAGCAGCAGTCAAAAATTGGCGGTCGTGAAAGAAAATACTGCAAACGATATTTTCTCGTACGCAAGCTCGATCTTTCGCGATTTCTGCCCATACCTTATTTTGAAGAAAAACAATCAGTGAAATAAACTCTCGTAAAATTGCTTTATAAACTCCGCGAGATCATCCTGCTTTCTGCGCAAAGCAGCCACGAACTGAATTGTTTATCTTTTCGTCCCTGTAAGCTGTACAAGGCTGTTTAAGTGGAAGAATGTCGGGATGTACAGTATTTCACGACAGGCACGATGAATATGTTAAGAATCCCAGAGGCAGCACGCGTCAAAGAAAGCCCGAGTAAGGTACAGTCCGACCAGAATGAAACGCGACCAGCGCCTACGAACAAAACAAAGTATTTTACATCTCTGCTTTCGGCTGCAGTATTCAGCTAGCCTGATTCATGTTTCAGGTTAACCGATATACCAATGTACGCATTTTTAAATTATTTCCACATGGCTATCTCGCGGCAAAGTAGAAAGTATTCCATACGTGTGTTGGCGTTTCATTCCGGCCTGACAGTACAGGATGTAGACACGAACGTGGGATTATAAGTGGTTGCAGTGAATACTCTATGGCAGTCTTGTGTTCTGTACCGCAGTAAACCAAGATGCAGAACCAACTGGCCGCTATTTAGCACTGACTGTGTATGAACCATAGCTTACTGACACCGACCAGGAGAAACGTAAAGACGTAATTAAAACAGGACGGAATTTTTGGACCTCGCTGGAACGTGCCAGTAATGCCTGTACTCACTTTGCGCATTTCAAGTAAATAAATAACCAAAGATCTATTCTTCATTCTCCCGGTATTTGAAAACTGTCAATATTATTTCTCGTGAAACCATTGTTTCACTCACATCAGAACAAAAGTATTGAAACGGAAGAACTCCCAAATTCATTTTCCAGCGAAACCGAACTGACGTCAAAGGGAGCGTAGATCTTGGATGTGCAAAGTTCAAGTTTGTGACAGCGTAAGCTGTTTGCCGAAACAGTTTTCATCAAAAGGTCGGTCATTCTCATAATTTAACGGTACTGAAGTACTCTTAAAGTGCTGCACGCCTATTCGAGAAGAGACTGCTGGCTACGAAAAGTTGAGGAAGCTAATGCAGTTCAGTAGTTTTCCAAGTTTGTTTGCTTTCCAAACGGCGAAAAGCCTGTGTGCTTTATCAAATACGCTGCACGGTAAGTATGACTGTAGTGCTCTCGACAACGCGCGCCGACTTCCGGAAGTGTGCGCATCGGCCGTGGCGTCTTTTCAGCCGCCAATCACGATGGCTGCGCGGCGAAGTGCTCGCGGTGAACGCACGGAGCGAACTTGTTAGGCTTCCAACTCGGCTGCGCAAACAACGGAGCTGAACAAACCTGCTCGCCTTCCGCGTTGCACGGGTCTGCGGCGGAGTGGAGTGGCACGCTTCGGCGCTCTACTCTGCTGGAGAAGTACCGAGCCACTTAATTAACCGCAGTGGAGAACTAAGCACGAAGAAACTGCAAGGAGATGTGACGTCTCGGGTAACGTTAAAGGAGCTCTGAGATCGCGGGTGTTTTCTTTCGGTACGCCGCACAGTGGTTGCGCCCAAGCGGCGGTTTTCTTGTGACCACAACAACAAGCACAACGAAGGCCGCCTTGAGAAAGGTCATTTGAGAACGTCACATGAATCTGTTCTAGAAACCGCCTCGAACAACTTTGCTCGCCACAGTTGACGACATGCCTGCTAGTAGGCCTCTAGAGCTCTATTCCATTATTGCAAGACATGTAAACAGTCCTTGTGCAGAGAAAAAAGAGCGCACGTTGCTGTTGCGTAAAAGGTTTCCTACGCAAGGTAGCTCATTCCTTAGCACGGCTGATAATGTGCGGGCACAATGAGAACAGAGCAGTTTTGTTTCCTGAAAACAGCAAAAAAAAATTTATGAGTTACAAGCGGGCTAGAGTTTCGTCCTCCGATGTCCGAAAACCCCTTCAACTCAGCTGACAATCTGTCAAATCCTGTAACAAAGAGTGGTCATTTGAGAATAAGTATTGGAACAAATAACGGATTGCTGTTCAAGGTGAGAGGAAAATTCACCTGAATAGCGTCCTTAGGAAGCCTTTTACAATGGTACAAAAAAAGTAACATAAAGAAAATCTTCAAGTTTTTATAACTCGGTCATGTGAGCTGCGTCCCCTGCTGTCGGATAAAAAAACATTCGCATGCTTGCAGAACCGACGCTGCATTCCAACCATTACTTCCACCGGACGCATCGTGTCATCGATTCAACGCGCTGAAGGGTGATCAGGTTTTCCAGTTATCCTCTCACCTGCCTTTGTTGTCAATGGCAGCCGATCAGCTCCTAGCGCCATGTGGCCAATGAACGAAGAGCCTTGTCTTAAGGAACCCTTTCTCTAGACTTAACAGTATTCCCAGTTAAAACATCACCTTTCGAATCTCACACCCTCTTATGTAAATATAGGGCCGCGGCAAAGACTACGGGCTGGACATCAAACCGGCTGAATTCGCGTTCAGCCCCCCTTCCGTTATAAATCAAGACCAAGTCTTACAACGGAGCTACTACCAGCATCTGCTGCGCAGCAGCGCTTCATAGAAGCAACGTAAAAGGAGTGCTTACAAGTGCATTCGATAGCAAAAAATTCTTCACTCCGTCAGAAGAGCAGTTCTGGTCACTAGCCAGAACTACAATATAACAAGTGTTCAAAACCCATGAAGGCCTGAACTGTTTCTCTGCCGATTAATAATCGTTTACATAATTCAGATTCCCTAGAGAGAAGCTCCCCATACCGAATCACTGAACACAGGCACTTATTCGGCAGAGGCACATAGTTTTTTTCTTAACACTGCTTGCGTGAGGGAATGCGAAAGCATTTCTGTCCCTGGGTGTATTGACGCCCACGTACGCACGCGCGCGTATGATACCACGCAGAACGCAATACGTCGAACGGTTGCATCACGATATTGATATGAAATTGGTATTTTATAGGTGGACATCTAGAGGTGAGGTAAAGAGGTAAAGAGTCTGGGAAGGCATGCAATTAAATGCGCATATGTCGTCGGTTCGAGTCCCTGGCGGAAGCTAACCTCCAACTCGACGAGCACTTGTAAACTGTATGCAAAGAGAAATCGTATGACAACACCCGGAATATGGCACGACAAATGGTTGCGTCCGAATTTCGGTACATCGGGAAAACTGCCATCAATCGTGAAGGTCGGCCAGTTTAACTGTAGACCAACGATATATAGGGTTGTTTCAAGTGGCGGTGCACGGTTTGGCGTTTGTCTCATAGGACCGCTTAATGATGTTACCGTTTTTTTTTTTGCACCGCTGGGATTTTCTGTGCTATCCGCGAGTACGCACACTTACACACAGATGTCGCGGTCTTTTCTCGCAATTTGGCTAGTAGCGCTTTCGCGTTAAAAGATATACGTATGGGTAGATTATTGCAGTAAATATGTCGCATTGCTGGGACAATGAAGCACTCAGTTCTGCGACTGAAACGCACCTAGACTAAAGGAGCACCTCAGGGAGTAACGCTGCTTCCCATTCCAGCTTTCCGCGCCTTCAGTGATAAAGGCGTGTATAGCAGCAGCGCCCACAACCCGTTTCCTTTTCTGCCCGCTATCCGGCTGCTGCTCACAGACACTGCGATGCTCTGCACATCCCACCGAGCGTGCGGGCTCACTTTGGATACCATCGCGCGCCGTGAGGCGAGACCTTGTCCCAGCGTGTTTTGAAAGCGAGCCCCGTTTGTTTACACAGACTGGAACCGACAGCACCAGCGTGTCTATCGATCCATGGACACGGACACGGACTCCCTGTGCCCTCGGCTTCGCTGTTACGTCGGGGCGGAAAAGTTTGGGCGAGTCGGTAATTTGGAACCGCTCGCGTACTTCTTAAACATTGAAATCAATGGCGGCGAGGGAGAAAAGGTAATTGGAAGAGCGATCCGTACTGGCGCGAAAATATTGGCACGCAGGGCCAATGCGTCACCCACTGGTTTGCGTGGCGACTGCGTTCTGCCAATATTTTTTTAATTCGTTTTTGGGGAAAGTAAATGGCGCAGCATCTTCCTCACATCTCGGCGGACACCTGAACCGAGCCCTAAAAGAAGGGATAAAGGAAGAACTGAGAGAAGAAAGGAAGAAACAGGCGCCGTAGTGGAGGGCTCCGGAATAATTTCGACCACCTGGGGATCTTTAACGTGCACTCCATCGCACAGCACACGGGTGCTCTGACATCATTTATGTGATTTAGATTAGTACAGCGGCAGGATGGTCTCTGCCTCCCTGTAATATTTGTTCCCTCGCGCTTAAACTATCGGACATGTCAGACTGTTTCACTTTAGAGGGCGCTCACATGGATAAGGACTTGGTCGCGGCTTGCCTCAGCCCCTGTTTACTACGACCACCACAACAGGCGGGTTTCGTGGATTGCAGGCTTTCAGTAGCAGGCAAAACAATGTTAAGGAGTGTCGCTCATCTGGAGTCGCCTCCTTCTTGGAGAGACTGCAGCATCGCCGTGTGCAACTGCTGATCATTCAAGGTGTGTCCATAGCTGTGCGATGAACACCTGTCGTCGGTGGACTCAGTGGCAGGTGCTGCTGTCCAGGTGGAACTATACAATCGATAGCCAGATAGGTGACTTTGGTGACCTATCTCCCAGTAAAGAGACATATGTCTCGAATAGTGGATAATAAGAGGAACCGATTGGCATGGATGTATGTAGAAAATAACACAACGCAAGGGCAATGACGGACAAGGAAGATAACTTTAAAGCATTCATTCAGCTCTGCATGCCCTTGGATATTTTATTAGCAGTGGGTTAATTTATTTGTTCTACTTGTTCGAATATGTAGCTGCCACGGTGTCTCAGTAGTTATGGCGCTCGGCTGGTAACCCCAAAGACGCGGGTTCCATCCCGGCCGCGCCGGATAGAGACCCGTGTGCGAGGTCCGTGTGCGATGTTCACTCTGCGAGTCCGTGCACGTTAAAGAACCTCAGGTGGTCAAAATTTCCGGGGCTCTTCACTACGGTGTCCCTCTTAGCCTGAGTCGTTTTGGGACGTGAAACCCATTAAATAAACCATAAACTTGTAATTTGGATAGATTGCAAGCCAATGTTCTGGCCACAGCATGAAGAACTTCATATAAGCATACACAAAAAAAGCAGAAAACGCTAGAAGCAAACACTTAGGAAAAAAACTAGCTCGGAAAAGAACATTGGACATTATGACAATACAGTTCATTAAGGTCTTAAAGGGCAACAACACATCTCGCACATAATGGGAATGAAATTGCAGGGGAAAATACCTCTTTCTGCAAGGTAACAGAATGATCTAAGTATGTAAAATATGGCACTTTGAGTATCTAGCAAAATCACCCGTTATAAAGATGCTAAAGGGCAAAGAATTCTATTCTGTGAGTGTGCGTGGAAAAGAAACTACGTTTAGATGTGTTAATGCGAGTGAAAATTCGGGCTAGAGAATGTTCAAGACAGTTCCGCATTCACCTTGCGCTAAGGCATCTAACGGAGTTATGAAGAGTTAATTTCATCTTTCCAGAAAGACTGTGATGAACAAATGTAAGGCTACTAACTTTGCCCTCAGCTTTCAACATCGATATATGGTTGAGCTTCGTTAAGTTTCAAGGAGGACCAAGATGTTCTATTTCCCGCAAAACAAATCTAACTGCCTTCTCTGAAACCTCTTGGAGCACATCTTTTTTTTTTATAATGCATAACATGCACAACTCTCAAGGTGTCCACGGTGGTAAATATATAAGAAATTTTACCTCTTTAAAATTATAGCACCGGCCTTCTTTGTCGTAGCCAGACTCCCATTTTCACATACAAGCTCAATAGTTATCCGTATGGAGCTGGTAAGGGGTTGGCAGCGGAGGAGAGGTGAAGGTGAAACTGTCTATGTCGTTATTTATATTTCGCAACGGTTGCAGGGCGAAAGTTGTAATTTACTTCCCAGAGGAAACACATCAGCATTCAGTTGCGACGATACCTACAGAAGGAAAAAGATAGCCCTTTTCTTTTTGTAGGCGACCATGAAAGCTCACCAGATAATTTGTTTTCGCCCACACAACGTTCTGTTTTTCACTTTAGGGCTCCAGCAAGCTGTTTGCAACACGTTCAACGAAGTAGAATGAACTAATGGCTCATCCAGAATTCCTCCAATTTGTTCATGCTATTAGTTGCACCCCACGGCGTTAGTTGCACTACACAACTTTACAGCAATCCGGAAGACCGAAAACTGGCTCGAAACTGACTAGAGATGCTACACATTGCCACTACAAAAAAATTATGCATATCTTAATGGTTCACTTTCTTTAGGCCGCCTGTGAAAGTGTTATGTACTGCTTTATGCTTAAATCGTAGGCCTGGGTGTCGGCTAGCAACAGAAGGGATGGTGAAAAATATCGTCGATAGAAAAAAAAAGCATAACGAAATTGCCACATATCTGGTAAGTGTGAGGGGATGATCTTTGCCTCTGTGCAATTATGGGCAACCGTAAGGAAATAAATAAAATAAACAACTTCAAATCTGTGAAACCTACACACACCCTCCGTCAAAAGTCTTCAGGCTACAGCGCTCTCTTGTAGTGAAATGAATATTCCTTGAATGCCCCTAGTGGGGCATCATTTAAAGCACAAGTGCATCACCAACTTTCTCTAATGCGACCAGAAACTTTCTGCTAGCGTTTCAAAGCCATTTAATCTTTATTTCTGCCGTGATGGCTCCATTACCACAAAGAGTGTGTTGTGGTTTTATTATTTTGAATTTATTTATGTGACAAGTGTTCTCTCCACCTGCTTCATTTGCAAGGTATCTTTCTGATGGCCCCTACACTATCTTTGGCTACGGGTTCAGTACCTTTGTAAATAGTTTCACTGTACTTGTTTCAGCTTTCAAATAAAAATAAGAAGAAACTTATGGTGCTCAAGCGAAAAGCCTTTGGCGTGAAGACTTTTTACCAAGACTGTACCTTGGTTGCAATGACAAAACTTCGAAATCCATATCTTTTATACAATCGGATACAAAAGAGGGCACTGAGGCTCTCCTTTCAATGCCACCAATGAGCCTGAAACTGCGTTTCACATAACTGCAGCAACTGTTCAGAAGCCATATGTTTAGCGGAAGGGGACCTTCGAGCCCGAACAGCCACGTCAGGCGGCCCTCGCACCCTCGAAGACCAGTCCCCTGTCCACGTAATTATTAACGTCTTCGAATAACAAGGCAAGACCCAGCTCTTACACGCCCGAACGACGACAGCAATAAATAAAGGAAGCGAGGAGAGTAATAAGCCTGCGAAGCCGCTTACGCGAAACCATGCATGGCCCCATTCCCTCTCACTTTCCGGCCGGGAAGAAATGAAAACCAAGTTAAAACAAGCCGCGAGGAGCAGACAAAACCTGGGAGCCTAAAATAAGGGGTCCTGATAAATGAGAAACGAAACAAGAAATATGGCTGCCAAGACAGAGAGGGGGGAGGGGGGGGGGGGCGGGTTGTCGTGAAGGAGAGAGTCGAGGGTGTGATACCTTTTGTTGTCCACGGGCCGAATAACGATTTACCACCTGGCTGCCTGCGGAGACGAGGTCGCTCGCGTCCCACCAAAAAGGTATGAACACAAGAAAATGAAAGACATGGAAAGACCAAAAAACGGCAAAACATGTAAGTAGCGCTACGTAAGGCGTGGTGTCTTAGCTTCCTGTGCTGCTTCATTATTTCTTCCCTTATTTTGCCGCATGTTGTTTTATCTTTTCGCGTTCCCTATTTTCTCTGTCGGGGAGCCATGGAATAGCAATATGTGCCCCGCCGCCGTCGAGCGTAAGAGAAAAATGGCGCGTCGACTGCATTATGGACGAGCTGCACCAGCGAGAGCCGATCCCCGAGCCAGACACGCATTCCCTCTCGGCTCCCTCCCACCCTTACTCCCTGCGCGTCTCCCGCACTTGCCAGGACTGCGCCTCCCGCGGTCCCCTTTAGTCGCGTGGCCGGTGCGGAGACGTTTCTGGCCTGCTTTCTTTTCATATTGTTGCTCTTTTATTTGCTGGCACTGAAAAATCCACAATTTATTCTTGATTCTTGTCTCGTTTTTTTTTTCTAGGCCTCCATTGTCGCACCTTTTTAAGGTTTTGTGCTTTCTAGCTGTTGTTTCTCGTGTTTGTTGTTTCTCGATCTTCCTGTGCCACCTTTGGTTTACAATACAGTCCGTTTAATTTTTCTCTCTTCACATTTATTTGCGTTGCCACAATTTTCCGCATATTTTACTTCATTTGTCTTTGTCTTCGTTTTAGTGAGAAAGCGAAGGTGTTTCTACACCATCATTTCTATTATCCCCTGCATCGGTTCCCTTCCTAGTCGTAGGAATGCTGCTTTTTTATTTAACCCCCTGCCCGGCCGTTTTCCGCGTAAAATTCTACACAGACGCCAACATTACGCTCTGTGCAGATGCCCCGCCCTATGAAAAGGACACCTATCCCCCCTCTTCGCCTCTTCCTGACGTGCATGCTCTAAAGTTGAAAACAATGGAGACAGAAAGTAGTATATTCGTGTCATGCAGGAACAGAAAACTGTTCCTTCGCCGGAAGCGTGTACACTTGCCTGCAAATTTTGTGTTGATTTGCCTTTGTTTGACGGCAGGGTGCCGTCGGTATGAGAAATAGCAAAGGACTTCAGCTGGCCTTGTGAATCTTAACAGGTGCTCTTTTTTTACAGGCGTAGCGGCGACTACTTCAGAGACATGGACCAAATTGCGAATGCAAGAGCTCGAACATGGTTTAGTGTTTTTGCCGATTGATGTTTTTTTTGTTTATATATATTGAGATCGTTTACAAGACCTTGGCAGAGTGCGCATACAATATACAAGTAAACTCAAGCTGGAAACAATAAACACGTTATTAAGGTGCTAAACATAAGATCATAAATCAATAATACAAATCAATAAATCAAGGAACAGGAAGGCGAAATACACGATACAAATGCAATGGCAAATATCATATGGCGAAAACAAATCTAAGGAAAATAAAGATGGGCTTCAAATCTTTTAGTGACGTTTTTGACACTGCATTATTCTTGAGGTTTTTTCAATCTGTAATAATTGTGGGGAGAAAGGAATGCTTACAGGAGTTAATTCTTGCGTTTAATGGTGTCAGTGCAAAATCGTGCCGATGCCTTGTGTTATATCTAGATGAGTGCGATAAAATGTTGGAGGTGTTAATATTGTATGCGCCTTGATTAGTTGAAAAAAGAATTTCAAATGACAGATGCGGTTTCTTTGAGAGACTTGAAGCAAACCACTTTGACTAAGTCGATGACTAATAGATGTACGACCTAATGAGCTGTAAATAAACCGTGCTGCTTTCTTCTGAACTCGCTCTAATTTAGCAGTGTTAGTTTTAGTGAAGGGATCCCAGATTACGACGGCATATTCTAACATTGTTTCGATGTGTGAATAAATGGACGCCGGGATATACGTAAATTAGTTCAACCTATGTGAAGCTTTTGACAACTTTTGAGCTTTTAGATGCTCTAATTGAAAACTGAAAGATACGCAGTTTGAGGTGACAAAATTATACCTGTATGCATGGTGACTGAGAACGACTGTGCACGCACATGCAAATACAGCATCCGATGAGATGTTCATTTGTATGCAAATCTTCATGATGAAACCGCCATTTCATAGATGCATAATAAACTGACACATTCATTCGGCAGGACAGAGGCTTCAGTTCCCCAGACGCCGGCATTTTCGCATTGTGGCACTGGTACTGCGTTCCCCTTAAAACACCTGTCGGGTTAGGCCAAAGTTCGGGACTTTACGAATTGTTGCGACGCCCGAGGTCGCCAACATTATCTGCGTTCAAGGGGAAGGGGGGGGGGGGGGAAGAAAGATGGAAAGGCAAGGCGGT
Organism: Amblyomma americanum; assembly: GCF_052857255.1. Lineage (NCBI taxonomy): Eukaryota > Metazoa > Arthropoda > Arachnida > Ixodida > Ixodidae > Amblyomma > Amblyomma americanum. The sequence continues at coordinate 110,330,715 of NC_135504.1, forward strand.
GAACCTGATAAAGAAACCGGTTTGCTACCCTGCAGTGCGTGTGCGTGTGTGCGTGTGTGTGTGTGGGGGGGGGGGGGGGGGGAATATGAAGGCAAAAGAAAGAAGGGAGTCGCAGGAAAATAAATTCAGTAAGCAAAGCCAGTAAGCGTGCCATAAAGTCACATCCTTTCGTGCAGGCTCAACGCTCTCATGATGCGGAGCAATGGCTGGGAGGCCTTCACCGCCGACGGTCGCCGCGACCACTCCCCAAGAATGTTCGTCTCCGTCAGAGGGCGCGATATAAACTTATAATAAACTCACAACCACTTAGCAACACAGGAAACAGTAAGCTTCAGTCAGCAGCAGTTGTGTGAGCAGCACTGTCCACGTCCCGGAACTGAGCCCCCAGTTTTTCTTTGCAGCAGGTTGGTGATTTCGGATTCATGATTGCTGCAACTGTGAATTTTCAAAGTCTGCTACACTGCTGCTGCGGCTGCTGTGATTTTTCTGTTGCTCTGCTCTGACAAAGAATGTCAGAAACAAAGAGCTGGCATCTGCTCTAAAAGGCCTTAAAAAGGAAACTAAAGGTGAATTAAAGACTTTCAAGAGCTCCTTTGTGCGTGATATTCGCAGTGAGCTTCGAGATATAAAGGCTAGCTTCACTTTCGTAAATGACAACTACGAAGAAATTGGGGTGAACCTTCAGAAAACCCTAGATGAAAATGCGTCTCTGGGAGAAGAAAGGGCTAAATTGAAGCAAAACAGTGAGTCACTCGCTGCTCAGACAAAAATGCATGACAGCTTATAGTGGTACAATGTGAGACGTACTCGAGGAAAGCGAATTTCGAAATCAAAAGTATACCTCTACTTGCAAATGAAAATCTAGAAGAAATCATGGGAATACTGGGAGATAAGCTCGGCGAGAGCATCTCTCCTTTTCTTGTTTATAAACTGCGTTCAGGTGAATAGCCACCTGATTCTCGGCCGATCCCCCAGTGGGGGAATGTACCATCTTTTGATAGCTTAACAACAACAACAAAATCCGTGCTGAACAACGAATCTGATAAAAAACATTGTCGCACAATTCACATGCAGGCGGAAACGAGACGCTACCCTCGAGAATGCGCAGAAGGTCAGGTTGACTTGCGAAAATTTTGGTTTTCCAACAAAAAACCCGTTTGTTTGCTTTTTTTATGAGCAGTCATTCCCAGAACGGAAGTAACTACTTGGCAAAGGCATAGGCAGAAATAAGGAGGAGAAATAGAAGTTTGTCTGGGTATGCAATGGCCATATCTATGTGCGTCAGTACGAGAACGGTGCATTGCTCAAAATGAACAGTATAGATGACGTTGCCACAATCAAATGAACTTGGAATCCATCAGTTTATTTTCCCATCATTTTCTTCCCGAATGGCTTCTCACCACCTTCTTACTTCTCCAGCCTTAAGTGAATAAGCCTGCAATAATTACTAGGTTGCATGAAAATTTTCTATTTAAACTTTCGTTCTGCAAACAACAAAATTTTGGTTTAATTTAGTTTGGCTTATTGGAATATAACGTCCCGAAGCGACTCAGGCTATGAGGGACGCCGTAGTGAAGGGCTCCGGAAATTTCGACCTCCTGGGGTTCTTTAACGTGCACTGACATTGCACAGTACACGGGCCCCTAGAATTTTGCCCCATCGAAATTCGACCGCCGCGGCCGGGATCGAACCCGCGTCTTTCGGGTCCGCAGCCGAGTGCCATGACCACTCAGCCACCGCGTCGGGTGCAAATAACAAAACTGAAAAAAAAAGCTTTTGATTTGGTCCTTTACGTTTTCCTTCGACATGATCACGTTCACGGAAACATGGCTGCCATTGAGGACTACCATTCAGAGCATTATAAGCGATGGCAAACTTATTAATGGCGAAGAGCTTTCGAATACACTATGTAGCTTTTTATTAACGTTACAAAGGCGCTTTGGGGTTCTTTCACTCTCATCATAGGGTATGTTATTATCAAACGCCTCCAAGTATTCCTGGGTCGACGTGTTTAGAGCCAGTAACAAAGCACGCAATACTAACCGTTTTTACAAACCTAAAAACTAGTCATGCAGACGACAACGACGGATTTCAAATCGGACCTTACCAGTTTATGATTAATGTACTCCTCCCGGTACTGGTAGGCATCCGCAATCTTGTCCTTCCGCTGAAACTTTTTCAGACCACACGAAAACTGCAAATGTTGTTGCTCTTTAAAAGGGTGGCGTGTAAACAGAATTATCCTAGTATGGAACAATTTCAGTTCATCCTTTGCTGTCCACCCACCGCGGTGGCTCAGTGGTTAGGCGCTCGGCTACTGATCCGGAGCTCCCGGGTTCGAAGCCTACCGCGGCAGCTGCCTTTTTATGGAGGCAAAACGCGAAGGCGCCCGTGTGCTGTGCGATGTCAGTGCACGTTAAAGAACCCCGGGTGGTCGTATTTATTCCGGAGCTCTCCACTACGGCATCTCTCTCTTCTTCTTTCACTCCCTCCTTTATCCCTTTCCTTACGGCGCGGTTCAGGTGTCCAACGATATATGAGACAGATACTGCGCCATTTTCTTTTCCCCCAAAACCAATTATTATTATTATTATTATTATTATTATTATTATTATTATTATTATTATTATTATTATTATTATTATTATTATTATTATTATTATTATTATTATTATTATTATTATTATTATATTATTATTATTATTATTATTATTATTATTATTATTATTATTATTATTATTATTATTATTATTATTATTATTATTATTATTATTATTATTATTATTATTATTATTATTGCTGTCCAAGGGCTTGGAAAAAAATTTCTGTACAAGACTAACCGAATTTTTAGCAAAACACTCGGTTCTTTTTTACTGCCAGGATGGCTTCAGGCAGGGAAGGTCGACAGAAGTCGTGCTTAATAAACAGAAAGATTTGATTACTGATTCCTTTCAGGACAGAAAATTGTTCTCGAAATTTATATCGACTTTACGAATGCATTTGATTTAGTCCATCGTCGTCTGCTTCTGCATGAGCTACACCGTTATAGAATGAGAGGAATAGGTCAATCCTTAATTCAATCTTTTCTGGTAAACCGTCACCAAGGGGTAGTTAATGACTAGAGTTCATCAGCAATAAAACCACTTTATTTTTGGAGTACTACAGGTTAGCATATTTGGCCCTTTACTCTTTCATATCTGTATTTATATTATCTTATATTTTTCAAGCCCTCATCTTTGAGTTTAATACCTCATCTCGCAGTGCTATTGCCTTGTTATAATGAAAGGGGTTTATTAATGCACGGAAATAAATTTTTAAAACTTTTGCGTGAATGGTTAGGAAAAACTCTTTTAAAAGTATATGTTAGAAAACGTAATTCAATCATATTCCGTCCCAAAAACAAACCTATCTCTGCGAATTTTGAAATAGCGCTGGGCAGCACTAGAATTGAAGTCGTATCGATCATAAAATGCCTAGGTGTGGTGTTCACGGAAACCTTTTTACATATGGACATTATCCGCAAGAAAATGAACCAAATCAGTGGTTTCCTATGTCGACATAGACATACGCTTCCAACAAAGATAAAGATTCTTATTTATAATTGCTATTTACTCCCTACTACTACCTACTGCAAACCTGTGTGGGGTGCTAAAGAGAAGTTACTACTTATGCACAAAACGTGCAGTCAGATGGATCGCAAACATACCATGACATTCCCACGCGTTTCCGTACTTTAAGCAATATGGTATTCTAGGTATTGATATTATACACCTGTTTAAATAAGTGTGTACGTGAAAAAAAGCGGTTAAAACAAATAATGAACTCATGCTGGCAGCGTTCATTCTTCATCAGTACAAACCAGTGTACAATACACGGTGTCACTTGTCCTGGCTTGTACCTATCTGACGCACCTGATATGGTAAACAGTTTTCGTTCTATAACCGCACATTACCTTAACATTCTGACATAAAATAACATTGGTATACAAGAAATCTCACGCAATCAGTTTCTGTCCATCATGTACAGTCTCGAATCTTTTGTGGTATCATTGTAGATAATTGTAGGGTACTATAATGTATGGTATGTTATATTTATGTATGTCCACTTTCTTTTCTTGTGAGCGTGGTGAGCGTTATACTGTTCTCTGTCTCTCTTTTTTTTTTTTTGAGGGGGACATTATGTTTTACTCAAGCCTGTTGTCAATATACAAGTTGTTGCAGCAAACGTTTTTAAAAATTTTCGAAAATAGGCTTCTTGGGGTAAAAACATGGCATTTCCGGCATAGTATTACCAGTGTTGGCGGACACCAGAAAACAGGTGAATCGTCTTAATTATTAAGGTAATTAACAAATTTTAATAATTAACTATTTAACTAGTAGAGTTATGCGCCTAGTTGCAATTAGAGACTGGTAGCCGATCGTTAGTAATATCCATATCAGTTTTTAGAACTTCGAAAACGCTAGTACCCTTCGCACTGTGGCGTGACAAAATATTTCTTTTTCTACTAGTTACGTGCACGGGGGGGGGGGTGGGGGGGGGCTTTGCCTGCATGCTTTCGAAAGTGCATGTATTTTCGCACGATGCAGCCAGATTTTGTCGCGCCAAAGCTTCGAGGGTAATCGCGTTTTAGAAATTCTAAAAACTGATATGGCTGTTACTAACGACCGGCTACATATCTCTAATTGCAACTAGGCGCCTAACTCTACTAGTTAAAAAGTTAATTATTATTAATAAGCTAACCAGCTCACTATTTCAAACGTTTCACCGCTTTTCTAGTGTACGCTAACACTAGTATTACTATGCCGCAAACACCATATTTTCACCTCGAAAAGCCAATTTTTGTAAATTTTTTAAACTATTCGCTGAAACACCCGATATGCCTGGGGCACTGGGCGCTACATCATGCTGCCTTAAGCAGCTTTTTATCCAGTGTCCCCTCTTCTCACTGTAAGGTGTAGCGGAGAAATAAATTTTAATGAATCAATCAATAAGTTAATCAAACAAGTGGAGTTCAAAAGTCCATAGACGAAACAGTTTCAGAGATAAATTAAGATCTTAAGTTTCAGAGATAACTTTAGTCTCAGAGACAAGAAAAAGCTCTATTCAAAAGATATTGGCGACACATGGTGACAGCTTTCATTTGTTGCTCAGAAATGGCACCGTACGCAAGAAAACGGCGAATTTATGGACCAAATTATTACGCCATCAAATAAATATAAGGACAAAACCCGGGCATGGTGGCAACTGTCCCCACCCCGTTTCAAAGGGGACTCTCCTGCCTTCCATCCACCTTCCCTGAATGACCACTCAGACTAGTCACTTTTTGAATCAAAGTTTCCATGAGCTACCGAGTTGCCATACGCGGTTGGGGCCTTACGCTGAGGTCGCCACTCATTCCACAACAGTCACCTCTTTCTGGATCTCATAAGTGTTTTTTACTTCTTTCCATGGCCGTCCAGAAATAGCTACGCTGACAAAATAAAGAGCGTTTCAACGGCGCAGTTGGAGGCAGCGCTGTCCAGCGACAGCCTGGAATATCAGCGAAAGCAGATGGACCGGGCCATGTTCGCCACAGGGGCCCTGGTCTAAAGGGCCAGATGCATGCGAGACCAACGTTTCTGAGTAAAACAAAAGTTTTTTAACGCGACAGCTTTAAGGGCTCCGTGTCGCAGAAAAGCCGGCGTAGTCGTCGGCGTCATTGACCGTGAACGAAAAATGAACGAAAAATCCCCACAGGAATAACCTAGATGGCCCACCTAGGTCATGTGACCTTGTGACGTCATCACAACTTGCCCACTGGATAGTGAGCGAGCTGTCGACCGTGGTAGGCGGCAGCTAAATTAATTAATGGTTTCTCAGGAATAGCAACCCGGGTCCACACGCCCCACAGGTGGCAGCACCTGTCATTGCAAACTAGTGGCACATCACTTAACTGCTGCAGCACTGGGCCAGGAGTGGTAGAGTGTAAGTGCTCCCAGGTGTCCATGATTGTGAAGTAGAGAACGGTAATTTCGCATATATGGGCTTTACGTCCTTAAAGCTATCGCGTCATACACTTAAGGCGGAGCTTAATTGTTCCCTCCAATCTCTCCCTCTCTCCTAGCTGGTATGATCATAGAGCTCTGCTTCTTAGTACAGTTGTCTGTACTGTTAATACAGCGAACGAACATATAAAGCTTTGTTGGTCCTCCACATATACCGTGCCGAACACTTCCACCTGGTGGGAGCGAAACTTGTACGGGGGGGAGGGGGAAGACGAGGAGTAGATTTAATCTTAAATTAAACGAAGCAGAAAATCTCCCCCCCCCCCCCCAGCCAGCTGGCGCTGCGTCTTTTCTGACCTCCTAGGTTTGTTGTTCGTGCCCTTTGGCGTATTTCTGGCTCCTAAAATCAATGACCATTCCAAGCGCACGAGCAATCATCCGGTAGTCAAATGGAGATTTATGAGTATTAGACTAGGGAGAATGTAAAAATAAGTACAGAAACGGGACAGGAGATTATAAAACATTAGATGCTACACGTACGCGCCGTGTTTTTCTCCAGGTGATTTGCTTCTTTGCGCTGCTAATCCTGATCTCGAAGTCCAGCCAAGACACTAATAAATCACGACCTTCTCTCTAGAAGGCACCGCCATTCCAGATGGGCCTCCACTTTTCTTTTCAGTCGCACACCGCGCGTCCTCTATCGCAAGAACGGAAAGTGCAGCCGCGAAGGCTCGCGGCTATTAGAACAATCGCTCCAACTGCAACGCGACTTCGAGACGGCAATAACGAGGCACCTCGCGGGGGGCTCTGATTGCAAACCGGGACAGCAGAAAACGTGATGAGCAGATTTGCACGAAACGCTTAAGGAAGGAACGATGGCTCGTTCGAAAGGAACGAATCGCATTACCATAAATCGCAACGATATGGGTACCTCCGTGCACGGATGTCCAATAAACAAGCACCACACAAAGGCGCTGACAAGACGCAGCAATACTTATTATCCACTCAGGCACAAAAGCACAAGAGCGAAGCGGCTACAAAGCGAGGAGAATAAACAGCATTTAAGTTGAAGTAGCGGCAACGTTGCTTTCAGAAAGGAAGAAAAGTTATCTGGGGAGCCTGTCCAGCACAAAAGCTGCAAAGAGGAGCTGCATGCTTCTCTTCGTCGGCGACGCGTCCGTAGCGCCTTCGTGGCTTCTAGTCATTAACACCAGCCTCGTTTGCTTTAATCGTCAATTAATTCCACCACTCCGCTGCGGCGCTCGCTGGGGCCGCCCGTTATTCAAAGGAGCTCCGTGGCGCTCCAAGCGCTGCCACGGCACTTTCGTGTTCGGACTAAGATCAGCAGTCCAGCGTGGCAAACGTTGGCGCCGTCATATTGGGGGCCTGTTTCAGGACACTAATAAGAAGTGAGAGCTATTCTTAAGTACCACTCTTGGCTTGTCCTACGTAACGTCTAACGTGATTGGAAGGTGATCTCTGCTGTTTTGACCGAAGATAATAATAATAATAATAATAATAATAATAATAATAATAATAATAATAATAATAATAATAATAATAATTGTTTTTTGGGGAAAGGAAATGGCGCAGTATCTGTCTCATATATCGTTGGACACCTGAACCGCGCCGTAAGGGAAGGGATAAAGGAGGGAGTGGAAGAAGAAAGGAAGAATTAGGTGCCGTAGTGGAGGGCTCCGGAATAATTTCGACCACCTGGGGATCTTTAACGTGCACTGACATCGCACAGCACACGGGCGCCTTAGCGTTTTTCCTCTATAAAAACGCAGCCGCCGCGGTCGGGTTCGAACCCAAAGGTCAAATAAAATTTTCCTGTCGTGATGCTCACGTACTCTTTAATGAAAAAATGACGCTGTAGGATATGGAAACAACCCTGCCACGTTCATGTAGCAACCATGAAATTACTTTAGCTCCTACTCACGGCAAACGGGGTGAATGTCATCCAAAACGGGAGAAGAACATGATGTCCGAACTTATTTAAAACAGTTCAAACTTTTTCGTCTGAATTGGAGGTAGCAGAAAAAAATTTAAACATACCGCGCAAAGTGAAATTTGAACCAGACGCAACACAAACGGAGCTTCTCTTTCTGATGTCTTAAATCTATGGGCCACTACAGTTGCATTTTTTTTCTTTTTCCATGGAAAAACCCACTGAAAACAAAAATGAACGCCTTAACTCGTGTTCCCGAAAACCAGACTCCAAAATCCTATCCCGTCATGGCCCCCTACTCCATCGCACACATGTACTTCAAAAATTTGTGACGCACGCACAGGGATCAGTAAGAAGTAGTCAGTCAGAGTGGTATTCCTGCGCCGCGTACGCAGCACTCACCAAAACGCACTGCTCTCGGAATACTGACTTCGATAATCGTGGGGGTTCACAAGCCACAACAGAATTTTTATCAACAAGCAGAAATATTACATTGAGGTGCGATCTTAATATGTTTTTAACAGGTCACTGTAATATGCTCTAAAAGAATACTTGATCACAGCACTGAATAAAACAATGATCTCTCATCTCTGACTGATCATGCAGGCGCCAATCCCCTAAGCATGGCGAAAACATCTCCTAAACATGTAACCATGCCCTGACATCCGGCTCCTAGGTGTACAGTTTAAAAAAGAATGTTTTAGCGGCGGCCTGAGTGCACACTCGCTGTACTGTCATCTATACAATAGTGTCAAGAAACCCCAAGGAAGGCTGCCGGTAGAAGGCGACAGCGAATATAATAGACTCATTCGAACCTAAGTCATCTACTTTGTGATGGGGCTGCACAGGTAACGTAAAAAATACGCGCAATAAGGACATGAAAATGCCAACAAGTTCACTACGAAAACTCCACAGAGTACGCTCACGGGCATGCCCAGTCGGTGAGAATACAAAAGGCAAATGAACGGCAAGCCGCCTACTAAGAAGAGGCATTAAAAAAGATTATTAGGCCTTAGTTTACCGGCTTAGCGCATTAATCACCGAAGGATGATTGGCATTAGAGCACTGCAGGTCTCGACTGGCAGGACGATTTCAACGTTTCACAGGCGACTGCCCACTACGGTGACACACGGGCCTCTTTTGGCGTCGACGCCCACGTGCGTACTCGGCCTTCTTCTACTTGCCCTCTTCCCTTTGATCGCGCTAACGGCGCGCAAGTGCCGGGGGTGTCCACCTAAAAATTGAGTCAGCTATGCGCTTTTCCTGCTCTGAAAACCAACGGTGGGTTTAGACACTATTGGCTTTGAGGAGAGGAAACGTGCACAACTGGCTCCCTGGGTCAGTGGACACCTTTGACGCCTTGAGGAACATGGCGCTGGTGGCCACCTAATAAGTGAGGCCGTTATGCGTATTTGCTTTTCTCACAATAAACGAAAGGTTTGGGCTGCGAATAAAAAACGCGCTACGCGTAACTAGTTATACGGCTGCCGTTGTACAGCCTAAATTGCTTCAACTACACGGCTTGCACAATGTTAATAAAGCTTGCTCTGTAATAATTCGATTTGCCGATTTCCAAACGAAAATAAAAGGTTCATGGTTGATAGCGCTCAACGTGTTTTAGCCGGTAGCCTCTCAAGTGTTGGTGACGTCCTCAGTCTTAATGCCACATACCCACGGCGGGGTATTGGCCAAGGGTGTACTGCAGATTTCAAGTGTTGAGCGTAAACTCGTCGGCTTCCTCATCTTTCATTCGTTCCTTCTGCACCTGAGCTGGCTAAATCGAGAGTTCCAAACGGGCGCCCAAGTCGCCAACAGTGTCTCTATGTAGCCTACAGAGGAAGGTGAAAAGACGGGCAAACGCGTCGTTAGAGCCGATTTAGATAGAGCCGTTAAGGGCAATGGCGCTTAACAGCGAAAACAGCGAAGGAAAGTGAACGCTAGAAAGAAAAGTTAGGGGACACTTAACTAGATTGCGGGTTCATAATGCTATAGCGTTAAAGTTTGAAGTGCGCTCGTCTTTCAGGCTCGACCTTCAAGCTCGGCAATGTCCCATGCTGACATGACGTCAAACACCCCGCCAACCAATCAGCGCTGGCCATGTCACCTACCAGCGCAGAGCACTCAGCCCTGCCACGTGTCCTCATGACGTCGTACACCACGTCGACCAATCAGAGCTCGTCCAGAGGTTCAGGAAAGCTCCGCTCGTGAGCGACCGTTCTTCGATTACTCTGTTGGACTCGTGCTAACAACTGATGTTGAAAACTTTGAATATGTATACTATCCCTGGGGAAGATGTTTAAGGAAATTGTTTCTTGTAGTTAATGCCCTGATCAAGTCCGGGTGCGAGAGAGAGAGAGAGAGAGAGAGAGAGATAAAACATTTATTATTTCATTGAAGTGTTCTACGAGTCAGGTAGGCGGACTCCTCAGTTCAGGACTCCGGTGGCTTGGGCGGATGCCTGGACCAGTCTGATGATGCGACACTGGTCCTCCAGATCATTGCTGGTCAGGGCTGCCTCCCACTGCTCGTATGATGTCTGTAATGTTTTTAGATGAGGTGGTTTTTGGGGACAAGTCCAGGAAATGTGAAACAGCGTAGGCTTTTCGCCGCATCATGGACAGAAGGGGCGGTATTTGGAAGGGTGAATGAAGCTGTACAAGTACAGGTTAGGGAAGGTATTCGTTTGTATTCGCCTCCAAAATGTGGCTTTTCTGTGGTGAGTTTAATATGGGGAGGGGGATATATTCTACGATCTAATCTAAGCATCTCCAGCCGTTCCCCATAGTGTGATGGTAGAGAGGTGAGGTACGGGCAAGGATCCGCTCGGTTTGTTAGCTCACGAGCTAGATCGTTTGCCGCCTCGTTGCCTTAAAGACCTGAATGGCCCGGGGTCCAAGTAATGTTATGGGGGCGTTGAAGTGTAGGTGAGAGGCCCGACGGTATGAGTAGAGCCGCTGTCATTTTTGGGACTCTCCCTGTAATGTATTGTTGACAGGCTCGCATCGAGTCAGTTATTATGTGAGCTGACTTGTCCGCCAGATCACAATGCCTTATGGCAAGGGCGATGGCGGAGGCTTCCGCCGCGGCAGGATCCTCAGCCCGGGTCTTTTTTCTTCTTGCTCCTATAAGGGCTTCAGTTTTGCTTATATTTCATATCTTTCATACGAGCAATCAGATCTTCAGAAACAACTGGCGCCATTCATTAGCGGCTGTGCAGCATATTCAATTGTATTCATTTACACCACTTTGCTAACTCAGTGCATGATCGTGTAGCCCAATCATCTGTGCTAGACGATGGAAGTATTGTCTCCGCAGAGGTTGAGGCCCATTGATGGGGGCTTTGCAGGGCGGAGTGATGTTTGCATTGTTTTTATTATGATGATCCCAAACTTCGCATGCGTTTTCCAAACGAGATCTTATTATTATGCTTTAAGCCAAAAAGTTAACGACTGCGGGCCACGACTAAAATCTATGTCTTAATAAACCCAGCTTTCGACAGGCGGAGGCATAATTTTTTAATGTGGGTGCACAAACTGATAGATTACTTATTGTTATATCGAGGTATGTGAAACTGTCTATTTGAGATATCCGGGAGTTGTTTACAATGTACTGATAGGGAAGCGAATGCTTTTTATTTGTGATTCACATTAAGACAGTTTTATCATGATTGAGTTTCATGTCCCAATGATATCGCACCAGGTTGAAATGGCATCAAGGCTAGCCATAAGTGCATCTTGATATCTTGTAGACTGAATTTACTCTTCGAATAACCGTATGCTGATATTTCCATTGATGCAGGTGGTTAGATTATTGATATATATTTAAAAAAGTAAAAGTCGAAAGACATTTCGTTGCAGGACACCGGAATAGACAGGGAGGAAATCGAATAATGGCCGTTCAGATGGACGAAGTTTTGACACATACAAGTACTATGGTATCAAAGCGACTAATCGCTGAGGAATGACAGTGCAGCGCTTTTTACAGTAAACCAGAAAGTGAAACCCTATCGCACGTGTTGCTGAAATTAAGAAAAATTTGTCTATTTTACCGGCCGTATCAACAAGTCAAGATAAACAACAAACCGAGTAGATTAGTTGTGTGTCAGCTGACAGGCCCTTGCGAATGCAACGCTGAAATGGTGAACTAATATTATGCCTATCTAGGAATTCAGATTGCGACGAAAACTTCACATCATCGCCTAATGCGCTTTCTTCGGTTTCGTCTTGCATCGTTCAGCCGCAGTACAACCTTTTTTCAGACAATAACCTTTGGCGCCCGTTTCCATTACATTTTATGGTGAAAGCATTTAATGGCTCATCGCTGTCCGTCCGCGAAATCTGTCACACTATAGCTGTCAATCAAATGGCGTCAACTCGATAAGGAAAATAATAGTTGTGAACGGAGGCATGCCCAAGACCACCAGTGCGTGTCATGGGCAGAAAAGCTCTAAAAATAACGGCGTCTTTTTCTCCGTCTTTTGTTGTTGTTGGTTGCATTCGAGAGTATGAGGGGGAGCTTTTGTTTTGTTGTTTTCGGTTAGTGTGGCGTATTCTGAACCCGAGAAATAGAGCGACATGTCAAGAAAAAGAGCGAAATTTGCTCAAAATCCTGATAACCACGGACACTTGAAAATAGCAATTATGCGAAGTTTACATTTGTTAATTAAATCTGGAAAATAAAAACGAATTGCTTTGTGTCTTTTTGCAAATTATTACCGGAAATGTGTAGAGAAAGAAAAAAATGCAATAAGAGCGATGCGCTAGACATCTCCTTCTCTAGAACAATAATAATAATTGGTTTCTGGGGGAAAGGAAATGGCGCAGTATCTGTCTCATATATCGTTGGACACCTGAACCGCGCCGTCAGGGAAGGGATAAAGGAGGGAGTGAAAGAAGAAAGGAAGAAGAGGTGCCGTTGTGGCGGGCTCCGGAATAATTTCGATCACCTGGGGATCTTTAACGTGCACTGACATCGCACAGCACACGGGCGCCTTAGCGTTTTGCATCAATAAAAACGCAGCCGCCGCGGTTGGGTTCGAACCCGGGAACTCCGGATCAGTAGTCGAGCGCCCTATCCACTGAGCCACCGCGGCGGGGCCTTCTAGAATTTGCAATCCAGGTTTTTTTGCCCAACCAAAAACTTTCAAACGTGCTCAGCCGAAGATATTTTCACGGAGTAGAAGACGAAAAAGTTCTAGTTCACGAGTACTGAAAGTGTATGAATGTTTTGCAGATAAATCCGAGATTACCCCAAAAAAAGATGTTGACATGTTGAAGAAACGCGTACGCAGTCCATTTCTTTGCGCTGGTTATTGGGCGTTACCCTTAAAAATGTGCATTCTGCATTTGAAACTATAGCATTACTCAGAAAAAATACATGCGATAGACAGGAGACACGGGAGTCTTTATCTTGTGTTACGCAGAAAAATTAATGTCATGAAGCACTAACTAGCCAAAACTAAGAGTTTGATGCCCTCTTAATTAAAATTCCTCGATCCCTCCATCCCAGAACTGGGATAAAGTTTTTGTCAATAAAAAAAAGCCACTCTCTCGTCTTCTCCTCATTCTTAGTATAACTCAAATACTAGCTACTTTATGTTTTCGGCGAGAAGTGCCTTGCATAGTAAGGAAGGAAAACTACGGCCAAGTTTTCTACTTTTCGTCATTTTCGATTCTCGACAAATTTTGAAAAAGATCCTCCCTGACATGTTTACATAAGGCTCCCTAACTTCTGTGTACTCAACATATTAGCTCCACTTTTTCGCCTATCACAGGAAGCCTCGACCAAGAAATGTGAGGGCCACGTTTCCCCTACAGTCAGCGGTGAGCAAGCCTTTCTCAGAATATCATGCTTCGACTGCCCATCGTGTTGCGCTACAGATAAAGAAAATAGTTTTATGAAGCCCATATTCTGTAATATAGCAGAAGTGTTTGGGGTAGCTGTGCACAAAACGTGAAAGTTTCCAAACTTTTCAAGCCTTGAAGATGATACGTCGTGTCGAGATTTTTAAAATGCGAAAACACAGCGGTACATTAGAGATATATTGAGCAACACAGCATAAAAACAAAGCATTTATACATGCGCATACTGAAGGCCACAGTTTTCATGAACTCGCTGCATTTCCTCGTTACTTGCATGTGCCAAAGCTCAGCTAGAACACAACACGGCTCCCCAAGAGGATCGCTACCTCATTCGCATGACTGACGTTCGGCTAACGACCTCCCACCCCCGCTGAGACCAGGCCGGGCTCTTCCTGCTTGTTGGGGCCACGCCTCGAGAGATGGCGCTCCCATCCGCTGACTGATGAGCTCCGCCAAAGAACCGCGTGCTACCTCCGGCGCGCTTCCCTGACGTCACGAAGACACGTGACTTTTTTGTTGTTTCTCTCTCCCCTCGCGGCCGGCGGCCCGGGGTGCGAGCACGTGCGTTCCGGAGCCCGTCAGCCAGTCAGTCGGCCGGCAGCGCCCAAGCACAGCGGTGCGCGCCCGTGCGGCTGGGAGCACCACGGGACCCCGAGTCCGAAACCGGCGCACGAGACAGGTCATGTGGCGAGTGGGATGTTGCGCTCGGTGTGCAACTAGCTGTGTCATCTTCTGACATGTGATATACGGGTGCCCTGGCCGGCTGCCTGGAGTGTCGTTTTGTGACGGTGCATTTAAAAAAAATAACGGCGTCAAAACAAAGCGAAAAAAAAAGTGCAGTGTCTTGTTTCATCGAGATTGCTTGTTTTCTAGCGCTGAATGTGAAACAGCCTGTGCCGGCGGAGTTGGTTGTCTGTGCCGGCGGCAACTGTGCTTTATGCGCTTTGGTTTATTTCTTTTACGTGTTGCGCAATGTGTCAGAAGTGTTGGCCTGTGTCACCTGTGTGCATAGTGGTGCGGTCTGTGATACGTCGAGCCGTTCTGCGCGCCTTCGAGTGATGTGAGCCATTAGGTAGGACTTGGTGCTGTGCCGGACGGAACCGTCCACAGTGAAGACCCAGCTGTGTAGTGAATACTTTTCGTTCTTTCTCTACAGCTTTCCGGGTGACCAAGAGTCAATATTCACACTGCAGTGTCCGGTGGTGTTTGGTGCTTTTGAGTCGTTCAGAAGGCTCGGCTGCCTCAGTGCTGCTGCGAGACGCAAGCGAAGGATTACGGATGGATAAGCCGGCTTAATTCTTCCCCCTCGTGCGCGTGACTTATTCCCCGATGGCGTGCCTTCGAAGCGAAGTGTCACGCGAGGATGTCAGCGTCATCCCAACGTCGCCGCCGGCTCAGCAGCAGCAGCGCTCCATCGTTCAGGTGAGAGAGAGAGAGAAAAATAGAAAGTGGGCGAGTGTGGCTCTAAATCCGCGCATCTTGTCTTCGCGGTCACCCACACAAGGCGTAAATTATTTCCGTGTGAAACTGTTTTGTGAAATTCCTTATTATTTGCATGAGGAAACATTCGGGGTGACGTTTGAGAGGTCATAGCTACATTTCGCTTGTTTCCCTGCTCTTGAGAGTAAAAAAAAAATAAACATTGGAAAGTAGAGGTTTGTTCATCTTACTTTCTTTCAGTTTCAATGTGGTTAGAGTCGGAAGCAAAATTTAAACTTTTCTTGGCGGCCGGAACCCATCCAACAGGCCTCAGTGGTTCAGCTGACGCTACCCTCTTAATATATGAAAGGCCTCCTTCTGGTATAATTATTTCATTCATGTATCTATCTGTCAAAGTGTACAATACATAGTTCCAGACTGCACGATTAGTACCTCAACTATCTCAAGGCCTGGGTGCGCTCATCTTCAGTATTTTTATGCAAGGGTTCTAAGCATTAATTTCGGATAACACTTTCTACAGCTGGTCGCTTTCATTAGGTTCTGCACAGCAGAACCTTGTAGCAATTAAACCATTCATTACATCGAGCGCGTTCTGTCAATGGAAATGACGCAGTTTCTTAACGCAAAATATTTGTCCAGGTGTGACGCATGTGTTTGTACGTCGATGGCAATTTTACTCAGAAACAGGAAAGAATGCCCTTTAATTGTACCGCAATCTTTTTTTTTTCTGAAGTTAAAATATCCCTGCCCAAACCAAAATCTCTAATTATTAGGGCACACCACTGGTTCCGGCCGACCAGAAGGCCCGGACACCGCTCGGCCCGCGGGCCGAGCCGGACCATGCCGGGTCGGGCTTGAAGTGGCGGGCCTGCACCCAGCTCAGGCACGTGCATGAAAAGTGCGTGTCTGTTTTACTTATTATAGCAGGTTTCGTTTCAGCGTTCTAGCAGCTACACGGACTAAACACGAACATGGTGCGGACTATGATAAAAGATTACTCAACGCTTGGTTTTTTTTGTGTTTTCTGTAGCTGCAATTTTCTCACGACTGTAACATTAGAAACAGAGGAAATTTTTCTCTTGCCTCCTGCCCGGAATATCTCGGAAATGAAATAATCGCTGCGCTAAAATCTCCCCAGGTAATCGTTCGCAGACGCAGAATGAGAAACAGCTGAAATATGTCATTTATACACCGAGTTTAATCAGCTTCACTGAGAGTGCAATGTCCAAGTTACTTTGGAAGCGCACACCCGGCCACGTTTAACGACAATAGAAAAACTGAATGACACTCTTCATTGATTGAAGAGCGGCAGCGAAAGACCGCTCCCGCAGGCTCTAAACAAATCCAAAAGCAGGCTGAACTACTGCGGTGTTATTAGTGGAACATTGTAACGCCTAACACGGAGCTCATTTGTGCGAGTGCTGTCGCCTACTGAAGTACAGAGCACCACTGGCTTGGCCTGTTCCAGCTGTCAGCGAACACCTCCCGGCGCTCCTATATAGCAAAATGCTCTCCGGATCTAATCGGTTTTCTGCTACTGCTCGCGAATGGGCATTTGAGGCCTCGTATAGAGCGAGAAACGTGGAGGCTAACGAAAAGGGTTCAGCTTAAGTTAAGGACCACGCAGTGAGCTATGGAAAGAAAAATGATAGGTGTAACATTAAGAGACCGGAAGCGGGCAGAGTGGGTGAGGGAACAAACGCGAGTTAATGACACCCTAGTCGCAATCAAGAGGAAGAAGTGGGCTTGGTCAAGGCATGTAATGCGAAGGCAAGATAACCGCTGTTCCTTAAGGGTAACGGAGTGAATTCCAAGAGAAAGTGAGCGTAGCAGTGCGGCAGATGGTTAGGGGAGGGGGGGGGGGATGAGATTAAGAAGTTTGCAGGCAAAGGGTAGATGCAGCTGGCAAAGGACAGGGTTAATTGGAGATACATGGGAGAGGCCTTTGCCCTGCAGTGGGCTTAGTAAGGCTGATGATGATGGTGGTGGTGATTATGATGATATAGTGTTCGAGAAGGACCTTCATTCAACTTTTCGACGGGCAGCCATTCGTTCAAAGATGATCTCCGATTGTGTGTCTTCAAAGCTTAAAAATATATCTGAACGTCATCAGAAACGCCATTGGGGAAGAGTGTCTGCTTTAGGCCAATCGGGGTCTTTCAGCACAAAATACGCAATAAACAGGCGCTGCTTTTTGTCTCTATTCAAACACGGCCATTGTGCGGCCATGAACTGAACCCGTGGCAGTTTTGTTTATTAAACTTCTAAAGATGTCATTCCTGACGCTTTAGGCACGTTTAGCTATTTATACATCGCGAACCGTAAAAAATTGTGCTGGTTAAACATCTAGGGGTAACACAACGTAGTTGATTACGGGCTGTATGCAACCCTTTTCAGTAGGTTGCCGGAACTTTCTAGCTGTTCGCAGACGGCATAACTATTCAAAAAGCCTAACGAGCCAACCTGCCTCATCTCGGTTCGTGTTCACGAAACCACTTTAAGCATATTTTCCGGCTCCTTCTTTACCCGTATGTCAGCAGCCTTCTTTCACGTAGTATGCACTTTGCCTTTTCCGCAGCAGCTGGAATGAACCCGGGCCGGGCCTCACTCCGAGTCTCTCAAAACAGGTCTGCGTTCAGTACCGTGATAATTAAACGGTCATGGGCCGGACCTGGGCTTGAATCCGTGAGCCTGCGCCGACTTCGGGACTGGGGCCTCGGAATGAGGCCTGTGCATTGCTCTAATAGTCATCACAGTGAACACACGCTGTTTCCAGTTTGGTAAAATGGAGACAACACTACCTTCCTAGATGTCACCTCCGCACTTCCCGTATTTTCATTGTCAGAGCGGCGGGAAATTTCTGGCACTCCTTGACAATTGGGCACGCTCTCCCTGTCTACTTCCGCAGTTGGCAAAGCTATCGAAGTCAATAAATAAGTGCAAGGCAGCTGACATAAGGAAGTTTAATACGGAGAGAATCGAGCATGCTGTAAAGAACGCAGGTAGCCTGAAAGCGGCAAAGAGAAAATTAGGCAGAGTTAAAAACCAGATGTATGCGTTAAGAGAAAAGGAAGGCAATGCCATTAGCAATATGGATAAGATAGTTAACGTAGCCGAAGAGTTCTGCACAAATCTGTGCAGTAGCCAATGTAATCAGAGCGTTAATGATAGAGACAGTAGCGCACATCAATGCGTCATCCCGCCAGTAACGAAAGAGGAAGTTAAGACAGCCTTAGGAGCAATGCAAAGGGGAAAAGCAGCTGGGGAGGATCAGGTAACAGCAGATCTGTTGAAAGACGGAGGGGAGATTCTGCTAGAAAAGCTAGCCACCCTGTAGATGCAAGGCATTATGGCCTCAACCGTACCAGAAGCTTGGAAGAACGCAAATATTATCTTAATTCATGAGAAAGGAGACGCCAAGGACTTGAAAAATTACAGACTGATCAGCTTACTGTCAGTTGTCTACAAGATATTTACTAAGGTAATCGCTAATATAGTCAGGGCAACCTTAGACATTAATCAATCAAATGATCAGGCAGGCTTTCGTAAAGTATATTCCACAATAGATCATATTCACGCTATCAATTAGGTGATAGAGAAATGCAGAGAATATAACCGACCCCGATATATAGCCTTCATTGATTACGAGAAAGCATTTGACTCAGTGGAAACGTCAGCAGTCATACAGGAATTGCGGAATCAGGGTGTAGAAGAGCATTATGTCAAAATACTCGAAGATATATATATACCAACTGCACAGCTACCATAGTCCTCCATAAAGTCAGCTATAAAATTTCGATAAGGCAGGGTGTCAGGCAAGGAGACACGACTTCGCCAATTCTATTCAGCACCTGTTTACAGGAGGTATTCCGAGGCCTGAATTGGCAACAGTTGTGGATAAGAATTAATGGAGAATACCTAAATAAGCTGCGATTCGCTGACGACGTTGCCTTGCTAAGTCACTCACGAGGTGAACTGCAAAGCGTGATCAATGAGCCAAACAGGCAGAGCAGAACGGTAGGTCTAAAAATTAACATGCAGAAAACAAAAGTAATGTTGAACAGTCTAGCAAGGGAAAAGCATTTTACAATTGGCAACGAGGTGCTGGAAGTGGTAAAGGAATACGTCTCTTTAGGGCAGGTAGTGACAGCTGATCCGGATTATGAGAGGGAAATAACTATAAGGATAAGAATGGGATAGAGCGCGTATGGCAGGTTCTCTGAGATCATGAATGGTAGTTTACCAGTATCCTTCAAGAGAAAAGTGCACAACAGCTGTATCTTACCGGTACTCACCTACGGGGCAGAAACGTGGAGCCTAATGAAAAGGGTACATCTTAAGCTAAGGATAACGCAGGGAGCAATGGAAAGAACAATGATACAGGTAGTGTTAAGATACAGGAAAAGGGCAGAGTGGGTGTGGAAACAAACGCTTATTAATGACATCCTAGTCGAAATCAAGAGGAAAAAATGGGCTTGGCCCGGGCATGTAACGCGAACCGCTGGTCCTTGAAGGTAACGGAGTGCATTCCAAGAGAAGGCAAGCGTAGCAGGAGGCGGCAGAAGGTTAGGTTTGCGAATGAGATTAAGAAGTTTGTAGACATAGGTTGGGCGCAACTGGCAAAGGAGAGGGTTGATTGGAGAGACATGGGGAAGGTCTTTGCCCTGCAGTGGGTGTTGTCAGGCATATGATGATGATGATGACGCTGCTGTCAGCACTCTGTTCAGGTCCTGCAGAGAGCAAGAGGCCACTGTCCTTGGCCCATTTGTCTGCGCTCCCTCAGCGCATGAGCAGTGGGTCGAGCTTGTTCTGCTTCGGCGCGTTCTCGCATATAGTCCTACCAAAAACTTACTTTCGACGGTTGGTAGCCGGGACGCGTTTGTCGTCGCCAAAGAAGGAAAAACGCTTCTACGACTACGTAATTTCCGGCTACAAGTATCGGTGCTGGAGCAGAAACAGTGTGCGGAAAGGGTGCTTTCAGGCATTTTCTTCTTCAATAACTCTCCGTGACCTCTCTTCTTCAATAACTCTCCGTAACTCTCTCGGACATACAATCACGTGACATCGTTTTTTCGTCATCACCAAGGCTTTTACAACCTCGCGCCATAATTGACACTTCAGCCAGCCATCTTATACCATACCACTGCCCAAGCCAATTTTAGAAGGCATTTTTTGTGTTCATTCGTGCAGCACATTACGCAGTCTTCTTATGCTACCATAAGATCGGTCAGTGGCGAATGGGAAATCCTTCGAAAAGGGTTTCCTGTCAAAATTTATTACTAAGTATGTTACAGCTATCGTCTAAAAAATAAATAAGCGCTTTATTAGTGCTTCTACACGTGAAGAAGGTTCCGCTTTACGGTCATTTTCTTTTCTATGTGATTTTCTTTTACTGGAAGTCAAATATTGCACTCTCTGCACAAAAATATCAACAGTCTTTTCATTTAAATAGACGACTTTGAGTAAAAAAATACCGCAACGTAAGTCTTCCGCAGTATCATTTTGGTCTCAGTGGTGTAGAGGGTATATTAATATTTTTCCTGGATCCTTTCTACTGGCTGTTTTTATCTAATCGCGCAAGGCAAAAATATACCTCTGCGCACAAAATGATATGAAAGCGACAAGCGCTTGTGTCTTTGCCACTCACTAGTATATGATACGTTGTTCTTGCTAAGCAAATTGTGAATTACAAGGTCTGGCGCACAGCACACGGACGTCTTTTCATTTCGCCTCCACCAGAATGGGGCCGCCGCGGCTGTGCTCGTTCCCGCGACCTGCTCACAAGCAGCCAAACCACTTAGCCACAACGGTGGGCGTTCCTTGCTAAGGGCGAGTGCACTGCCTGAGGTGCTCATCAGTCGAAGCCTTCGGACAAAACTTTTTATCAGTCGACTTATGGAAATCAGAATTCTCAAGTGAAATCATCTGCTGGAGCATTCCGTTTGTAGCCAGCTTTTGGCTTCAGTTATGCTTCTGGCGACGTATTTTCCTTCATGAGCACGCCTGGGATGCGGTTATGCGAGGTATCAATACGGTCTGTAGAAAAGACCCGCGATGAATGGTGTTCAAAGAGTGGCTTGTCTAATGACTTGGTACACCTTCCACCCGGAGTCCCTTTCTGCACGGGTCAATACGGCGCCTTCGCAGAATACGTTCAGCAATGACCCCTGTGCGGTTACCACGCTTAGTATGTTGCGGTAAACCGGAAGAGATACTGTCATGAAATCCCCCCTTGGGGGGGTCTTTGTTCCGCTTCGTAGCTATACCTCTGCAGTAGTATCTATTCATATAAGAATACTAAATCTTTCCAGGACTAAACACTCATTGTCAGTGCGGTGGAGCAAAGTGTGGTTTGTCCATGTGCTGTGCAAGAGCACCAGCGTTTTGAAATACGATCAACATTTGCCTCTCTAACGATCAACGGCATCCACAACTTGCCTGCCTTTCCCAAACGGGACGCGTCGGACATTTTTAGGAACCCTGCTACCGTTTCACTTCCTCTATAGTATTTGATGAGGGCAAAGAAGCTCACTCACAAAACTGTGCATCGACTGCTTGTTCATTCTCGGCGCTGGGCTGTTCTGAATAGCGTTTAGTCCGGAGTACGCACCTTCGCGTCCTCATAAGATTGTTCGGATATTTGGGAAACATCTCTGACCTTTACAAATTTCAAGTTTATTCACGGCTGCAGTTTAAAAAAACGTGCAACTTCTTTCTGCAACTGACAGCTTAGAGTGAGAGTTAGATCCCCTCATCCTGTAGGACTCTTGCTTTCTCGAGTAACGCTTCGCAGCATTTTATTAACACGGTCAAAACCGCATGAATATGATTTTGTTCACTTCCTATTCTCCAACCTCTCATTTGTTTTTATTCGTTTTTTTAATGACGAAATGCTGCTCAGAGAACGGGAGGAAGCTGCAACACTACAGCTGGTAGGAGGCAATTTTTGTAAAGGTCTGTATTACCACCGCGAAAAGACCTATATCAACAACGTTCATTCCATTTTTTTTTTCATTGGTCTGCAAAAAAAAACGGCTTGTAGAAACAAAATGAAGAGGCGACGTTCCGCAAAGGCGGCGATGAAGACGCGCGGGTGGAGCGTCATTTCTTTCGTTCGCCCGAGTCAGGGTGAACCGACGAAAGCTATCGCGAGGGCGCCTGTGCATAAAGTAAGGCGGCGAGGAGCATCGCTATTTCAATGATAATAGAATTCCTCTTCACCTCTCTCGCATACGGACTTCTTCGCCTCGCTCCTCCATCTTCTGTGGCCGCGGGTATCTTAAACATGCCTCTCACATCGGGGACGAGGCAGTCCGCATGCAAGAAGTTCCAACCTCTCTGTCTGCGCGTGTCTTCAGACGGGAGGCTTCCCCGCTCGTCTCCCCACGCGCCGAAAGAATATCGATTCCCGTGATTCCTTTCTGGCGTCGAGTCCGGTCGCTCCGCACGCCACAGAAGCGTCCGCAATGGATGGCGCTATAAATAACCCCAACGCACGAGGGCCGAGTTGCAACTTGGCGCTTCTGCGATCATCATCTTCGTTACTTCGCCAAGATTGGAGGGCGGGACGCTTATTTTGTTTCCGCTGCTGGGGACGGGATAGTTCTCCAGCAATCTCAAGGAAAACAATTCCGCTGCAATTTACGTCCGCGATCTCTGCTATTTCGGAAACGTAATTCAGAAAGCGCAAAGAGACACAATGTAGACCTCTCCGAAGGTCGATATTCCAAACAATGTAATTTCTGTTAAACATTGAATTACTGAGGCTTAGCACAATGTTCTGTGAAATCCTATGTTAATATCCATAGAAAAAAGATCCCAAATTTTAGAACGAGAAACTTTGAGCTCAGTGGTTAACTAAAGAAGTAAAAAAGTAGCATAGAACGGGGGAAACAGGCCATCGGAGCTCCAAGAACTTCCTCGAATCTGCATAACAAATCAGTCTACCAACCCTCGCTTCTTTGCCATCGCCGGTCTCTTGTGGACTGTTCAATTGTTTAAAGCACTACCTAAATGAAAGTGCACGTGTGAATGACACTAAGCCACAGTGTTTAAACTCATCGCAGTAGATATTTCCATGTTAACACCCCAGTTCATGTGTCAAGTGTGAAAATGTATCTAACTTCGAGAACGCTTCGCTAGCTCACGTGTACCGCCGTACCTCTGTTTACACTTGATAAAATACACTGCTGAGGGCCTTGTTTCAAGCATGGATAGTTATATTTGGGGCTGTTGTGTTTCAAGATGCTGGTGATGTGTCTACAAGTCTTTTGGCAGTTTCTTTTTCCTATAGCACACAAAACTCATCTCATTACTTGTTAGGCGCCCAAATAATTCCGCCAAATGAATTCATTTCCACGTTTAGTAATTACGCTGTCGGTCATATGAGGTGATGAATATCATAGTGCAGCATTCGCTGATTTTTTTATCACCTGGGTTTCCCACAACTGTTGTTTTAAGTCAAGCTTTCTTCCCCTTAAACGGCGACAGCCGTAAAGGGAAACTCCGGATTTCCACTTTGTCACTAAGAGTATCGCTACTTTTGAGGGTCGACCCACCGGCGTCGTGGCTTAGTGGCGTCGGCATTCCGCTACTGATCCCAAGGTCGCGGGTTCGACCCCAGCCGTGGCTGTTGCAATTCGATGCAAGCGAATGAAAAAAAAAACGCCGTGTCTTCTGCGATGTCAGCGAATTAAAGACCCCCGTTGGTGCAAAATAATCAGGAGCCCTTCGCTGCTAGACTAGTTGGTGCATTTTGGTATGTGCAACGAACAGCACGTCTCTGTGTCACTTTTCACTCTTTCATGTTTCTCGGAGCTATATTCCCCCACTGTCCTACTATTGGTTGTTCGGACTTTGACCTCATGACTGACAACTAAACAATCTGTATCACCTGTCGGCTACTGTATCGAAAGCGGTGCTGACTAACTGCGCAGAAACGCGATAGTTACCCTGGATTAGAATTTTAACCCACTACCGGCACACATGGGCCGTACCCATACATGCCTTGGAGTTGGCACTCTCCTTTGGGCATAGAAGAATGGGGTATAACGCTAACTGAAAGCTATATATATATATATATATATATATATATATATATATATATATATATATATATATATATATATATATACAGACTAGTTAAAGGAAATGAGGGGCCCGTTTGACAAATTTATGAAGGGAGCCAACAGTCACCGAAACCAAGGTGCATAGGGGAACGTTAGTTTTTTTTTTTTAATGTGTTATGCTTATCAGTGGGAGAATATTACTTAGATTAATAAATTGCTTAAAGAAAATTACTTATAAAGCAGCAGAAAAAACAACCATGCCGCCGGTGGGATCCGAACCCACGACCTCCGAATATCGCGTCCGGTGCTCTTACCAACTGAGCTACGGCGACGGCTGTCCAATCTGCTGCTCTCGTGGGTATTTATGTTTTTTACTGCGTGTGAGCGAGCCTTGAGAGTGTTCACCAGCGCCACCCTCGACCATAGCGGCGGACGTAGCACGTCCTGTAATACCGCGAGCGTGACGTAGGACGTCATCTAACGGAGAGGGCGGAAACTGTGCGAGAGCCCTCTTATG
The DNA here is from genome assembly GCF_052857255.1 of Amblyomma americanum. Lineage (NCBI taxonomy): Eukaryota > Metazoa > Arthropoda > Arachnida > Ixodida > Ixodidae > Amblyomma > Amblyomma americanum. Next base: position 110,355,536 of record NC_135504.1, read on the forward strand.
CTACCTATGGCATCAAGACTGCCAGAACCGAGACCCTCGTTAAGCTATTAGCAGACTAGTTAAAGGAAATGAGGGGCCCGTTTGACAAATTTATGAAGGGAGCCAACAGTCACCGAAACCAAGGTGCATAGGGGAACGTTAGTTTTTTTTTTTTAATGTGTTATGCTTATCAGTGGGAGAATATTACTTAGATTAATAAATTGCTTAAAGAAAATTACTTATAAAGCAGCAGAAAAAACAACCATGCCGCCGGTGGGATCCGAACCCACGACCTCCGAATATCGCGTCCGGTGCTCTTACCAACTGAGCTACGGCGACGGCTGTCCAATCTGCTGCTCTCGTGGGTATTTATGTTTTTTACTGCGTGTGAGCGAGCCTTGAGAGTGTTCACCAGCGCCACCCTCGACCATAGCGGCGGACGTAGCACGTCCTGTAATACCGCGAGCGTGACGTAGGACGTCATCTAACGGAGAGGGCGGAAACTGTGCGAGAGCCCTCTTATGCTACCTATGGCATCAAGACTGCCAGAACCGAGACCCTCGTTAAGCTATTAGCAGACTAGTTAAAGGAAATGAGGGGCCCGTTTGACAAATTTATGAAGGGAGCCAACAGTCACCGAAACCAAGGTGCATAGGGGAACGTTAGTTTTTTTTTTTTTAATGTGTTATGCTTATCAGTGGGAGAATATTACTTAGATTAATAAATTGCTTAAAGAAAATTACTTATAAAGCAGCAGAAAAAACAACCATGCCGCCGGTGGGATCCGAACCCACGACCTCCGAATATCGCGTCCGGTGCTCTTACCAACTGAGCTACGGCGACGGCTGTCCAATCTGCTGCTCTCGTGGGTATTTGTTTTTTACTGCGTGTGAGCGAGCCTTGAGAGTGTTCACCAGCGCCACCCTCTATATATATATATATATGGTGTTCACCAGCGCCACCCCCTATATATATATATATATATATATATATATATATATATATATATATATATATAGAGTGTATACGGTTACGTCCCCTGGAACAGGGCTTTAGCGGAGAAAGAGCATATTGTTTCACAGAGAAGTTCTTTCTAATTCTTCTCGCTTTTTTTCCTACCCACACATAAACTTGCAGCGCCAACTCATCGAACGAAAAAAAAATTCGGTCGTGCCATCTGTCGACAGCCTTTGGTGCCACTCCCTTACTCACGTGTAGTTAATGGAGCGTGCAATGCTTCTTCCACAGGGCTCCCTTGCGCCAACCGCGTCTACAAATTGTTTCGAATAGGCTCCGTAATGACGGGTTTGTACCGAGCCGCCGACTAGGCGGGCTGCGGTTCATCATGGCACGGCGGAGACTTTTCGACGCGCTGTGCGAAGCGAACCCAAATTTATTCGCCTCTTCAGGCGCACTTTGATGGCATATGCGCAGTTGGGCAGGTCACCTTTCAGGCTGCTCCCTCCAATGTCAATGGAGATTGTGCGCCGATGTTTAAAACGTCTTTTGCAGCCTCTCCCTTCCTGACCTGATCAAACTGCGGCGCCACACATGAGAGAACGGTGCCATACAGAGGTAGACACATCAGTTGCAGTGTATACTTTTGTCAGAGGGCTGTAGTAGTTCTTTCTAATAAGGGAGTAATTACCCATTGTATTGCACCCAAGCGCAGCCATACGGCTACAAAGGAAAGCTATACAGCTACCATAGAAGCCTCACAGTCAAAGAAAGATCTCTGGCTTGTCTTCCTTGCCATCCTGGTTAGTTCAGTTGGCAGTGCAACTGCTCCTGTGCAGCAGCGGTCCCGGGTTTGAACCCCGACTACGACCATTTTTTCCTAAACTGCGAAGTTTCTGAGAAAGCTGTATAGCTTTCCTTTGTAGCCGTATGGCTGCTCTTGGGTGGATGCCAAGCACTGATTACTCCCTTATTACAAATTCTACTCCACCTTGGCGGATTCCTCTAAACATTTGACCATCATTAGTTCTTTCTATTCTATGTTAATGCTTTTTAAGGGCGACCTCTTTCAGCGAGCTAGCCCACGACTGCGAAAGCTGGATGTATGTGCAGAATGGCGCAGTTGCACATAACTGTCACAAACTTGTTACTGCGAACATATAGCACGCCGTCGACGACTAGGATAGGGATTACGATGATGGCAATGCAGTGATACTGTCAGGTACCCAAGCGAAATGTTTTGCAACTCCTTTCTTCCTTATGCGCGGAGTTACCGGAAGGAAAGTGAAGTATGACATTCATCATAATTTCGTAAAAGTGTCACGGATCAGGATTTTGTAGAAGTGCGAGCTGTTCAGGGGTAAAATGCTTCTTACAGCTCTAACTGACCACCGGTATGTCTCGGAGGCTGCGGAGTTCTGCTCCCGCATAAAGCAAAGTGGTCACTCATAGCCGAGACGGTCATATTTTCATCAAGGTGGCATATTAGTACAGTCGTGTACTAAGCGTTTAGTGCACAATCAAAACCCGAAGTGGCGAAGGATCTCTGAAACGCCTTATAACCGCTTTGTCCACTTTCGAACTCTACCTTTATAAGCGGCATTTGAAGTGATGAAGCAAAACATTTCAAGCCAAGAAGGCTCAGATGTCACTGAAGTAAATAAAGCACGTGAGTCACCTGTTACCTGGCATGTTGAAAAGAACTATCTATATCCTAAAATCTGAATCTGACTATTTAATCAAAAACATATATTTCAGATTCTTCTCACCTTTTTCACAAAGTAATCGTTAAGGGGGCGGGGCACGGAGGTTCTACCGTAAACGCAGTCTCCATCATGTGTGTGAAACTGCGCTGTCATTAGCTACGGAATTCAAAGGACGTTCTCAACGTACCACGGCGCTTGTGCCTGAGTTGTCTGAAACGCCATAAATAATTACTTTTGCACACCCAAAGCATCTGCGCATGGAAGCGGAAAGCAAAGGAGCCCACAAACAAACAAGGGGTTAATTAACTTGACCTCAGCGCAAATCTTAATCATCGCTAGGCAGCGTTTCCCCTTCCGCATCTAATGAAACCCCGTGCGCTTTCCGAATGCAAGCGCGGTGTTTGCTTTTATCCTCTTCATTAAGGGCACATTTTAATTAAGCCTTCATCGGAACGCGAGGACAGCCGTCGCCACATCGCGAACATTATCTGGACAAAAGCCAGGCGCGCAGGCCGCGCTGATCAAGACTTGAGCTTGCGGGAACAAACATTGCAGTTAGCTCTTAAAGCCACTAATTGGGCTGCGTGCTAGTTTTGCATACATCGTGCACTTGAGACCTATTTGAAGGGGTTACGCTTGCACCGCAGTTGCGCTACTGGGTTACGCCCGTCAGCGCCTCTTCCAAATTAATAAGGGAGAGAGGGAGAAAGGTTTACTGAAAAGAAGAGTGTAGCTGTCGTCTTGAGGGACTTGCATCTTTTCTGCTATACTTCAGACGGGATAAGGTAAAGGGGAAAGGACAGAAAAAGGGAAAAGGGGAAGATGGTAGGTGATGTCATATCCTGAAGGGCCCAAAAGATTTCACGCATGGGCACTTTGCGTACGCTAGCGACAGCACACATGGCGTAGCGTGGACGCTATGGACACGTCACCAAGACAATGCGTAGGTCCACGCTGACAAAAGATAGGAAGCCAAGAGGAAACAGTTATTTAAACGACCGATGTATTTCTCCGGGTTCGTCAGTATGAGCTGCGAGGATCGCTTTCTCGGAGGTCAGCAAGTGCTGGAGGACAGGGTTCGAAGGAGAAGTCCCTCTGCACAAGCAGGCAACCCGGTCATCCCCCGTGGGTATGCTGCGAGGAAGTAAGCGAACTACTGGCACGTGACTGCATACATGTCACACAAAGGGTCGAGAAATAAAGGACAGCAGCTTCAAAAATGTGACATGCGCTGGAGCGCTATTATTACTGCATTATGGCTTTGAATTTTGTAGCAAGGGTACGCAGTAACAGGCGGCACCTTAACTCTGTATGTGTGTAATTCTTGATGGCTGATTGTCCAGTCCGGTCAAAATTCAACGGACACTGCGACAGTGTGGAATACGGTCTAATTCAATACGACGTCAGAGCCCACTGTTTGCTTCGTACGCACAGTGGCACAAAAGAACTTCTGTGGAAACAGGGCGAAAGTGCTTTATCGATTCCATTTTCTTCACATATTATATCTGTCCCTCATAGTGGAAAGTCACACCTGCAAGGATATGGTGGGGTGTGTCTTCAGCCAATAGCAAAAAAAAATTGACCTGCTGGAGAGCCACTACAGCAGTACGCCTAGGTTTGAACTATTAACGATTAGCGCATTCCATCGCTACTGAATTTACAGCCTGTGGCGGCGCTATTATCATCGGCAGTGCTGAGCCGCCTCGGCTCGTGACATGCGCTTGCGCTGGCTACATGAGGCCACGTGCGGATTAGAATAGAGACAGTTTATTTCTACTTCCCGGCCTGTGCGCTTCGTCCGCGTCGCGCTCCGTTAATTTGTACAGGACTAAGTCTCTGTCCCTCTACACAGCCTATTTGACTTGCAACGCCACCCGCCGCGGTGGCTCAGTGGTTATGGCGCTCAGCTGCTCACCAGAAAGACGCGGGTTCGATCCCGGCCGCGGCCGTCGAATTTCGATGAGGCGAAATTCTAGAAGCCCGTGCACTGTGCGATGTCAGTGCACGTTAGTGAACCCCAGGTAGTCGAAATTTCTGGAGCCCTTCACTACGACGTCCCGAATAGCCTGAGTCGCTTTGGGACGTTAAACCCACATAAAGCATAACTTTCAACGTCAATTCACGATAAGCAGATAAAAAACCGAGCTCGATAAAACCATCAGCTGTTTGGATTGTGTTGGCAGGCTGCGTGAAAAACGCTCCTGACTTCCTCCAGGATGCCAACGTGTTATCGTAGCATAAAATTTGTAATTGAAAATAAACAATCCTCGATTACGCTTTAACACGCAAGGTTTAAAATGAACGTGTCGTGTTTCATGCCACTTTTTTTTTCTTTTTAAGGCCGACTTTGTAGCGAGTTCGTTTTTTTATTGTGTAATCAGAGCCGAAGAAAAAAATTAAATATAGCTAGGGCTGCATGGAATGAAACGAAAACATTCTGCTGAGACCTGACGAGCGCACTACGTTGCTGACACCCGAGGCGCAGAGCTCGCTTCTGTCAGCGTCCTGATCCCGCAAAATCGGCTCATTAGCCAAATCTATGTGGAGCGCGTTCGAACTCCGCTGACCCCGATCACTCAACCCGTGACGCGTGCAGGCCTAGGGCTCCTTAACGGGCCCTGTGCAGGCCAGGAGGAGTTCCTCACTGGGTTCTAGTATCGGCGTTGGGCTCGCGATCTGGTGGCTAAAGGGGGCATGGAGAGAAGGGGGGGGGGGGGGGGAGGGTAAACAAGGCAGGAAGTAATGGGCTCGGGCTGTTATATACGCAGAGCAAGGCAACAAAAGGGAAGAGGGAATCGGGCGCACTTTGCCGTAATGAGAGTGCCTTTCCGACCCCCGGTTCCGAAGCAGGCCCCTATAAACACTGGAGCACTCGGCATATAGTGATGGGAAGGAGGCCGCTTCCTGAAAGGGTTCTTGCTTCTTTTTCGTCTTTTTTTTTTGTTTACCGGGGACGACGGAGGACGCTTATTCAGCGCTTTTCCGATCTCTCGCCGCGTACGCGGCTGGCGCTGGAACAACAAACAATTTCTCGATGCCTGTCGGCGCCTGCGGGTCTGCCGTGGGCCGGCGGTCGCGGCCGCGGGCGACGTCTCTGTCCCGCGCGCACGGTGCTTTCTGGGTTCCGGAGGACGCAGCGGTTCTGGAGTTGAGCGGAATTAACGTAACGTAACTAGCCTGTTTGGAAGTGGCAGTACAAAAATGTGCTGAGCAGAGAGGAGACGCAGAAAAGATGAAAGCAGAGGGGTTTACCAGACATGGTGACGATGGTGATAGGTATTTTTAGGCGCGAAAGCAGCTTAATATGAAGCGTACCAGAAAAGATTGTCTTCAAGCCACTTCTGCTAATACATTATTGAACGTTTGAAGTTTTTTACGTTACTTTTTTTTCAGCCGAACCTCCTGCACAAAAGGGCGATGTAAGTATTATAGAAATAAATAATAAACGAACAAATAAAACGTATTCATGCAGAATTAATAGCAGTTATACCGGCTGGCTAAGTATAATTAAGGGATGGATGGCAAAAGTCATGAAAAATCAGGAAACCTTATTCTGCCTATAAGCGCTCCTAAAACGACTTCTCTTTTCTTGAGGCCTAACATTTCTTCTACAAATCCAAAAAGTTTCCTTTATATCCGAGGAAAATAGAAACAGCACGAGAAGATAGGACAAAAATGTGACACACAGAAGCAGGACAAACTTTGCCTTATTTTACCTTGTTCTTTAGAGCTATATTTTTTTTTAAATCTCGGCGTATAAAGAAACTCTCACAAACTACAAACTCCTACTTGCGAAAAAAAATATCTTTCCTTACAGATATGCAGCAAAGTTTTATCAGTGGCGCTAGCATGCGATTGCTAGAGTCACGACCTCGAAGCGCGGACGAGGATATATCGAACTGCTCATTGAACTGTCCGCCAGGGGCAGTTAAGGTCGTCGCCACTTCCCTAGAACACTGCTCTTGACATCGCAGACGAAAAGTTGTAGGCTCAGTTTGCACTGATAACATGTTGTCGTTTCTTTTTGTTCTTACCTTCCTTTCACACCTCTGCGATAAACCCTTGTAATTAAAGGTTTTTCGCACAGCTCCCACCAGTTAAAGAGTTGGTCACCGCCTTGATGGCGTTCTTTCATTAGCAATGGTTGTTCTAGAGGCCGCTACAGGCGGATACAATTTGAGTCTGCAGCAACGCTTCGTCCAGGTGATAAACACCAAACACTACTCACCCGCGCCGAGGAGACAGGAGCAGATATGACTGTTAACTTGACGACAAGGCAAGAGACACACGGCACGGCGCTAGCACTGAACGTAATGAATGCGAACAGACGAGCATAAAGAACCTTCTTGTTGTTCTTTAAGCCCGTCTTCATCTCCTTTACTTCTTTTCAGTCCCTACGTTATTAGTTGTCCTTGTTTACTAATCTCTGGTGATGTGTGACGTGATGTGTGAAAGGCATTCTAATGACACAGATACAACTTTCGCTCAAAACGAAGCATTTTGTAAGCTATAAAATGGGAAAATAATTAAAAACAAATGGGCGCTACCATCGGCCTATTTTGAAAGTAAACTGGGGATCTTCAACAAATTTTTTTAGCGGATCCCGGAGGCTAGGCTGCGACGTTGTTCTTTTCAAGACGGTGATCACGGAGCCTTTTTCCGTGTAATAGACATGACTTAATCGAGTGGTGAGAAAATATTAGCTACAATGCTGCCGAATTAGCTAATGAAATTGGCTCTTACTCGTAACATAGTGTATTAGATGAGGTTTTCCTGGGTGTCATTTTATATTTTTTGTTAATACTTATATGCGCCGCACCGGAAGTAAGGTAATAGATTAAAAACGGTGGTCTTTAAAAACGATAAAATTGACTAAGATAACTGAACTCTTTATCGGTCGGTGCGAGGTACGGAGTGTTAATCCAGGAATCCTTGTGATTCCCAGTCTCCACTGCTTAAAGAACTTCTATTGTTAGTTCATTTCTTCTTGCCAAGAATACAGACTCATAAAGAGGGATTCCATACTCTCGGCCCATAGTGTTTAAAATGCGGCGGCAAGTTTCTCCTAGACGTACACTTAGCAGATCTTGCATGTTCCATAGCCTGTTCATTGTAGCACTACGTGCTACGTTTACTACGTTCATTGTAGCACTAGCATTAAGTTGTATTCTACTGTAACAATCCAGTGTTATGGCTCCCAGTGTTAAATTTGCAGCGCACAAGAGTCAGGTAGAGGTATCCACACGTGCATGCAAGCACCCATGAACGCTCGCAGTTTATTTTTTGTCATATCTCTAGCTTTCCTTTTTGTCCAAGTTGACCATTGTCGCATGCTAAGCATACAACCTCGCTACGTTGCGCTGCCTCGAATGGATTGAGAACTGATTTAAACAGAAAACTGTTTCCGTAAACATTCTTCTGCGTCTCCCATGTATGCCATCAATGCTTTTATGCGTCTCACTGCTTGCTCAATAGCCAAATATCTTCGTTTAGTGGATCTAGCGTTCACATCGTAGGGATGTTTTTTTGCATCTCCATCACTTGACTAAGCGGCCTCGATACATTTCTAATTATTCTTGCTTCTTGTTCTAGCTTTGTTAATCTTGAGAAATTAAATTCTGTTTCAATGACCATAACTCTGTCTTTCTCTGTCTTACTCTGTTCTCGCCAGGTTGCGCACTGTGTGGTAGCGCTTGCGTCCCCTGTGAAAGAAAAAAGCCGGGCATGGTGGCACCTGCCACCGCCCTGTTACATCGGAGACGCTCCTAATTTTCATTCATACATTAAAAGAAAAGCCCTTCTCCAGTATCCTTTGCAGGAAGGCTAGGAAGAAAAATGCATCTCGCATCTGATAAAGCAATCTTCGATAAGTTTCGGCACGTCGTATAGGTGGCAGGTAACTAAGAAGGGGAAAAAAAAAACTTTTCTCTGAACCGGTTTCAACAAACACAGCTTCGATGCATGGTTTCACGATAAATGCCTTGGTGCAAAGATAAATAAGCATTTCAAGGGATTTCCTGTAAAGCATTATGGCCTTTGAGGCCCGGGTACAAAAAGCGGCACAGTGTATGCGGTAACAGTACAGATATTATGTACTGGTTATAGGTTTCGAGCTAAACAGACTACACGTACTTATTAGCAAAGGCAGCTGTCAAAAAACGCACCTAAGCATAGTAACCCTGCAGACGCTCTGTTCATAAAACAGGAGAATGCAGTGCACTTTGAAGCAACTGAAAATTTTTGGAAACATTTATGATCTTGACCCGCAATAATGCTCTTATGATCACAAGTGAGCTGTCACATAAGAAGAAAAAATGAGAAACTCATTGTTTCAAAGGCATACACACTGAAGTCCTGTCTGCGCTAACAGGCCTGGAAAGCGTATCGCTCCATACTGACGTCAGACTGGACTAAAGTCGCAACTCGGTGAAACATGTTGATTTCCTAGGTGTAAGGCAGCCAAAGACCCGCAGTGCAGAGAACATCGCTGGTGTTTCTTTAGTTCTTATTGGTAAGTCTGGCTACGTGATAGCCTTCAGAAATGCTTTTCTTATTAAGGGAACTTTTGTGTCAGCGTAAGGCGTATCCTTGGCGCCGTTGTGCTCTCCAAAGCGGAAATGTGTCACAGACCGCCGCAAGGCCTAGAAAGCCGTAAACAGTGGCCTTAATTTGCTAACACGCCACACACGAGGCCAGTCGTTCGCATTCGAACCGGAAAAATAAAGGGGAAAAAATCGATGGGAACACTTTCGCTTTCCGCTCGCGGCTGCAGTTTTCGGCAATTTCTGCCCGATGCGCGGTAATCACATTTCGATGCAGATTGCGGATTGCCTCGATAGCGTAGCGCAGTTCAGTGACGTTACGCTCTCTTGAGTTCGTTTGATTTTTTTATTCCAAAACAACCCGAACAGAAAGTAAATAAATAATTGCAGTAACGCGACAACCGTGCCCAAAGATGCTTTCGTTATGTTGATAGGAAGCGCATTCTTTATGGATGCGGTACTGCCGCTATATATCATGGGAAGTGGCTCAAAGTGGTGCAAACGCCGCTTGTAGGAAAAAAAAAACTTCTTCCTTGGCTTCAGACGCGCAAAGTTTTTTTTTGACTGCCCATTGCCTTTTTGCATGCTGAATATATAAGAGAGAAATGCCCACCCCAGACTGAGCAAATGTAAAGTTATCGAGGAAATGGGAATACTTGCAAGGAAACGCATGGACTGTATTTTCCCTCCAGCAAAACGTCCGCAACGTACATCTACACGAACGGCCGTACTGGACTGTCGCTGAAGTGGCCACAATTTCAACCTTCGGTTCTCTGAAGAATGTCCCGCCAAAAGTGCTTTCCTCTTCGTGTCTGTGAGTTCTCTGCGTCCCTGTTTTGGATGTTCCACCATCGAGAGACTCAACGCTACTTTCCCACTGCCTGGGATGAAAAAGAAAAAAAAATAAGACGGTGACATCGCGAAGCTTTTTAACTGACTTCGAAATGAAAAGTAAAGAGATAACATGAGCTCCAACCCCCCGCCCCCCGAAACACACTCCGCCCCAGAGAACCCACACATTAAGGCGTCTTGACCCCGCATTATAGCTCCAGCGATATCCTGCTGCCCTTTTGTGTTGCCGGCCAGCCTGGACGGTGATTGATGTGCTCAAGAGCGGCGTCAGGCCTCTCGCTTTCCGAGTTGGTCCCCCGTTTTGTCCATCTTTGCTTCGGCGCTCTAATGGCTTCTTCCAGCGTAGCCTCTGATGAAGCGGCGTTTAACAGACCGTGAACGTCGCCCATGCTGTTCCCGTCTTTATGTTTGTTTAACGCCCTGTTATGTAACATTTTGTAAATAATGTAAGCTGGTTTCTTCGCTTTATACCCAGAAAAGACGACTGCTACAAATTATAAAAGCAAAAAAGCTCATGTGTCGGGCACAGGCCCTCTACAAAAAGGGCCATATCCAAATAACCTCTTCTCCACTCAAGCTGGGTAATGAGGTTCCTTCTTTTCCTTCTTTACAGCGCCTTAACGCTAGAAATCATTAAAGCTGGAGGGGGGGAAAGATATGTCCGGTGTAAATCTCCTCAATTGGGTGGTGTCATTTTCTTCGCATCTTTTGCGCCATATTCTTCTCAGAGTCATTCATTTCTTTCGTTTTGTTCTTCCACACTGCAGTTCTTTTCTTTTTAGTTTTGCCTACGGTCTGACATCATTACCCGTGGGCAGCGCTGCACAAACCCTAAATAACTTAAGTGCCTTTAAATTTAAACTCCACTTATGGGTCATGTGACCTCAGTGCCTGGTGAAATTTTGCCATGAAAGGAGTCATAGAGGCTGCTTCTTTCATGTTTGTTATGCCAGCATTCATTGAAGTCTGGACACCTGTATTATCATGCTTGTTGTAATTACTTTAAAGCTAAGCGCCTCACTTGGCTACTGGGTTTCGCCATGACCCGGGAGGCGACAGCAGCACCGGTTCGGGTGATGACTGTTCCTTGCGTTCATCCGTGTTAGGGGATTGAAAAAATGCGATATATTAGAACTGCTGCAAACATAGACAGCTTTTGACTCCGTCAGCAGGTAGATTCATATCACATTATGCCTCTCCTTGTAATGCCGGCGTAGTGAGAGTTTCTTATCTAGGCGGTTTTCTTGCTGGCGTCTCTCTGAAGCTCTTTTCTGCAGCAATAAGAATTCCAAGGTGACTTGCCAGTGACCTTGGGTGGTACAGTCAGGTGCCCAATAAGTGTAACGGACTCTACTGTTACAGCTGCAAGAACATCCAAAGTGACAACGGCGAGTAGCTGGTGCTATTCGAAAATTATGCGCTGAGAAAAGCGTTAACTGACAGAAATATTATTGAAGCCGATTGATTAGTCACGTTGCTTAGCATACAGTGGACGTACCTGATGGCAATTACTGTCAGTAGACCACTCGAGATCCATGGTGACCATTTCGCAGGTAAGTAAGAGTGCGATGGTTGCACTAGACGATTAGTTGGTTGTATAAAGGACTCAATACCCGCGGAAGCTCAGCACTAGATACGTAAAGCAAAGGAAACACTACTCAATACACGCAAATACGGTGTGCTATGACATTTGGGCTTCAACGCACCAAAGCCCCCCTTCGACTATGGGGGATGGCGTAGCGGAGGGTCCCGCGACCTCCAAGGATTCTTTAACGACACTGACATTGCGCAGCAAACGGTCGTCTTACAGCGCAGCTGTCACTGGCCCCTTTGCCGGTTGAGCGATGACGATGGTGATGGTATAGCACGTAAAGTGAGAGCTTCAATCACGTGATTAGTGCATCGATTCAGATTAGTTGGACAGCGAGCCCCCTCACTCAGGATACAGGCGTTGATGAGATAAGTCAGAACCGGTAAAAAGGCAGTCGTGCAGCAAAACGAACGCCAGGACGGTGCAATAGCGATCCAGAGCATCCGCCGCGGCGAAACAACACAAGGATCGCCTTCGTAAGCAGCTGGCACGAGATTTTAAAGAATTAACGAGCACCTCATCTGCGGTTTTCAAGACCATAAGAAGCGCCCTAATGGATCCAATATGAGGCGTTACGAAGGACTGTTTCTGGGGGTCCGCTTAGATACAATCATGTCTGTTCCGAAATTTCTCGATAAAATTGCGCTCGTTTGTCGATGGCGGCCGCTTGGTGTGAACCAAGCAGTCTTTCGTTCTCGAAGAAACGAGAGAAAAGAAAGAAATCGATGTCTAGATTCCGACATCAGACGTGAAAACGCAACTTTAGGTAGACGATGTGCGCTTTGTCGAGAATTTGAATTCAGTGGCATCGCTGATGTCACTGAATCAGGCAAGGAGACACAATCTTGCCAATGCTATTCACTGCCTGTTTACAGGAGGTATTCCGAGGCCTGAATCGGGGACATTTGGGGATAAGATTTAATGGAGAATACCTAAATAGTCTGCGATTCGCTAATGACATTGCCTAGCTGAGTCACTCAGGAGGTGAACTGCAAAGCATGATCACTGATTTAGAAAGGCAGGGCAGAACGGTGGGTCTAAAAATTAACATGCACAAAACCAAAGTAATGTTCAACAGTCTAGCAAGGGAACAGCAGTTCACAATTGGCAGCGAGGTGCTGGAAGTGGTAAAGGAATACGTCTACTTTGGGCAGGTAGTCACAGCTGATCCGGAATATGAGAGGGAAATAACTAGGAGGATAAGAATGGGGTGGAGCGCATATGGCAGGATCTCTGAGATCATGAATGGCAGTTTACCAATATCCCTCAAGAGAGAAATGTACAACAGTCGTATCTTAACGGCACTCACCTATGGTTCTGAAACGGGGAGGCTAACGAGAAGGTTTCAGCTTCCATGGAAACGCAGCGATCCATGGAAAGAAAAATGATAGGTATAACGTTAAGAGACCTGAAGTGGGCAGAGTGGGTGAGAGAACAAACGCGTGTTAATGACATCCTAGTCGAAATCAAGAGGAAGAAATGGGCTTCGGCAGGGCATGTAATGCGAAGGCAAGGTAACCGCTGGTCCTTAAGGGTAACGGAGTGGATTCCAAGAGAAGGCAAGTGTAGCAGGGGGCGGCAGGAGGTTCGGTGGGCGGATGAGATTAGCAAGTTCGCAGGCATAGTGTGCACGCAGCTGGCAAAGGACAGGGTTAATTGCAGAGACATGGGACAGGCCTTTGCCCTGCAGGGGGTGTAGTAAGGCTGATGATAATGATTAGATCTCTGATGAAAGCTCTTGTACAACAAATGAATTAAAAACTTGCAAGCTCGCGTTTTTTTTTTTTTCATTTAGCACTGCACGCAGCAATACTGAAAGACTGTCATGACGCTTCCGCGCAAAGCAAGTAAGCTTGTCAGGCACTGCCGGTTAAGTTTTTTTATGTTCATAAATTTTATAACTTACAAGATACATTTAAATACGAATAAATATTTCTTATCCGGTGTAGGTGTGCAAAGCATGTACAAGGAGGTAATCATTTTCCTGGCACTCTTTTCTGGGAAGAATTAATCACGTCTTGTGTTTTCAGTTTGCAGCAGAGAATACGTTGCGCGTAATAAGGCCACTGTGATACGGTTCTTTCCGTGCGAATCAATTTGATTCTTACTATCCCCCCGTCCGACTGAGAGGGGAAATAACGAAGAGAAAAAAATGGTGCGGTTTTAACGTAGTTAAACCGAGTAGACGTGCAAAAGCATGTGCTTAGCCTGATTGCCTCATGGCTTCGCTTTTCCTCGTCGTCGGCACGTCTGGAGACAATATTAGACTCCGGTTAAGCTCTGACCGCGGTTGATTAAGCTGAGCTGACGTCTTCGCAACGCAGATTGAAGCGGATGGAGACGACCACGTGCAATGCACATCGAGAGAGCGTGTTGTAGCTTAACACGAAGCGTGGTCGGCTGCGGCGATAGCATGGTGTTCGCGAGCAGTGACCAGCGAAGCTGGTTTGTTCGCGCCGCCGCGGGTTCCAATCCCAGCGTAGCAGTATTTGTTTTAATTGTTTATTAAATAAAGGTCAAAGCTTGAGCGATGAATCGGCCTCTGCAGCGTTGATCATGAAGTACAGTTCTCGCTCTAAAAGAATCACACTCCTCCCCCTCCCTTCGTTGATGGCAAGCACCACATAACCATACGCGCATGCCGTTATAATGCGTGGCATTACAGAGGCATTCATCACAAATTTTGTTCAAATGTGCATGTGCGTGAAATGTGCTCGGAACGTGCATGTGAGCCATGTGGGCTCAGCAATGCTTGTTAATAAGCGTAATGTATTTACATAAGTCTTCTAGTGTACAGAGTCATCTGCTTAGAAATATGGGCTCGGTGCCCGATCAGAATTGACTTAAAGCGTTCGGCTGCAACGTGGAAACTATCTGCTCCCAATCTTTCACTGCATTTCTTGCACTGGCGACCTCACTGAAAGGCACTTCGCGGCTCTTCTACCTCACTAGCGCGCAAACATCCGTCCTAAGATACACTTCAATGCGAAAGTATTATATGGCTCATCGGAAACAAAGCCCGGTGTCGACGTTGACCCCAAAAGCGGCCACGAAAAATCCCAGGTGACGTCATCGTGGTGTCAAAGAAAAATAAAATTTGGTCGGAAGATGCGAGGAATTGACCCCAAGGATATCGGATTACGGTGCGAGCACGCCACTAATATAGGTCACAAAATCGCGTTTGACGAACAAAGGTGAACCTATTATATGCGGTGCCTTAAGACTGTATGCTAATGAGTAGCTGCGTCAAAGGAAGGAAGAGAAATTTTTTTCATAAATAAACTAATAAAGATAAAAGAAAACAAAATGAAAAGAAGCAATGCTTTCGATTTCAAAGCACGTAAGTGGTCTCTAATGCCCTCCTTAATTCTTTTACATAAAAACTCTGACCATGTCATAATGTGCACAGAAACGCTCGCAGCAGAGTGAACGACGTGGTTTCGCGAACACCAATTATTATTATTGAAGTATTTCGCTACTACGGTGCAGTGTGGCGTCGATTTCGTGACATTAGTCAATGCAATGGCCTCTGTCATGCAGTCAAGCCAACCCTCGAGGCCACCAAGGACGATTGACGGGTGTCCCTTACTTGGTCGCCTACCTGAACATCACTAAATATAAAGAAAACGAATGCTTCAAGATGTGTTTACTGACAACGGTTTTTTGTGTACTCACGACAACAAAGTACGGCTGAGCTCATATGCATTACTTCAGTAAGCGAGTACAGGCATAGAACAAAGTAGACCTAAAATTTTACAGCGCCGGCACCTTTAAATTCCGCCGCCGTGACTCGGAATTCGATTCCCCATCCTTGTGCCTAGCAGCAAAGGAGGAGGAAATCACCACGACCCCTGGGCCTCCGCGGTGGATGAAACACGCACATACGGGCCACGCAGTGTATAGCGCGGACTGGTGGCCCAGTTGGGGAGTGATTATTCCAATGAAACTTTGGCACAAAACAGACGGGACTTCGGAGTGAAACGCAAGCAAATTATTCTCTGTTCCCCTTTTTAAGACCCGTCTGTTTTGCGCGAAAGCTTTCTGGTACGCGATGTATGCACGAACAAATCATAGCAGCATCCGTTGTCCGCGCGCTACATTTCAGATGTCCTCATGACTCAGCAGAATGTTTGTTTGGTGGACACCGTGACGACATACACACTCGAACATGCGACCCGCAATTGGTTGTTCGCGCGAAATCTGAGCGGAATTATCGCACATGCCGCCTTCTTGGTTGAAAGCGATCGTTTATGGCGTGCCATACGACGCTCGACGTCGTCACAGCCCAGCCATTGTTATGAGGAGTGGCAGGAAGCTGGGTCTGTCGACGAGCCAGCAGAAGACGTCATGCATACCGTGTATACGGGTGGCGTAGAAGCCTCAACGGCTCGGGAAAGGAGGAGACCGCACGCGACGCACGGATCCGTTAACAGGCTCGTCCGCACCGTGGCGCCACTGGTGCATGGCGTGCCGATGCAGGTTGTACCACCGGCTGGCGCCCAACGTGGGGCCCGAGCAACTAAGTGCATCGATAATGGGGTGGGCCTTGCATGCACTCTGCCTCATCGGTTCCGCGCAGTGCTGCATGTGTTCTATGTATACGGGCTGCAATATTGTCCCAAGTTCAGCCTCCTTTTCGCTGGTAGCCTTCACTTTGCACGCTTCACATATGTGGCTCGCAGCATAATTGAAACGTTACCGCAATGCACGAACGCCAAAGAAAACGGAGCCGAGTGTATCCCCTCACTGCCTAGAATAGTCCAGAACTATCGCAGCAGTCGCCGGTGAGTCGTGCATGTGGTGTGCTTTGTGCAGAGTGATGCGCGCGCGAGTTAGATTCTTGTAGGAAACGAGAAGTTTTTGGCACGAATTTTTTTTATGAGATTCAAAGTGTTGTTTTTGAAAAAGAACTTTTTTGTTATTCATGCTGTGCTTCTAACAGGAGCACAGAAACTTAAGCACAACGCTGTAACAATTTACATTGAGTATCGCGGATGTATAGTGTTCGATAAAACCGTCGTTTCAACATTGGACTGTTTTCCTGCTCAATAAACTCGCTTTGCCAATTAATAACGAAAATTGTGGTCCGCATAGGTATTGGGTGGCAACTTCTTAAGCAGTTCTTATTGCAGCGACTACGTTTCGTCCTGGGTAGCTGAACAGGGAGCACCGCTTTCTAGCTATGGTTCCTACTTTTACTGTTATCTTCGTGCATGCCTTTCCTTTTGTATCGCATATCGCTCTAATTTACGCCGATAAATACAACAGTCGCTAGTGAACTTGATAGCACATGGGCTAGTTTTTCTGTTTTATTGTTCTCGGTGATGTGAGTTGTAATGTAACGTTCTCAGTTTTGACAGTGGACCATTTGTCCAACATAATGGGCAGCACAATCGCTGGTGCAGCGCTCATGGTAGCAGGCTAGATCACGCACAGAGCTATTCATCTCCTACATTTAAAACCTGTGCTGTCATGAAGCGAGTACCTACTAAAAAGTATCCGCCTTAAAGGGAGTAAAAAATGCAGTAAGATGTCCTCTACCACACTCCCTTTCATAAAATAGAGCGCGCTAAAGGACAGCTTACTGCCTTTTTACTAATAAGGAAGTAATTACTCATTGGCTTCCACCCGAGCGCTGACATACGGCTATTAAGGAAAGCTACACAGCTTTCTCAGAAACTTCGTAGTATAAGAAAAATTCGCCCTGGTCCGGGGTTCGAACCCGGCACCAGGACGAATTTTTCTTTAACTACGAAGTTTCTGAGAAAGCTGTGTAGCTTTCCTTTGTAGCCGTATAGAGGCACTCGGGTGGAAGCCAATGAGTAATTAATTCTTTATTACAAATCTACTCCACCTTGGGGCATTCCCCTCAAATATTTGATCAAGCTGCATTTTTACTTCCTTTCTGCTTAGACTTATGGCTAAAATGGCAAAATTTTCCCTCTTCCGGTTTTCCTGAAAGGCGGGCCACAGTGCCAGCACAGTGTACGGCCACAGAAAAAAAAAACCAATGGGAGTTTAAGTGCATTTAAACCTGTTTTAAGGCACTTTTATGAACCGCACCACTTGTAGTAATAGAAACAACACAGAGAAACACACATTTCAGTGATGAAGATTTATATTTTGTTGTGCGCCTTGGGTTTTTCAAAATTCCCTTTATACAAACCGTTGCCCAGTACACAGCCAGAAGAAGTTCGAAGCCCGGCAAATTATGCTTTACAAATGTTTAAATTCGCATTACGATGACCTAAAAGATTGAACGGAATCACTGACACAATTTATGCTACTTTTCTTTTCCTTCTTCGTGGACAGTTTACATGCCGCACCGCTAATTCCGAGAAATAATTTTTAAAACCACACTGCTTGCGGCATCTGTGCTGAAGAGGATCTAGTAATTCTCCCCCGTGGCGCCATCCGTAATCACACCAGCCTATGACGACACTGCTTTTATAGCCATTGACTGCCACAAAGGGGCGTGCTACATCCTTGTCAGCTGTTACCGGGCGTTGTCATGCAGCCACGAGCGTGCCCAAATCTATGTATTCCTGACTGAAGTGAATGAAACTATTTCTGTATGCATTTCTTTCAATTTCACGTACAAGATACATACTCTCACGCTGTTTTTTGCCATATATTTTGGCACCCATTCGCCATATTAAGGACGCGCAGCGCAGAGAACGACGGAGCTACGGCCCACAGAAACCTCCGGTAATTTCTTGCCTTCCGTGGCGTGACATCGATCACCAAGAGCTGCAGCTTGCGTTTCGTCGCCGCCAATCTTCGAACCGAGGTGTTTGCTTTTCAGTGCTTCGTTGCCCCTCCCGTTACTTTGCCCGCACGTTTTTATTGGCGTGGTTTTATGTTGATTGTTTCTGTCATAGTTTGCCTCCGTATACTTCGATCGCGATTCGGACAGGTCGGCCTCGCTTGTCCGTTCCTTCCTTGACGAGTGTTTCATTGCGTGCGCCGAGTGGCAGGCTTTTCTGCTTCTTCGCGTCTCACCGCTGCGGGACCAAGAGTTTACCGTGTGTGACGTGGTGCGAATGCATGTTTTATGCATTCGTGCGTAAATGCGCGTTTATGCATGGCTGAGATTAGTTCGCTGCTGTCGGGTCAATGACTTATTCGCTAAACAAAGGGATCGTGCTTGAAGACAAAGGAACTCGGGAATTTCGTGGTCAATGGAGACAACCTATGTAAAGCTGCAAAATGCAATGGGTAATTGAGACAATACAGCGACGGCTTTTGGAATTACGCCGCACATCGATCAGTACAACCTTTGCATTGATGGGGTGAGCCCACTGCCGGAAGGTGTCGTAAGAAGCATTGTGGTGGAGACATGACCTTTGCTCCTGGTGTGGTATGCTTGTCTCTGCTAGCACCCCACAACGCAATAGATTTACACGGAACGTATTCCCTCCGACGTGGCACGAAGAAAAAATGTCAATACGGCAGACAGCTGTTACAGAAGCTACGGCTATTCCACTCGTCCTTGAAAGCGTCATGCTTTCAAAGAAAAACCGAAGAACGGCCGCCTTAGTGCTTGCCTTGTGAATGGCAAGCACTAATGTGGTCATTCTTCAATTTTTCTGAACCACCACCACCTTTGAAGTTGGTGTTTAATACTGGATGCGGCGGCATACCGGTGGCAAGCGGAGGCAGCGACTCCATCGCGAAGACACCAGGCGGCTGTGGTCTTAACAATAATGATCTCAAAACGCAGTATCATGCGGATCAGCATATGCCCTTCGCAATGCAGACGTAACAGTATCAATGGTAGTAACATGGTGAATTTTAAATCAACGTAATGAGATGAAGATTTAATTGATAAAGTTCGCTTTTATCTTGCACTCTAGTGAAGTTGATTTTGTGGTGCCCTGAGCCTCATGTAAGTTCTTCAGAGTTTTAAAGCCATATTGCGCAAAAATGCGGCCTGTATACAAGCGGAACTGCACTGCCGTAAAACAAATTTATTGCTGCACAGCCAATGTGTTGCTGTGACCGCAATGGACTAAGCAGTATGTGCAAGAAAAATAGGTACGTGAACTTTAAGTCGGGAATTTCGAGAGAACATATAAATAAAACGATCGAAGCAAGCGCGAACATGAACTCGGACGTCAATATCATAATTCAGAATGAAAGTACATAAGCTTTCCCTAGAAGCCACCAACCGTTTGAGCGGAAACGCCGGGTACAAATCATATCATTCTGAAGCGACAGCCTCATAGTCAGCTTCGTGAGTTTGCGTGCTTTTGGAACGCTCTCGCAGTGATTTACGTCCGCACCGGTCCGCTGGCCTCAATTACGTTTCTGTTCCGTTTCGAATGCCCGTTCCCTCGAGCCGCTGCACGGGGAATTCTTGGGGCTATAAAACCAGCTTCGCACCTTTGCTTCCTTTCGAGTCACCGAAATTAACCCAAATCGCGCTCAAATACAATGTGTACCTGGGTGATTCTTAACAAGAAACACTGCGGGCTAAATGTGGAAAAAAAAGAGAATCAAAGAGTCGTTGGGAAACCGCAAGCCGAAGAGCGCGAGATAAAAGAGCACCGAGCCGTAAGATACCAAAAAAGACACCCACTACACAGCAGAGCAATTTCCTAAACGACCGCGTTCGCGCTACGTTGTGTTTTGTGCAAAATGGCGCCTTACGACGCGTTCGCTGAAACGAGAGAAGAGGAAGCAGCGAGCATTCAGAGCAGGAGTGGTGGACGCGAATATTTCCCTCCGGCTTCATATTTTTTCCCGAGAGCGCGCTCGCGCCCATATCCCGCCCCTTAAACGCAGCGCCCTCTCGTTCTCAGCTCCTTCATTCCTATCCTTCCCTGTGCAAAGCATTTCTATTCCTTTTTCGTTCCTTGTTCCTCCCTCCGCAGCCACCGCCTCGCTCATTTCGCGCGCAATTCTTTTCCCGCGTTTTCTCGGTGAGCGCGGGCCCGTTTGTTCTTGTTCACTCGGTCGTTATTCGTGTGCCGCCAAGATTGGTCCGCGTGCGGCCGCCTGCTTTTCTTTCTTTCTTCATTCCGCCGTTGCGTTCGCTATTCTCGCTCTTCCGTTCCTTCCGTTTCCTCTGCATTTGTTTCCACTCTTTCGGGGGGCCGCTTCGATTGCCACTTCCGGCGAGGCCATCGTCTGTCCGCCTTGTATTTGCGTACGTGGGCGTTGTCGCGTGGTCGTGTCTCGTAAAGCAGCGCTGTCGGTGAGTCCCCACGGCGTTAGCCACGCCAGAAACGAGTTTGGGGTGGTGACCACGTTGCAAGCCACCTGGCGCTGAAAGGACGAACACGCAGCGGACAGGGAACGTAAATCTTTCTGCATGTGGCCGGCGTGAAGGGAGGGAAACTTAGGAGCTTTCCGGTCGAATTTCTTCGCACGGGTTTTCAGGCGAAAGTGTCTACAAACATAAATCGCTGAACAAGTACCGAAGAAATCACAACAGTAAACTATTATGGTTTTGAACACAGTGTATTAAGGCATCCTTTTTTTGTATTTGATCCAGTGAGTACCTCGCTACTTTGTTATCACGTTAACAGGCCTTGTGTTGGTGGCTTTTGTTTTGGCTTCGTGGACTGGCTTTCAGGCCTTTGCCTTACTGTCCATTCAAATCTTGCAATCGTAGTTTTGTCTGAATTCTGAATAATTAGAGGCCAAACTTGTTAAAACATTGTCTCGTTTAAGCGTCTTCTAAAAATCACTGAAGCGTTGCTAAAGTCATGTGCGTAACTCACTTTATCTTGCGATTGTTTTATGGTGCTGGGTTTCGTGACGTACGTTGCCGCATTAAGCAAATCTGTTCTTTTGTTTCTGTTTTTACCTTTCAAGTTTTGAGGTGAAACTTCATTGGTGGTGGCATAAGTTGTAACTGCGTGTGCTTCGAATATGGTGCTTCAATTCTCGCCGCAAATTTTGTGGGGCTATATTCGCGAACATATAATTGAAAGTGCCTTGCACACTAAACGCATATATTATGTAAGCACTAATACTATTGTGGGGATAAGAAAAAGAATTGAAAAAAAGGTGTCCCAAGAGACCACCGGGCCCTAAGACCACTCAAGTTAGTTTCAAAACGTACGTAATAAGAATTTTCATTATGCCATAAAAATATACAGTTTAAAATTTTTACGGAACTGACATAATAGTTTGAGGAAACTGCACTGTGTGGTCTAGCACTAGTATGAATTTTTACGGTCTGGTTGTGTGATGTATGGGGTTTAACGTGTCGAAATGGCTCAGGCCAGAAGAGACGCTGCCGTGGAGAGCTGCGTATTGATTTAGACCACCTAGGACTCATTAACGTACACTGACATCGCACCATGGTAACAATACTTCAGTATACGCCATGTTAATAAAGCCGTCCTTAAGCACTGCAATCGCACAAACCGCCATAACGGCCTTAGGGACCAAGGGCAGAAAGAGGGAGCCACTTTTGTATAGCATGTCACCCACCCATACTCACCTAGGTCAGCTGCTCTTCCAGCCGGTCGGAGGCAAACCAAAAGCGGTCCAGGAGAGAAGAAGGAGAACGGTAGTACACGAAGCACAAGAGGCCGTGGTCGAGGTTAGGGCCCGGTTTGGGACGGTCAGCTTCAATGACGCTCGTAGAGTTGAAATATTGGTGTTCGTATATGGCATTTAACGTTCTGAAGCGGCACACTGGCAAAGAGGTATTAAAAGAAGAAAATGCTGTATTTTTATGGCTTTAAAAATCTGTGCGCCGCAGAAAGAAAACTGGAAGGGACACTCATGCTCCGTCTTAAGGGTGTGACGTGATAGCGTAAATTGGACAATGCTCATGTGGTCCTTCTCGACTTGAGATTCATTGATCTCTGGGAGTCCTCATGCCACACCTGCTGCAGTGGTGCAGCGGTTACGCGATGCGCGACTGCCCTGCGATAACAGCTGCTGCCACCAGTGGGGCTTGTGCGGTTGCTCCTCCTGAACAACCTCGCGTTAACTGAGCTGCCACGGTAGGCAGCTTGCTCACAATCCTGAGGGCAGGTTAAGAGGATGTACCAAGATGTAGTGACCTATGTGGCCTACCTGCCACCTAGGGGTAAGGTGACCACGTTGGCCACTGTACCCCGGCGCTTTTTTTTCACAACGCCGCCGCCGACGACGCCGCCAGATTTTCTCCATAACAGGAACCTTAACGCTATCGCGTTTAAAACAAGTGAAATCGTCCCCGGAGTTTGAAATCAGCGCCATGCTGCAGCAGTCGCTCTAAGCGTGGCACTGCGCAGAACATAACGTGCTTCTGATTTGCACAAGCCGTGGCCTCAGTAGTATAGCCCTTTATGTGCCCTTCGCCTACTTTGCACTCTTTAAGAATGAGCACATCGCTATAGTTGTTCCAACGAGCGGAGTGTTGCGGCTCCAACAAGAGGGGAGGGCGGTGCCTTTAAGGGCAGCGACTGTCTGCCGCGTGCCGTCCCTGCTTTCGGTGTCGCCGGCACGGAGGGGCTCTATTTCGGTAAGGTTGCGTCGGTGTGGCTTGGCCGCAGGAAACGGCGGCTGGGCGAGGGAAGAAGGCAGAGCTGAAGGAAGAAGGCAAAAATACCAGGTAAAAAAAAAAAAACTAAGGGCTAGAGATGAAAAATTAATCAGAAGGAAAACCGCAGACGGGAGAGAAAAAGTCCTCTCGAGACTCTGTGCTGGGTATTAGTTATACGGCAGCGCTGAGCGCCGCGGTTACGAAGCACTCTCTCTTCACCCTGTTTTTTATTCTCATCCACCAGAGCGGCGCTAAATTCGGCAACGATGAGGAGAGCGACGGAGAGAACGGCGAATGGCGTAGAAAGAAAAGCGTGAAGTTGGTGCCGAGTTGGAGAGTCGTGTTGTAAAGGTGAAGCGCGAAAAATGGAGCACAACAGGCAGAAAGCGCTCTCTTGTTGGATGGTACGTTTCTATTGTTTGAGACCTGAAAACGGACAGTGGTTGCAGTAGCAGCGCCACGGTGCGTACAAACATCTCGCGCTGCTGCTTCTTGTTAGACAGCAGAGCACTGGACTAAACAAAGACAGCTGGCTCTGCGTCATGGTTGACCGAATACGCAACAACATGCATTGCTTATGTCAAAATCTAGATATGTGGTCTAGTCGTCGGGAGATATCTTAAAATCCTTGTGCACGCATTTCCTTGCTGTGTTAAACAGGCGACTCAGGGAGTCAGTTCATTTCATTTTTGTAGCGAGACCTACACTACGCTAGCACTTCGAGCCTTCAACGTGGCACCCCTTGAGCTCCGTGGCTGGTCACTTGGTTGGTCACGTTGTGCGGAGCAGCTGTTGCTGCCGGCGGCGCGGCGCGCCGGCGAAATCGAATGGGGGGGAGGGGGGAGTGAATGCACGTACAGGGACGAAGATGAAGAAGGAACGCCCAGCGAAACGGAGCGGCGAAAGACTGCCTTTGCAATTCGACTGAGCGAGTTCCTCTCATCTAGATGTAGCTCTTCCGTTACTCCAGGTTTAACCACAGCTAAACCACATCCAATTTTTTTCTCGTATTCTTCCCAGAAGGAACAGCATAAGATGGACGGGCAGAGAGCTGTTCCTGACAGCTGGACAAAGCCCGGGAACCGTGCACAATACAGCACGCCACAATTCGTGGCGACGAAAGAACACCGCAAATAAAACGAATTGGGTTGCATGTTAGAGGAGCTAATAAATAATTCTAACACAGAAAACGAAAGCCTGGAGAAAACTAAAAACGCGCTTACAAATTACAAGCTCAAAGATTTATCTATCGAAGCACGCGAAGCTCTCTAAAAAGGCGTATAAATAGATATCGAATACGAATAAGAATACGACTAAAATCGGCAGTTTTCCTACTGAGACGCGTGTATTGAATACGTTGCGTACTTTTCAACCGGTGCTGTTGGGCGGCATCGATGCTGAACTCATCGATCGTCACCTGTGAGAGGTGGCATAACACCTATCTCCAATGTTCATTTAAATTGACTTAATTGGTTTCTGTGATCGAGAGCTCAAACTAAGGACCGGCAATCGGCTGCCCTTTAATAAAAAAAAGACAGTATCGGGGGAGTTACTGGAAAAGTGGCAAAAAGAAATATAAACACGTGGAAGAACAGAAAGCAAGCACCGAAACTGCCGCGGTGTCCCCTTTTTCCGTTGTTCTTCGTGTTTTCGTCTCTTGTTTATGGTTTGACCTTTTTAAGAAGGCACATTGCTGAGCACGACATAGTATAATCTTCGCTGGCTGCTGAAATCAGCCTCGCTGCATCTGCATTATTGCAGCGAAGATGTAAAACTTGCTCGCATATGTTTACCAGGCGCGAGATCTAAAGACTGCCTAATTTAACCTCCTAAAAACGATAATTTTTTTCCACCAGCTTGTTTATTTCCTTTTCTTTTACTGATTCATTTTCCAACTTTATGTGCAATTAGTTCTCAGTTATACGTCGCGTTAATATCTTCGAAATGCGTTTTTTTATCTCTGCTTTCGTTATTCGGGTGTAGCTTGGAGTGTTTGAGCAAATAAAAAATAAATTTGGTTTGCGCACCCTCCTCACGGTATTTAACCAAACGCTACCCGTGTACTAAAACAGCCCGCTGACATCTGCCCCACTCTGACTGGAGGCCAAGTATGGGAAAGAGACTGGAAGGAAGGCTCAGGGGGAGAGGGCGTGGGCGTTCGTCGGAAGAGGGAGGAGCGGAAGTAGCCGGGTCACACCGGCCGAGCAGTCTTGCCGCCCCTCATCCCGTTGGTGCAAGGTCAGGCGGAAGCGATTAGGACGTGCCTGGGGGTGAGCAGAAGCTCGGAAAAAGCAAGCAGCGGAGATGGGATGCCGCGTGGCGAAGACCGCGCCGAGTTGACGCAGGGCGGAGGAAGCTCGCATGGCAGCCACATGCGCAGAGGCCCGGCGACTGTCCGGGGACGGAAGTGAGCTTGCGCTTCTTGTTCGTTTTTTTTTTTAATCTCGAGGATTCAGTTCACTATTTCTAAAAATACGACGCTAATTCAGGGACTGTTTTAAGAGAGCTGTCACACTTTTACTTATCGCTGTTGCGGTGGAACTTTTATAATTATAGACATGACGAGACAGACGACGGAAAACTTTCACGGTTTTTGTCTTCTCATATGGCGAAAAATCGGCATCAATAGCCAAACTAAGCTCTAGCACTTCCTCTATATGTGCCTTCTCTTAGCGCTCATAGCCTGAGATGACATATTAACAACAACCCCTTTCCTATTGGGCTCACACTGTACCTTACAGATTTATCTAACCAACGTTCTTTCTGCTTGGTCAGGGCTTTAGACGAAGGAGGGGGGGGGGGGGGGTACCTGTTACGACATACGACTCCTATATTATGCCGCTCATGTATTTATCCCAGTTAAAGAGAAACGCTACATTAACTTCGCTTGCCCGCTTCTTTGGCTATCAATTAATTCGCTTGCAGTATTTGGTCCTCTATAAAAATTTATAGCCTAAGTACGTGTAATGTTCTCTGTCGTGTTATAGCAGAACGGCACTTAAATGTGTACACTTAAAAACTGATTAAATAACTATCAATTAATGACCACCGCTAGTGTTGCCGGAACGGTTGTGAAGCGAGATACTCGCCCGAGGGAACAATACGCGGGCTGTGAGAAGCTGAAAAAAACTTATCTCTTGAAGGAGAGCCTGTAAAAAATGGCGATTGTAGTGTGGCGTAGCAAAAAATACTAGGCTCTGTTTGAAGATGACGACAACGACACCGAGATGCAAAGCACTTCTGCATAACGAACGCTAGTACTGGGCCGGTGGATTCCCCAATTTCTGAGGCTACCCGGATCAAACTTCCCCGTACACGGCTGTTTTTATTCGTTTCATTTCGGTGTTGTCATCCGCCACGCCGATTAACCCATCCGGCCGATCACAGGGGGCATGGCGATGCATCAGTCAATAGCAAAGACTGAATAGGAATAGAAATGGAATAAAGCTGTAATATTATCCCGCTCCTCAAGAAGCCAAACGCTGTGAGATATTACTGAAGGCACGGCCAAGCGCGGCACCCCTATCATTTGGCTAACTCGGTCATTCTCATATTACTCAGCGATTATACAATGTGGGCTGAGGAACCTCAGTAGAACAAAGTTCGCGCAGGAGCTAGACTAACGCTAGGGACCAAAGTTTCGATACTGTGCTCTGAGTTCAACTTCTAGAGGAATAAATTAAAAACAAGCACGCTACATAATTCCAAGATACTCTGTTCATGAGCAACGCCTTAAGGCAAATTCCAATGCCATGGTTCTTCGGTCGTTATCCGTATAAGCACGGTGACAACTGTTACCGGTTCTGTTACAGTGGTCTGCCTTGTACAGTAGTTTTTCCTTTTTAATAAAACGCAGGTACCAGCCAAGGTAGCACAGTTGCTTAGACGCTCTGCTGATGTCGTGTGTTCCAGTCTCTTTGCACGGTTCTTGAATCTTCGCTAATGCTGAAATGTTATCCCAACTTTGCCTGCTGTACATTTTTCTATCATTTGTTATCGGTTTTTTGCTGCTTTCTTTGAAACATTCCCCCGTATGTAATGTCCAGTCCTCGCCCTTTAGGGTAAATGAATAAACACTAATGCCCAGCCCTGGTTCCTTAGGGAAAATAGATAAACCGAAAGTCACAGGAGTGAGTTCAGGCCGTGGAGGCAGCAGAACAAATGAGGAAAAGAGCAAAACCACCTGTGTACTGTGCGACGTTACCGCACGTCAAAGAAACTTGACGGGTCATAATTAAACCGGACCTCTTCACTAGGCCGAGCCTAATAACCCAAGTGCACCTTAGGCAGTTTAAACTGCGATTCAAACGCAGAAAAGGGAACTTTCGCGTTTTCGACACTGTTTTCTTCAGGTAAGGTCTACCTGGCTTTAAATAAAACAAAACGAAGGCGCAGGCTAGTCTTCATTAATCTCACAGCCCTGAAGGCTCGAGTGAGTTTGGGTGGCGTCAACCCTTTTCCTTTATTTCTTCCGCAGTGGATTCGCGTAAGGCGGCTGGCGACCTGTAGCGGCTTGGCTTCCATCCAAGGCGCTACAGCCAGCGGCCGGTTCTTTGAACCGCGGCGCATCTCTTCCAAGAGGGGAAGCGCGCGTCAGTCGAAGAGAGACGCGCGGAATTAGAAACACTCGGCCGGCAGCGAACAGCGCGCGGTGTCTTTGGCCCCCGAACGGGGGCGTGCGTGACTAACAGCGATCCCTTCGCTTGCAGATTTAGCGCGCGTTCGGGAACGCCTTCTGCTTAACTGAACACGAGCACTGTTCCGCACTTTGCCTGGACAACACAAGAACGTGTATTCTTCAGTATGTTTCGTATGATGTTTACGAACAGGGCCCGCTAGTAGGAATGGACGGAGATAACGATAAAAGGGAGTTCTAGAACTGTTCTTTCATCTCAGAGGCTTGCCACGTGGAATCAAAAAAGGCTGTCGATAAGTTTCACGTTAAAACGCTCTAAATGGTCCAAAAGAAAGTCGTGAGCTTTATCTTCAACTGCTATGGCCGCATGCATTCAGCCACAGATCTTCTACGCTCTGCAGGGCTTCGCACGCTGTCCAGCCGTGCCAAATTCACTGTCTAAAGTTTTGGTACTTACTGCTTAATAACGCCCTCACGATGTCTCCCACAGACTTTGTTCGTGTAAACACTACAAGAGGAACACGTCACAAGCATGCACTCACTCTTGAAGAATATTTCTGTCAAAGTAATACTTTCCGATATCCTTTTTTTTCCACAAGTTGTCCGACATTGGAATCACTTGCATCCATCAGTCGCAGCCCAGCGCACCATAGACTAATTTATTACCCTCGCTGAGAGCTCTGTGCTTAATTTCTGTCACCATAGCCTTGTGCATAATCGTGTAATACAGTGTTTCTTTCAGTGTATTTGTTGTTTTCAAGTGCCGTCATGAGTTTTACGACACGATTGCTTTATTTATTATTGCTATGTGTATTGCATGTTTTGCCTTAATTTTTAACTGCTTAAAAAGAAAATTTAGCACTGAACCTGTATTTGTATATTTTGTCCTATCTTGTAAAAGTCCGAAGGATGAATTGACAGTATTCCTAAATAAATAAATAAATAAATAAATAAAGTTGGTGGTGCAGTCCCCTTCTTTCCAGAAACCTGAGCAGGGTCCTGGAAGAGAACAGAACATATCGACCATTCTACTGTTGGTTCGTATGTGCTATAAAAGCCTGACAAGTGTGACGGCCTCTATACCTTGAAAAATTTTCATTCTTTTTTTTTGCGATGGGCTTCAATTCGTAGTTAACGTAATTACAGCTTTAAGAAGAATGTTCCTTATTTCTTAAGAAGAATGAATTTGCCGAGGTTCTTTAATTTGTCCCGTTTTCTGCAGCCATTTGTTTTTCATAGGTATTATTGTTGTTGCGCTGGAATTTCTGGGCGATTCATTTTTATATAAACAGTTGTTCTTCATCTAGCAGCTTCAACTTTTGATTGCCTTAGTTTCGTGCAATCACTGATCTATTAACGGTCTTCACCCATCATTGATGCCCTGGGGCAATAAATTTCTCTTTAAAAAACTGTCTTCACTCTGAACATAATTTCCTTATTAACAAGTTTGGTGTTTTGGCCAAATTCGCGGCGTAAGTTGCATATCGTAACCCCATCAAATGATGCCACTCAGTCGAGAAAACTATTTATGTGCAGCATGGTAGCGCGAGGCCGTTTTGCTCTAGCTTGGGTGTGGTCGATCACCTTTTTCTGCCAGCTATGGTACCATAATTTTTACCGAAGTAGAATAAGCCGAGTACGGCCCAGACATGGTAATTGTCACAAACTAGACAAAGCTGGCAGCGTATAATGTAACCTTTAAGCATTTTTCTGCCTTTTTTGTTGCAGAAGTAAAGAAAAAATTATTTTTCATAGCAACGTGTTACTCCTTGCCGGGCCCTCCGGATAACGCGGCTCATAAGCGAATTCAATTTCCGACGCCGCAATGCGTCTTACACTATGTTCTCCGCAAACACCGGTCGCACTGGCTGCAAGCTACGTTTATAGAAATAAATTTATCGAGTAATAGTTACTCATTGAGAAGGCTAACATTAATGCGTGACGCTACTTACTGACCAATTAATATGTTGCGCAGCAGCACATTCTACAAGCGGCACCTTATCTGTGGAGTACCGCAGACGAAAGGTGGACTAAAATGGACCACATTGCTCTATATATCTGGTCACAAGGGCTTGAGAAAGTCAACACACAAAGGTTTCGTACGGGTCTTAAGCTGTGTGAATCCGTTTCTGTAAGCGGCTAAGGAAGCTAGGGCCTGGAATGCCTACAAGCACAGGTCAAAGAATAGGAAAAGAGATAAGGCTATGCACTGCCGGTTCGCGCTTTGAAATGAAAGAAAACAACTTGCCCTGCCGTTTTACCGCGCGCGTTTCCATTCCGAGTTACAAGTGCCCCTTTGATCACGCGTCTCGCTTCCACTTTCAACCTGCTCGCCGGTGAACGTACGACATCGTCCGGTAAACATTCCGGAAAAGCTGTTTTGCCATTTCAGCGCCTACGCGGGGAATGCGAACGCCCGCGATTTCGCGGGCCGCCCTCGGCCGCTCTACATCCGCGCCGTTTTCCTAAATGACCGTTACGGGCCTACCAACATCGGGCCCATTAAGCCCTCCAGAGACGGAGCCGCTCGTCCGCTAAGTGCTCTCCTCACCCTCTCCCTCACTTTCCTGCCGAGGCCCGCGCAGCTTCTCCTCGCCGGCTTCTTCGTGTTCTTGATCGCTTAAAACCGGGCTCGGGCTTCGCCGCGCAACCCGGCGATTACGACTGATGACTCGGTACAGCTCAAAACTCGCCTGGTACCATCTTCTCGCTCTCTCAGGGTCTTAGCCCTGGTTCGTGTCTCGGCATGTTTCCTCCTGGGAGTAGGTACAGGGTGGCGTGTTCCGCGCTGGACCTGCGGAGTTCGGCCCCATTTGTGCTTCCAGGTGGAACAAGTGCCTCTCTTTTTTTTTTCCTGATGGGGCCACATTTTTTGTTGCTTTAGGTGTGTTCTATGCTTAAGTACTTAGTCAAAGGTTAGATGAGTGGTGCCAGCAGTGAGGAAAGGGCGTAGACGTTGTTAGCTTACGCAGTATGTTTCACGTACGACTTTGTACTTTTTATAATTTTCTTGTGCGCGAGCCTGCCGTTGCTATCAAAGCAGGAATCCTAAGGAAAATGAGTTTTAAGTTAGCAATGTATGCATAATGGTGTTATTTTTTTATTATTTTTCCCGTGGGCTGTCGGCGTCAGGATGTGCTGTAAAAGCAGAAATGGTGTCATTTTGTCTCTTTCCGTGGAGAACAAAAAAAAAGAAGCTCGGGT
Source organism: Amblyomma americanum (assembly GCF_052857255.1). NCBI lineage: Eukaryota > Metazoa > Arthropoda > Arachnida > Ixodida > Ixodidae > Amblyomma > Amblyomma americanum. Next base: position 110,386,494 of record NC_135504.1, read on the forward strand.
ACTCAGAATACAGCATTAGTGGTAAAGGAACGCAATGTACAATGCGGAAGCTTAGCTGAAAACCGTTATTGAGACCTTCGTCAGTGAACAGCCAGTTAACCAAGGTCGTTTGCTGACCGGAGGCCACATTCTCAATATTCTTCGAAGCCTTGAGATTGCTTCGTGAAGCGTGTCAAGGTATACCACAATACTCATCGTTACGTATACTCTGTAGAAGGCGGTATATAGCCCACCAGACGGCTGAGAGGCTCAAAGATTTCCAGGAACTCAGCAGTATACCGCTCGCACAAAATAGACAGCCTGAGATACGTTCTGTGCGGTACATCGAACGATGCTCGGCAGTCTAAAAAATGAACGGAGATGTTCTGCATGGTCTACCGCACATCTTCCCTCATGTCGCTGATTTCGAGACTAGAAAAATAAAAATAAAACGCTCAGGCAAGGTAAGCAAAAGAATTTCGTAGGAAATAACGGTTCCAAAATTCATATATATATCAGAGGAAAAAAAAACATTCAAAAAGGTCAGTATTCTACACCTTCAAATACATAATAAGGAACTTCATAGCCCCTAATTTTCTTTCATGATTCAAATGAATTCATATACGGTTCACGGAAGAAAACAGGCACTTCCCTGTAATCAGTTCTTTTAGCTAACAAGAACAAAACGAAGCATCCCACATTTCAGCTGATAATGACTGCATCAAAAATTATTCCGCTCGAACTGAAATATTCGCAATTTGATGTGTGCGTTATCCCACTGCAGTTGTAGTCTCAATAGTCACCTGCGGTCAATTATGAAGCACTGGTCAGACTCAAATCAGTGTACGCTATGTCCGGCACTCACTTTCTCTAACTGCTCTAGAGTAACAGAGGTGTCCAGTAGGTCTTTTAGTACTGCGTCAACTATAGACTCATATCATAATTTTCCACATCGGCCCAAATAACGGTCTTTCAAAGGCTCTTTCGTGGTTGTAAGCCTGAAAATTGTTTTTATTTATTTTACTTATTTTTATAGGTACTGGTAAGTTTATGCAAGGTCTTGGGCAGGAGTGGATGGAGAAATCATACATAAGATCGACAAGATAACAAAAAAAACGCACTTACAGATAACAACTCAGTGTTGAAAAATGTACCCGTGCAAAGAAAACTCTGACAACGATAACAGTGTTGAGCAGAGCTTTGGTAACATTAACATTTCTAATGCTAGTTGATTAAAAATACATATCTGAAGGCAAGAGTGGTGAGTAAAACAAACCAGCCTTGAACGGCAGGTACGTTTCAATACAGAAAGCTGTAATATGTATCCAAAACTGTGCAAAAGTGCTTGTACGACAAAAACAAGCTTGTAAAAAGGCACAAAAACAAGCTTTTTATGCCCAGAGGCTTGTTAGTGAGCTACTTAATGTGCACTTAAGTTCGGCATGACATTCGCATGAGCTCCAGGCGTCGCAACGTTTTAACAACGTAACATTAAAACATACCAGCTACGGTTACTCTACACTGTTGGCGTTCATTGAGCTACAGTGCCGTCTTTATTAGCAGTGACGCTTGGTATAAGAACTTCTTCGTTACCTACCCTACCTTTGAATGTATGGAGCTGTGAGTCAGGGTCTGGAATTTTACAATATGTTTTTCTTCCAGGCGGCTTATTTGCGAGCTCTTGACTGAGCGGCATCATAATCTTTTAAAGTGTGCACTGAAATATCTTCATTTCTTTTTGCGCTAAAGCACTCATACATTCACAAACACCGACCAAGAATCTTGTCACCGTACGCAGGTACGTACTATCTCGTACTGCTGCCTAGCAACCCGAGATACTACCCGAGCTTTACCCGAGTTACCTCGGTAAACTCGGGTAAGTTCGGATAAGTTCGGAGGAGCTCCGCGCCAACTGCATGAGAGGTTGCTCGGGAAGCGCAACAAGGGTCGCACAATCCCTGCCGGTGGCTGTGATAGAAACAGCCGCTCGCCAGTGCAGTGGTGCATCGCTTAATCTCTGCGCCACTGCCGTGGCAGTCGTATGAGGACTGAACGCCATCTATGAATGTTAATGAGAGAATTACTAATTCTTGATTAAAGCTCATAGTCTTTCAGCGCAACGGCACACAACCAAAGAAAAGAAGAGGGAAGTAAAGAAGGACGAACAACCAATAAAACAACTAATTCTGAATATATGAGTATTACCCTACTAAAAATATCGCCTCATACCCTTAAAGGCGCAGCTTAAGTGCACCGTACAATGGAGGAATGAACACCTGCTTCCGCATGTCTAGTCGCTTTCGCTACGTTAAACCCCGACCAATTTTTATTCACTAAAATTTCGAGGCACTTTCATCCTACCGCTTAAATAGTTCTCATATTTCCACTCCTGGCGGAACTCTGCGTTCAATATCGAGTCTTCGTGCCTCAAGCACTCGGTCAAAGACATCGTTCGATTCCCCAAGGCAATGGGTGTGTGTTTCCTGCTTCCGAACATTCAAGGGCACTTTCTTTTCATGCAGCAATGCAGAAGGCTCCAAAATTGAAACGAAAAGGAGAAAAAGCACAAACTAAATTCTAATAGCTTGACATAGTGCATGTGCGACGTTGCAGGACTTCATTAGCTAATATGTCCTGCTTTCTTCCCGTGCAAGCACATTCTTCCCGAACAAAGCCAAGCTTCCCTTCCCGAACTCCAACACAAGTCAGGGTGGCTGAACTTCGTGCATTTCGAGCCGCTCTTGGAACTTTCTTCCAGGTCGTTTGCTCGGTCGCAAAATAAACCGTGACTCGGGGAGGCACAACAGGCCGTAAAATATGTCTCGGCATTTCGAAACTATGCTCATATAAACAACAACAAAATAGGAGAGTAGAGCGCTCCCTCCTTGGCCGTTTGCAACAAAAGATGGCTGATGCTGGTCGCAACTTTCCAGAGGACAAGACATCATTTTCCACCCTCGATGCGTGCGCAACAGTGCAGAAGAATTCCCCAGTTCTTCGCAGACGACGCCGAGCGATCGCGATGAGGGCGGGAGCAGCAGACGACAAAAGCAGACGACCGACGAGAGTAGCAGACGGTATAAAGCGAGACCGTAAAGAAAAGCAGACGACAAGGGTCCTTCCTGTTTCCTTTTCAACCTCGCGGCCTCTTTCGCTTCGTCATCAAAAAATAAAAAGTGCAAAAGTAAATAAAAAAGAAATGCGAAGCCCACCGCTGAGGATTTCTTATCTTCGAGCGCCGAGAGCCACTCCGAATGTAGCCTGTCTTCATTTTTTTTTTTAGTTTTGGGTTTATTCTGCGTTTTGAAGCAGCCTGTGGCCCGTGCCACAAGTTTTGCACAAAGACCCTTGCTTCTCAGACCGCTCGGGGCAGTCAAATTTAAGGCCTCGCTTAAGGGCGCCTGAATGTATAAAGCCTTTCTCTGCAAAACGCTCCGCGTGGACGCCGAGTATAGAAAGGCTGGGAACCGTTTGGGTTTGTTTGTTTACTTTTTTCCTTTTGTCGGATGAAATACTGCCTGTGCGCACAGAAATTCATTATGCGCTTTACAACGGGGTGGTTGTTCCAACTGCGCAACGCGAATCTGCTGTTTCGTTAATTATGAAAATTCTTGCGAGCACAGTGAAAAGGAAAAGGCAGCCGTGGGAACGTGCGCAGGTATTTCCAGTTTCATGGCAGACGGTGTTGTCATTGGGTTTCAGCAGGTCTAGGCAAATGGAGGCTGGAAGATAGATTTTAAAATACGTTTCTTGGAAGGACAATAAGAAAATCAGTATCGGCTCCCATTTAAATCGCTGCAGATACATGTAAACGCTTTTCCGAAAAGAATAATTTTTCATTCCTTTCAGACGTAAATTGCTTCGGTGATTAGAAATCCACTCCACTCTGAGCATTTCCCTGTAACATTGCACTATCTCCAATAATAAGTTGCGTCTCCCAGAATTTGTCAAATTCCTCATGATTTCATGTACCAGCGGTAAACCAGCAGCGTGGTGGAGGCAATGAAACTCCGACGCTTGGCGTCGTATATAACGACCAGCAGGGACTGGCTGGCCGATTTTTATTACGGTCCGTCAACTTGGATGTGTTGCACCGACTGGGTCAGACCAGTGCTGAAAATCCACAATGCACGTTCCTTTTGGGCTTTGGCTTGAGTATCATTGCTCATATTTTAAATATCTTCATTACCCTCTTCCTCGTTCACAGCATTATTCTTTTCGGTTGAGATTCTTTAACAGTGACAGTATCATCGAACATGTTTTAAATGTATTGGCAAATGCGTAAACATATTGTTCAATGCTTTACATAAAGTTGAATAATTTTGCTGCATTTGCTTTTTACGACCAAAAATCAGCAGTTGCAGGAATAGATAGAAAATGCGGTGAAAACGCGCCCGTCTACTTGAATTGATTATTGTTTTTATTCACTCTCAGTAAAATCAACAACAGACGTGAATGCATGTAGGGACAAATGCTTCTTCCAGATACTCCTTATTGTTTCTCTGCAGTTTTGGATGAAAAACGCTAATTCGCCCGTGTGCTGTGCGATGTCAGAGCACGTTAAAGACCTCCGGTGGTCGCAATTATTCCGGAGCCCTCCACTACGGCACTTCTTCTTCCTTTCTTCTTTCACTCCCTCCTTTATCCCTTCTCTTACGGCGCGGTTCAGGTGTCCAAAGATATATGAGACAGATACTGCGCCATTTCGTTTCCTCAAAAACCAATTATTATTATTATTATTATTATTATTATTATTATTATTATTATTATTACGGGGTTTAAAAATCGCATTCAAATCAAGACAACACAGAAGAAGGTGACGAACGCTAGCAGAAGTGTGTATGCAACATACCCAAATTAAAAGTTATTTTTCAGTCAGTAATCTTCTAGTAAATTAATTACTTAGCAGGTCCCTAATAATATTAAACACGCAAAATGAGTGGAAATTGAGCTCCGATAAAACCAACGTCCTCCAGTACGTGCCATGGAAGGGGTTTAACGGCAGGGCCTCACATTTCCCAACGTTAACGACACTATTTTCTCTGTGCAGTCACGCAGTTAAGACCATCCGTCAGAGATTTTTTCGTTGTTTTTTTTTACGGCTTTCGTCTGCAATTGGTCATCGTCCTTTGGCGTGATATGTGGAGTCGTTATACTCTGTAAGAAAAAAAATGCTAATAGAGAGCACTGCAGATAAAAAACTACCGCGCTGGTGGCGCCTACGTGAAAACATCGCAGGCACGTAATACAATTCCGACAGTGAGTGATAACTTGCAGCGTCCCCTGTCGTTGATTGATGGAACCTCAGCAAGGGGCTCTACTGAAGACACGTAGGTGTAATAGCGAGCACCTCTGCAACGTTTGAGAGAAAAACGCTATGAGCAGAATAAAAATACACAAAATATATAAGGACGAAATATCTGGTCGATGGACGGAACCAGCGGCCCGTTGCAATGTTTGGGGGCTGGTCAGTTGGGCATCGCGCGATATCGGTCTTGTAAGCTAGCGATTCCTCCCCCGTATGTCACCCGCAACGTCGCCTTCTTGTTTTCGTTTCGTACTGACCACACCGTGAACGCGTTACAGAGGCCTCGCACTCTGGGGCTCAGAGTTTGATTTTCCAATATCGAACGCGACTGAGCGTGAAAGAGCGTTTCAAGTGAGCTGGTCGCGTTTGGCTTTTCGTTGTATTTCTTGTGACTCTTTATTCTTTTGTATTTCATCTCTGCTCCGCGGTGAATGAGCCGTGCGAACTTTCACGCTATTGACGCACGTAAATTTTAACGCAGACATTAATAAGTAGTGCCCCTGGGGCGTTCACCCGTGTCGCCTCTTCACATGGGGGAAAGAAGGCATGTGAAAAAGAATACACAAATGAAAGCCCAGCCTCGGAATAGATTTTGAACGCTCCTTTCTTACTTTGTGGTACACACTACACTGACACCCGACGGACGCTGCCTGGACAACCCGGCGCAGAAATTCCACGCGTTTGCTTTCTTTTTTACTCGTGGTCTAGGTAATTGCATAGTTCTTTTCTTTTTTCTGAAGGTTTAATACTTCCTTGGCCAGCGTTAGAGGATTTGCGCGCTAATATTTCAGGTTTTTCTTTCTTTTTTTACGTTTGTATCAACCTCGGAGGACGTTTGTGGACAAGTATTGCCTGGGTACGCCACAGACGCGTTGATTTTGCGAAGGGCAGCCATGTTCATTGGCACCAAACAGCACACTTCTGTAGCCTTGTTGTCGCGTGCACAACTTTGAAATTGCCCGCAGCTGCAGCCTCTTTTGTTCGTCATCACTCCTTTTATGTCAATGCTGTAACATTGAAATAAAACACAAAGATCATCCCGTAGCCCGAAGCAGGAAGTCATTAAAGCTTTGACCTACACGGGGATTAACTGTAGGCCTCCCTGCTACCGCCGTCGTCTCTTCGTTCAAATGTCGAAATTCTATCTCTTCCCACGGAGTTATCTCTCTTCTAAAACATTCCCTTTTATAAAAAGGAATGCCTTAGAGAGCTGGTTACGCTCTTTTTATTCCTCTCTGTTTAGAGAGAGATTTACGTCAGCAGTATGTGGGTTTCAAAGTTGGGACGCATACGCTGCGATTTCTCGGCTCGACCAACGGCGTATGGCTTCTTTTCTCTAGTACAGCCTTTGCTAAAAGTAACCGGGCTGCATGGTTTGTTTATCATTCGAATAGTAAAGCCCTTACGGCTTCTCTAAAGATCAAAACGTTCTCGGAGCGCGAAGAGGAGGGTTCTCCTTACCATACAGGGATTTAGGGATTAGGGGCTGGCATAATTACTTCATTATACGACTGATAAGCAAACCGTCTAAACTGGTTACTTTTGGAAAAGACTAACTAAATCTTTGGAACGAATGCGGTTGTTTGCTGCCCCTTTGGACCTAACACCTGTTTTCTGCGAAATTTCGGCCCCTTTACATGAAGTCTGTTGCCTGACCACATTTGAGCAAAAATTTTGTAAAATCCTGTCAGTGCAATACTATGCAAGGAGATGAATTTATAGCTGGCGAGAAGAAAATTATGAGGTTTACGTCGTATGCAACACAATAGTTATGAAGGCTGCCGTAATGGATTTATTCCGGATTAATTTAGATTTTTAGAAGTAAGAAAAGCTGCGCAAGTTGCTTACTACTATCCACGGTAAAACAGCGTGGAAAAGCACGAGGACGGAACAAACACGACGACACGAGCGCTGACTTTCAACTGGTGATTTATTTTCCACGTCTGTGCATATACAGGTCCCGCCAAACACAAAACAGAACAAAAAAAATTCAAGAAGCACTGCGACATCACTGAACTTCTTAAATCTACATTTCAATACATGCTCCAAAAAGGTGATCTCGCAGTTAGCCAGTGATAATGAGGGCTTGCTAATGCATGCTGCACCCCCCCACCCCCCCTTGTCAATGTGACATGCCTCTACTAGTTCCCTTACTATCTGATCCTTATGTTTGAAGATGACGTATGTCTGATGAAGCAATGGAGCGCACGTGTGCTTAGGTTTAATGCAGTGCAGCGCCAAATTCGAACCGGCTGCTCAGTGCAAAGAATTATGATGCTCCCTGAGGCGTTCGTAGAGACATCGCCCAGTCTGGCCAACATACCATGCACCGCATGAAAGGGGGATGACCTGGCACTCCTCGTCCACCACATCCTTGACCTTGAAAGCGTTGCGCATTACTCCCTTGGTCTCCCACCACTCAGCGCGGTGGTTGCATTACGTGTGACATTGTTTTTTCATCGGTACAATAAAGCTTACGATAGCGCTGAGTCCAATGAGATAAGTTCTTGAAGCAGGTCGCAATATTAGAGCCGAGGCAGTTTGTTCCACAGTGGCTTACACTACATGCCGCCGTCATTGTGGGTATGTCTTATTCTAAGTGCACTCTTGAGTCTTCCTTCTTGGGTTGCGATCAGCAGTGAATCCAGCTGAGCACGAAAGCAAAGGCTTATGATCTGCATGCTTTAAGTTCCTCGCCATTTAGTTCGCTCAACACGTCATACCTTCGTTTCCGTTCTCATTTTGGAGGGTTGCTCTGAAATACCACGGCGATTGAGTACCTAGGCAGTGCGTTCCATATAATATCATGGATTTAATTCCCAAGCGCCAAACCAGCACTGTCATACAAATAAGAGTCAATAAAAGAAAAAAAAACCAGTGCACTGAAGGCTACTACGTCCCTGAAAATCCGTCGGAAGCTCTCCATCGCATCATACACCGTGCGCCACTGCTCACCATTATGAGTTAAAATGCTTTGCCATTGTCCCTCTTCAGAACATTCATTGCCGAAAAATTTAAAAACAGGGTTAAAGGGGTTATATTTTTCATATGGTCGGATAAAACGAGTTTCAATTTTGCGTCTTGTGTGAGCCACGAAATTGAAAGCATGACTTTAAAAGTCCAAACGCCAACCGAATGCTTTTAAGTGCGTTGACGCTAAGCCTCCCAGCTTTCGCTCTTTTCTGATTTATGGAGAAATGCGTCAGCAAAAGACCGGCAAAATATGCCCCAGGACAAACGTGGAGCTGTCTCTTTACCGAGCTAGGGAATATGCAATACTGTCCTTGAAAGACAAAGGCGAGATCTGCGCTATACTTGGCAATTCGTGAAGCTATATATACCGAACTGCGGAATGGGTGGAGGGGAGGAGAGTGCCAGACACATGGAACAGGGGCCCCTCCCTGTTTCTCGTGTCCTCCCCTCCTGCAGTTGTCCTTGGGGCACTTTTTCATTTGTCGACCCGATGAAAGATCGCAGGCAGCTGCTCGCACGTCAGCCTTTGCCCTTTCCTTTCACGACGAGTCGCGGCAAAGCGAGATTTTTCTTTGAGCACAATTAGCGCTCGGGTATCCTCTAAGAGAGTCGAGGCTGTAACCAACGACGCAGCGTCTTTAACAAGATAGGAATCCACTAACAGTCAATGCAGCAAGCCAGAGAGGCCGGAAAGGCGTGGGTAAAAAAATATCCTCTTGAAATAACAAAAAATACATCTCCGATAAGGGTTTCAGATTGCTGAAAGCCTTAAGCCGAAGGCTGAAAACTTCACATGAAAAAAAATGGAGGGAACCCTTAAACCCCGCTTAAGGGTATGTATGACACGATAGCGTAATGGGTTAGTTCCCATATATGCAGAAGGTCATTCTCTGTTTTACATTCATAGATCCGTAGGAGTCCTCGTACCACTCTTGGTGCAGTGGTGCAGCACTTGGGCGATGCACCACTGCCCAACGATGACAGGTGCCCCCAGCGGTGGGCCTTGTGCGACCAAGGTTGCTCTGCCGGAGCAACCAACTGCCACCTGCCACGGCGGGCAGTTTGCTTACTGTCCGGTGGGCAGGTTGTGACGACGCCGCAACGTTACGTGACCCTAGGTGGCCCACCTGCCTCCTAGGTTGCTCTCTGGTCACCACCTGCCAGAGTCATGATCGTGAGTTTTCTCTCACAACGCCGACGCCGGGTTTTCTGGGTAACGGCGCCTTTAACGCTGTCGCGTTAATAACCTCGATAGAGAAGTTTGTGAGGACGCAAGGATTGCTCGGGGCCCCTGCGCGGACTTCAGTAAAACTGTCTAGTCCAAACTCCTAGTTGGAATAACTGGCCGATGAAAGCAGAATGGCGGTGCAGATCTCTCACTACAGAAAAAAAAAATAACAGCTATGAATTATATTAGCACCCTACAACTTACATTGGTGGATACAAATTTGCAGTTCCGTAGCTGTAAATTTAATGTTACTTCTTCGAAATGCGACCCAGTGAAGCTGTTTTCTCGCATAATGTTCAGATTTTGAAGCTTTTACATCTAAGATTCTGATATTATCGAAAATCTAATATTTAAGCATTGTTTCATGAAACTAACCTAAGTTTCGTGTTGATAAACCTCACAGTCTAATTTCTGTGCTAATAGATGTGATTTTTCACCACTATTACATGGGTTTATAACAAAACCATGACAGGCTGTAAAACTTTGTTATGTCTGTGAATTTTTGTACCAAATAGGAACTGTAATAGATTTTCAAATTCCTCGTTCTTGTTCAACGTTCAAAAGAGACAGCTCGGGCTGTCTACAGTTCACCCCTCCGTACCTAACCTTAAAATTATAACATTACCCTTAATATAATAATAGTATCATTTTCTTAATATAATTGCACTTGTTAGCTGGTTCGTAAAAATCTTATCGCTTTGAGCCGGTTAAAAGTTTTGTAGCACCAAGCTTGTGGAATCCATTTGTATTACTGAATGCAAAATGTTCCATCCGCACTTTCTGAGAAGAGCGAAAGAAATCCTCGCCAATACCATAATTCTCCTTTTTGACGGCGCTATTGCGCTTAAGGGCACAGGGTAAGCCCTATACTTCCCATGCATTTTAGGCCATGTTGAGGTACATGTTTCTCACTAACTAATAACAGTAGCCTAATAATACATAGATCATTGTTTGCCAAATTTTGTGCTCTTTTTACTGAACTAGAATATTTGAAATGTGTTGAAAATTCGATTTTTAATAAAATGTTTTCCGGTAGTACACAAATCTGGCCTTTCTTTGCGCATTTCAAAATTCATAACAGAATAACTGCTCAGTGAAATTGCTTAATTCTAGTTCAATAGTTGGCAACACTTATGTAGATGATTGCAAAAAAAAATCAGCCGTCTGTCTTGAAAGGCATTGGAAATAATGGTACCTTTGTAAGAAAAAACACTGTTTTGAGATAATAGAGCGTGAAGAGAAAAATGTGGAAAACCATTTTTCATTCGCAGAAACGCCTCCATAGTAATTGGTTTAATAGCCCCCTGCTTCGTAGTCACTGTCGCCGTCATTTTGCGCTTTTCGGCTTGTCGTTTTGACTGTCGGGCCTCTTTTGTAAGCTGTCGTGTTGCTCGGTCCGCAAAGTACATGCGCTTATGGTCAGCTTCCCTCAGCCACTTGATAGTGTTGCTCCCTGGGTTCAATCCACACGCCTTCAAAACGTTGGCCCGTGCGATGCTACCATCATTAAATGAAAGAACAGCATCCAGTGTTGCCATCCGTAGGGTCCGAAGCCTAACAAACACATTCTTTGGCGCGCGTTCCCAAACAACATGGTTGAACGACTCATTTGCATTTTGAGTTCGCCCATGCAGGCACTTCTCTAGGAGCTCAGCCTTCGATAGCTCCCTATAAATGGGTTTGATAGCCTCCAAGACAGATGCAGGCAAACTCTCCTTGTGGAAAAATGGCTTGCCCTCTGACTGACTTCTGTTGAAGGCACACCACGTATCAGGTCCCTTTGGGCAAAGTCCATGGCATGGGTCATCGTCTGTGGCCGATAAGTGGAAGAAGGTTGCCCAAACGGCCTTTCGCATTTCATCCAGGTTTCCTACATTTCTTCTGATGGCCAAACCATAGTACGTCTGGAGCTTGTCTATTACTGCATCAGTCAGTCGGCCTCGGCCCGAGAGGCTCTTTCCATCAGAGAGTTTTCCTGCTTTGTTTCCTTTTTTTAGCCTTCGTAACCTTGTGCCCATCCTTTTTTGCACGTGCCCTATGCACTCAACCTTGGATATTTCAACGGAATCACCATATGGCATTTGTGCCTTCACAGCCATAAAAGCCTTGCTGTCACCATCCCCAAGGTATTTGACGTATCGAACGCCGTGAAGCTCCTCACTCCTGCCGAAAATTTTCAGTGCTCCTGCGACTTCCATTCCACCGCTGGTGCCTTGGTAGTTGCTTTGGCACAGCTCTCTATGAAGGGGGTCCCTGTTTGTACCCTTGATGCTGCACTTTGGACAACGTTTAGACAAAACCTCCACATCCAGCACTTTCCCAGAGTCTACACTGGTCGCAGAGACTATGCCGTTATTGGAAGTATGGCCTCGCTTCTGCCAGCTTCCATCAAGAGCAACTGCGATGTCTTTATCCCCCTCATTCAGCTGCACAGCTTCAGAAGAGCAAGGTTCCGGGCTAGTTGGTAATGCATTTAAGGGAAGAAACAGCGCAATGAAACACGGACACACGAAGAACGGACACACACGAGCGCTGCGTGTGTGTCCGTTCTTCGTGTGTCCGTGTTTCATTGCGCTGTTTCTTCCCTTAAATGCACAGCTTCGTCAGCTGCCCTTTTCATCGACTCCTGAGCAGCAGCTTCGATGTGACCTAGAAGCTCTTGATTGTATTTCGCAAACTGCCGGCGGCTTAGGAAGGTTTAGCATAGCCCAGAGTATATTTCCTGCAGCCATTCCCTTACCAATGGACCTCAAGGCATACACTAACCTGAGGTTGGCTTCATAGAGGCCAGAAGTAGTTTTCTTTGACGTCTCAAATCGTTGTGTGGCACTACACACTTCACAGTTCAAACTGTAAACGCTTGCAACACCTACCCGTTTTGTCACAATTTCGATGAGCTCAACACTTCCACCGCACTCTCTGCACACACAAATCTGTGTTATTGCGGCACAAATGCCGTCCATGTCCATTAAGGCATATTGGCTGCTGCTGTGTAGCACATCCTCTTCCTGGAAGCACAGAGAAAATCTGGAAAGCTTCGATGTCGTGGAGCTGGCGCGTTCGGCGTTCGGGATCTCATTCGGTCGTGGACATCCTTTTGCTTTTTCACGATGAGCGTAGCGGTTGCCGTGAAATTCACGCCTGACGAAGGCCTTCTTTGCCCTGGGCATCTCAACTTATCAGCAGCAACCAACACCGGCACAATTTACAATACTGATCGAAAGGGATAGCACTCGGACGCAGCTGCATGAAGGTTGCAGAAACGTGGAAAAAACGTGCAAAGCGTCTCAGGATTGTCTTGGCTAAAAAAGAGGAGCTGTAGAATGTACAATAGTTGCCAGACAATTTTTTATATGTAGCTGATTTTAGACAAGTTTTGAAATCAGGTGGTGGACTTTTTGGTTGAAAAAATTGACGTTAATCCTGAAAGGGGGCGTGGCGGCTCACTACTTGGTTTCGGAAAAAGCGTTTTTCAGCCGTAAATATGGCTTTCTGAGGAAAGTGCGATCATGGAACATGTGTAGAAAGAATTGAACTTCTAAAATTTCAAAAGAAAAAAAAACGATTTTTTTTCTAATTTTACCTTACCCTGAGCCCCTAAAGACCATCTTGTGTTTGTCAGCATGAAAATTTTGCACATACTAGACATCACAAATGCTAGGTGTGAACTTAAGCGACGTGCCCTTTTTATTTTTGTCATGAACGTTTGTGAGCTTAATGTCATGGCATATATTAATAATAAATTCATTCCACTGAGCATAGATACCAAGACTAAAGGTGTCAGGAATTGCGTGAGAGATAAGCGCGACCCATTTTTAGCGTCACCTATGCCAGCTTCCAGGTAAAAGCGAAAATGAGTTATCTTTGATTAGGTTGTTTGCATTGCTTCTTTACAATGGCGCATAGTTGTGAGAGCATGATAATGGTCTTCTTTTCAGTCATACGTTTGCTTAGGCTGTTAAGTCGCTTTATCTCTTATTGCCAACTGAGCTTTTGGGGTCGAGCATCTCTGTGACAACTTTTCTTTGACTCCAAAAGTCTGTAATTCATCCAGCAAAATAGGCATTGACGCATCATCGAAAATGCATGGTATAGAAAATATTTTTAAAAATAAGTCTACTCAGAGTCCAGACACAGGAGTAGCAATGTTTTAAAAGCAATCATTACTTGCTGCATGTGAAATTAAATTAATGAGTATTTCTGAATGCCACTTCCACAGGCAGCGTATCCATAGGCTGCGTTTACAATATCAAAGACGCAGTACGAATCAGTACCCACAGTCCTCACAAAAGTGTACAAGAATGCTGACCGCCGCTGAATGAATAATCTTTTTGTCCTACGAAGTGTGACTATGATTCACAGCAACACAGCAAGTTAAAAACTATACAGAGGTCATGCGAATGCAGCGTTTAGCAAAGAGTTATATTTTAACCTCCGTGCGCTTCTGAACGCATTAGCAACGACGTCACGGTGGATGGACTGGACGTGTGGCAAAGTACATAAGCGACATTTGAAAACTCCCAGACTCTTCGTTCGTTCACCTCAGTGCCAAAGCAATGGGCAATCAATGCCGTGCCGTCACGGTCTTTGTGGAAATGCTCAATTTCCCGCCAAACGAAAAAGACCAGCAGATTTTACCTGGTAAATTAATCACTTGCTAGTCGAACCAAAAATGCAGGGTATAAAAACGAAAAAGTCCGTTTCTCAATGCACAGTGCTCAGTCTGTGTGAAAAAGTGTTTTTGTGCCGGAGGGTGAATGCTAAAGTTTTCACCCCCGTGTTGACTTTCGCTGTCAGGCGACCGCATTGCATGAGAACTAATTTTCTCCAGGATATAACCTGCTACCGTCTCTGACATATGTCCTAACAAATCAACCCTCGTCTCCACAGTGTTTCACAACCTTAAAGAAATGAGACGTATAGAGCAAGTGCTTTTTCGTATCTGTGACCTCTGTTGAAGCCACAGTGAGTCTCGCAATTGCCAAATTTAGGGGAAGGCGATTACGGGGCCAGTATTCACACTTGAAAGGTCAGCAATTAGGAGCGATTTTCTCCTTTCCAAGCCGCTTCCACCGCTGCGCGCTCAAAATTTCCTTACATTTCCTTGGGTAGCCAATTAGCGGAGCATAAAAACTTTCACAAGTGAGAAACGCAGTAGAAACTACTTTAAAAATATCAAGCACCAACTAGCCAAGAAAAACGTTTTATATTATTGCCTTTGTCTACAGCTAAAAAGATGCGCCTGGCTCCGAAATTATGCTTTGCTGCCTTCATTAAGGTTACCTGGTTGTAAAGAGGGTTTGTGTCCGATACATAAGTCCCAATTAACCCTTCTACGACCACCAGAAGCATGGCCCACTATGGTCAGACTCATTGACGCACTCGGCCAACAAACTCTGGCAGGTGGCGGGTTCTGCACCCTGGCGGCCAGGTTGGAAACACGATGACGTTGGCAGTCTAGTATTTCCGTGGGTGTCTTAATCACCTCCTATGGCCGGCAGCATATTATGAGCTGGGAACCCCCCTCCGGTGGGAGATGTGGCAGCCGTCCGCGATCCACCAGCACCGCGGTGCCAGGTTGGACCTCCACACCTGGAGTGCACGAGTGGAGAACACCAGCGGAGGCAGCTCGAAAGCCGGCCCCGGCCGATGAGCGGGCTGCAACTATAGGCCAATGGCTGGGGTGCAAGGCGGGGATGATTGGAGGTAGGAAGGGGCGGGTTCCGGGTCCCCACTTAACTTTTTTACCGCAAAAAACCTTAACAAAGTAATCGGGCAACCCCTTTCTGCGGGGTCGCAAAGATTCCCCATCACCGCTTCTGGTGCCTCGCTGCCATGACTCTGCAGATATTTTCTGTCTGTAAGCTGGTTGTTGGAACCAGAGAGAGTGAATTGCGAACGAAACTCGCTACCAACGAGGTTACCTTACCTGCCTTGTGTTTTGGCGAGGACAGGTTGATGTCCAAGCGCAGTAACTCTACCGACTTTACCGTCATCGCCAACACATCTCCCGCCATCGTGTGCGATCCCCTAGAACCGCGAATGCGAAACCAAATAAAAAAAGCTGACCCATTCTGCCTCATCTCAAATCAGTGCATTCATTTTTGCTCCTCTTGCGCCCCAACCGCTTGCAGAACGCTTCATCGATGCTGTGGTTTCCCTAATGAAGCCACTATTAAATTTGTGGACGACAAAGAAGACTTTTGAGTACACCTGATGTTTGCAACTTTTCGCCAACCAGGTCATGACAGCTAACGATTGAACAGCAGGCTTGCTGTTGGCATCTACCGACTCGTGACGACATAAGTTAACATAACCCCGCAAAACAAAGTGAGAGAAGGGAAACAGTGAAGACGAAAGCGCAATCGTTATGTGTGTTCATCTTCTTGCGTTTCCCTCCCCCTGTTTTTTTTGTTTCGCCGAAAGAGAGTCCGTAATGTGAATCCTCAACAAGACCAGGTGTCGCTATCCGTCGTCATGAGAGATGACCAGGATCTCAAACTGGGGACTGGGGACTGGAATGGTTGCGATGTCGCACAAACGTAGTCAATGAGCAGAAAGCATTTTCACGAAACTGCAAGTTTCGCCCAGGCGGTCGCAATAGTCAGGAAGGAGCACGCAAAATTGACTACCGCATCCAGACTTTAGTGTAGCCAAACGCACTCTGCTGGCCCATGCTTCTGCGTGGTGCCAATGCGCCCCACCCTGTGCAAGTAGAGGCGGAAAACCCCCACAGGAAAGGAGCTGGCGAGAAAAGAAGAGAGGGTGCAGGCACGACATTGTGGCGCAAGGGGAGGCAGACTGCGTGTCTGGGGGTAGCGACGTGTCCTCGGTCTCGCGAGTGCAGGCGCGCTTGTCTTGCTCGCGACGAGCCATCGCTCCTGAGCCAGGACCCTTTCCACATCTTCGCTTTTTGTCACGTTTCGCCCTCCCTTGCCGAGGGGACCGCTGTTCCCCAGGACCATCGCGCGAGGGGCGCCGTGGACGCGCGCGTATTTTTAGAGCCACGAGCAGACGCCGGAAGAAGCGGCCGTTGTGGAGGCGCCTGCAGAGTCACCAGGCCCACACCGACGACGAAATCGACTATCCTGAACTCTGTCGCCCAAGCCTGCACTGAAATAAAATATATGGATGCTGTAAGAAACTTCTGCCAGATTGTCCCTACTGTCTTATGTGTTAGAGAGCTTGCGTATCACTCAAGTGACATATGGAGGTGGTGTTAACATTTGGGGGGAAAGACTCTCAACATCATGACAGAAGTGCAGTTTCAATGTGTCAATCCTGGTTCCGGCATCGGTGCGTTGATGTTGTGCTAAGCTGTGTTTTTGTTTGCAGGTCCGTTTGAAACGCCATTACCCCCAAGATTGCACACAGTTCGTTTCTTTGTTAATGACCTGTCAGCAACGTGCAAGTGCATTCTCTCCTGTTCTGATGAATTTTTTGTTGTTTTAAGGTATGTTTACGTATTTGCATTCCCGCAGGGTGAAGGAAAAAGCTGCTCCGGTCGCCAATTCTTCTCACACAGGCGATGCGCTTGCGGTCATCTATATAACCTTCAGGTCCTGTACGTATCCGGCCTAAGTATTTTAATGTGTCGCATAGATGAGGCGTTTATTCCATGGCACAACGGCTGAGAAATTCGCGAGCGCCGGGTATTGAAATGAATTTTGCAATAATGATAAAATGCGCCGCGCTGTAGAGGGACGTCTTGGAACGCGGACACCGTTGTCGCACTGAGTTGCACCGTTGTTGCGGATGAAGCTTTTCTCTTTTCACGCTGACCCATGTGCGCTGGCTACACGCAAATACGCTGGCCACATGCTGGCAACACGGGTCCGAGCAGCACTGGCTAAAGAGCGAAGATTCTTGTAAAGACGCATCAGCGCGGCATAGGGAGACAGGAAACGGGGAAGGCTTCGATGGAATGAGAGTGCGGGCGTCGATGACACGCTTTCCGGTGACTCACCGTCTCGAGAGGTGCGCCGTTCTCGTCGGTGTTATGCGGAGGAATAGCTTCCTAAGACAACAGCAATGTACTGAGGGCATAGCACTTCTTTTCTAGTTGTTTTAGGCACATGTCAGTGGTCTCAATGGTTGTTCCGGGTACCTTGCTCTCCTGGTGGCTTTCGTGACCAAGGCTGTAAAAGCGGATGCCGCCTCTGTTCCCTCGAAATGCTTTGAAAAAAAAAGTTTCTATTTAGAGTAATACACAGCAGCCGCCTCACATGCCTAAGGAGAAGATTTGATGGTTTGAATTTTTAAACAGAAATGACGGTGCAGGGCGTAACTATTTTTGTGAACGGCACAGCCGTGCCTGTCGATGCCGTGGGATGCCGCAATATATAACAGCTGTGTTTGATTGAGGACCAAAGAAAATGTTGTGCATTTAAGCCCAGCGGCGGTTTAAATAGGCAGGGGGGGGGGGGGAGGGGGGAGGAAAGCATCGCTTTCACTTCCTCAGCATAGAGCAGTGCGAAAAGTCCTGGAGTTTTGTTTTGATTGGAAACACTCCTTAAAGAGGTACTCGGTACCGTGACACCGGTACTTTCATTCAGCGCAGGCGTAATTGATACGAGCTACGCATGCGAAATAATAACAATAATAATTGGTTTTTGGGGAAAGGAAATGGCGCAGTATCTGTCTCATATATCGTTGGACACCTGAACCGCGCCGTAAGGGGAGGGATAAGGAAGGGAGTGAAAGAAGAGAGGAAGAAGGAGGTGCCGTAGTGGAGGGCTCCGGAATAATTTCGACCACCTGGGGATCTTAAACGTGCACTGACATCGCACAGCACACGGGCGCCTTAGCGTTTTTCCTCCATAAAAACGCAGACGCCGCGGTCGGGTTCGAACCCGGGAACTCCGGATCAGTAGTCGAGCGCCCTAACCACTGAGCCACCGCGGCGGGGCAATGCACGACCAATAACAGCGGCATTTTCCGAAGCGCGCAAAGCTCTCGCATGGTGCGCTCCTCTATGCGGAAGCGTCCTCTCATCGAGAGGACGTTCCTCAAAGTCGTACTTATTATGACTGGAGCAGAAGTGGTGGTACTGTCATTCTCTTTGCTTAATGGCTGACTGCGCCCAGATATAGGCAGGTGGTTACAATATTACTCTTTCGGTTATGAATGAAATGCACTAAATTTTGATAGATCGGTCTCGCAATCTTTCGGGCACCAGTGAGTTCTGACCACTACACGTGTGTTGTAAATCACTTTAGATGCAACTGTTACTCGCTTGACGGCACAAATGAAGTCTCAAGGGTTTAAGGATAGATTGACATTCCTTCGATTATTAGCGATAACAAGCATTGTGGCGTAAAACACTCAGTGTCAGTAATTAGACCAATGTTTCAAAACAACATGAAACAGAACTGAAATTTCAGGCCCCTTGAAATATGTTTTTTTTTTTCGCTTTAAAATAGGATATCAACTGTACGCATTTCTTTCAGTGAAAATGAATTTCTCTCACTTTCTCAGCTTTCGGCAAAAAAATGGGCATGGCCCAATTCGATCTTCTTCCTTTGACGCCACAAATTTTGTCTTTTCCCCGAGCATTATTTTCCTCTTGGTGTTCACCTTTCTAAAGGCAGATGGCGCGCTTACTTCACGCTAGGCACCTCTTTTGAGCTTGCGTTTACTGCTGCACAACATGACAACTGACCTGATTGGGCTTGCTGAACACAAATATTTGCGAGAGTGAAGGCTGCTCAGAAAGCCATCGATGATCCACTTCGCCATTTAATGGGGAAAATAAGGGAATAATCAAATGGCTAAAAGATTTAGAATTTCCTCTAGGACAGGTCTAGCCTGTATTTTTTATGATATAGAACTGATCCAGAAAGATCAGCTCAGAACTCATGGATGGTACGAAACTTCACAGAGAAAGCAGAATAGACAAAGAAAGAGGCCGCGCTAACAGCGAGAGGAAGAAAATAAGCCATGGGAGACCTTAAGGTCGTTGATATCAAAGCATGATTTTTCTTATTGTAGCATTCTTTGAGTAAATACTGGACCTAGATCACTGCAAATTTCTAACTAGTGACCCAGTCACAACCGGAACAAAGGAGTACAGAAAAACAGATATTTTTTGCATTTGTTGCGTTAGAAGTGTTGAAAGTAAGACATTTTTTATCTTATCTTATTTACAATGCTATTTTGCCCTTGCGGGCTGTTACAGAGTGGGAAAAAAAGGACAACACTTCAAATACGTTTACAGAAAAAGCATTTCCAGTCTCTGCTGAAACATTTCAGATAAGCGGCACCCTGATAACGCACTGGTATCGAGTCTGTTCCAGTCAGCAATTGTTCGTACGAGACATGAATATTTGAATGTATCAACTCTTGATGTGTAAGTATGTATAGCATAAGGGGACTTGTACGCGCGGATACTCGTAGTGGACGTCGTGGGTACACATCTAGATCTAACTTTAGGTTTTTGTTACAAAGCCTGTAAAGGAATTTCAGACGCGCTATTTTTCTTCTCTTGGACAAGGGTGGTAGGCCGGCCCTGTCAAGGAGCAGTCATCGATTGCTTTCTGTCGTGGCTCGAAAAAAATGAATTGGGCTGCTAACCTCTGGACCCTCTCTAATTTGCTAATTTAGGTTTGACTGTGAGGTTCCCAAACGGTGCCTGCATATTTCACTGCTAGTCTGACCACAGTTTTATATGCTGCAAGTTTGACACTGGGAGTGGCATTCCGCAGTCTCCTATTTAGGAAACCACGCAGAGGTTGGGCGGGTCCACAAATGTTCTCGATATGTTTGTCTCACTTCAAATAACTGGTGATTGTGACACCGAGATATTTAGGATGCTTAAAACGCTTGATTTCTTTCTGATTAATGCAATATGTATACTGTATTGGAGATTTCTTATTTGAAACTGTCATACAGGTAGGTTTTTTTTTTCGAAGTTAATTTCCATGTCCCATACAGTACACCAGGCTTTGATAACAGTTAAATACTCCTGAAAAATTATTTGGTCGTGGTCACTTTTCACTGAACAAAACAAAATACAATCATCCGCGAACAATCTTGCGTCCACCAACGGATAGACGCCAGTTGCAATATCGTTGATGTGCAATAAGAATAACACCGGCCCCTTGTGGCACAATAGATGAGACGTGAAATGTAGCTTATTCTGAAAATAAGAATAAATTTATCGACACGATGTTTTTGATTGTGGGCAGATAATTTCAGTTCCTGATGTCTACGACAAATAGAAACTTATCATTTCTAATTTCATACATGTGTGAAGGCATAGAGAATGGTGCAATTATGAAAACATTTGGACGAATCTTGTATACCCACCGCGGTGGCTCAGAGGTTAGAGCGCCCGGCTACTGATCCGGAGTTCCCAGGCTCGAACCCGACCGCGGCGGCTGCGTTTTTATGGAGTAAAAACGCTGAGGCGCCGGTGTGCTGTGCGATGTCAGTGCACGTTAAATATCCCCAGGTGGTCGAAATTATTCCGGAGCCCTCCACTACGGCACCTCTTTCTTCCTTTCTTCTTTCACTCCCTCCTTTATCCCTTCCCTTACGGCGCGGTTCATGTGCCCAACGATATATGAGACAGATACTGAGCCATTTCCTTTCCTTAAAAAACTATTATTATTATTATTCAGGGGTTTATTCAGGGGTACCACAGGGGTCCGTATTGGGGCCATTATTATTTCTAATATACGTTAACGACATCGCCGATTGTGCAGAAAATGGAGTAAAATTGCGGCTATTCGCCGATGACTTGGTAATTTATACAAGTGTACAAGGAATCGAGGACCAGCTTAGACTAAATACTACACTAAGCAATATAGCCCGCTGGTGTGACATGTGGGGAATGGAAATTAATCTTAAGAAAACACAGTATATGACCATAACTAAAAGAAAGTCGATCTTTAGGTTCAATTATACATTAATGGGCAACGATTTAATACAAACTGACACAGTAAAATATTTAGGCATAACCTTTACAAGCGCGTTAAAATGGAATACCCATATCGATAATACATGCACGAAGGCCTTCCGAACACTAGGTTTCTTGCGAAGAAAATTAACTGCAGCACCATCTTATGTGAAACTAACAGCATATAAAACCTTAGTAAGGCCAATTCTTGAGTATGGTAGCATAGTGTGGAACCCGCACCAGAAAGGACTCTCACAGAAATTAGAAAGCATCCAAAATAAAGCGTTGAGATTTATATACCATAAGTATTCTCGACACGAAAGCGTAAGTGCTCTTAGAAGCCAGGCAGCACTGCCTACCCTTGTTTGTCGGCGTCGTGTGGCTGTCATGAAATTCCTTTTTATGCTATGTAATAACAACATTAATATAGATAAGCGAGATTACGTGCAGCCACCACACCGACACTCCAATAGAACCTGTCATAATAGACACATCAGGCAGTATCCGACACAATGCGACACGTTTAGGTATTCATATTTCCCATGGGCAATTGAAATCTGGAATACATTGCCAAAGGAAATTGTAGAAACAGATCCTGTGGATAGCTTTGTTGCAAAATTGGAGTCATATTTTGGCTGTTCATGAAAGTATTTGAATGCGTAGTTCCAAGATATTGCGTTGGTTGAGTGATTGGACACTAGTGCACGTGTGATTTCATTTTAAATGTAAATATTGCAATGTGCTGAATAGTGGTGTTTTATAGATCTGCGATAACTACAAGAATATTATATGACAAATATTACAATTGTTTTGAGTACTTTGTTCCCTGATTCGTGTGAAACAAAAGAAAGTGTCTTGTATTGAATTCCAGTGCTGTTGTATGGCAGTTTTTTTTTTTGCTCTATTTTTTGTTTTTTTTCTTTTTTCCTGCTTTTCCCATGCTCGTGTGTATATCTTACAATCCACTTCCTGTTTGGGCCTGTGCAAAGGCCTACAGTATTGTTAAATAAAAAAAATTATCATTATTATTATTATTATTATTATTATTATTATTATTATTATTATTATTATTATTATTATTATTATTATTATTATTATTATTATATTATTATTATTATTATTATTATTATTATTAATCTTCTATATCCGAGTATAAAATTTTTAACTTCTTTACAACCGCTGTGTAAGTGCCATATTTTTGAAGGCTTTTATTAATGTAGACATGACATGATTCTGCGCATATATTTTCGACGTCTTCACTATCCTGCCCCCCCCCCCCCCCCCCCCGCTTGGTCACACGTGTCTACCCATAACCGTCCTCTATTGCCAATGGCCTGGCTTCATCCCATTTCATTTGTTTCCCGCTGAGGACACAGGCGCATAACAAAACCAAAGAGGGAAGACATAACACAACACACAGAACAAGAGAAACTGAGCTCCAGTGGCCTTCCGTATATACTGTTCGGTTTCTTATGCTTTCGTTCTATTCCACAAAACGCACGTTTCCTGTTAAGATTCACGATCGCTTCCTGGCCACACCATCCAAGGCACGAAAGCACTTACCCAGCCTCGCCGGCAATCACACGTCTTTAAGGGGCAATCTTCAGCAAATCCTACCACCAACCTCTGCGCTTCCATCGTTCTTTTTTCTTTTAGTTACCTGCAACCAGGAGGGTAGAGAAGGGTTTTTGGCGAGAAAACGCGCCTGTGCAGAGCCTTCCTCGTTATATACGGGACTTTAACCCGGCGCGCGGAGACAGATGCCCGTGAGGATTTACGAGCTGCAAGTTAGCGTTTACTGCGCCCTCGGGGTTTCCCCGCAGAAGCTCAAGGGCGCCATAGAGCCGCGCGTTTCGGGCGTTCGCAGAATCCGCGCCGTAACTCAAGTGTCGTCGTCGTCGCTGTAACAGCCGCTCGCGTTCCGTGCTCGGCACGTTCCCACGGAAAGTCAGCTCCCCAGCAGCAGCACAGAAGGTAAATATTAAGGTAAAGTTTGTCGCTTGGTTTGCTTCGTCAAGAAAAAGGGCCGCACCATGTGCGCGTTTGTTCGGAGTAAACGAGGGTGCGTATTTTGTTGCGTCGTATGTGGCTGTTAATCCGATTAGTCCTAGCACTTAGCTGAACTCTGCGCCATATATGTCAGCGTCATCGCTACTAAGGTTAATGGGCTGCTGATGAGCTTTTTCAGTGTTTACAGGCTATACTTAAAACACTTGTATGGTAGGGTATGGTATGGTATGGTATGGTATGGTATGGTATAAGATGGCACGGGCTGGTGTGGAAGGTGTGGTGTGGTGAAATGGTATGGTGCAGTGTGGTATGGTCAAATGGTATGGTGCACTGTGGTGTGGAGTGGTATTGGCTTGTATGGTGTGGCATGGGCTCGTATGGTGGTCTATGGAAGGTATAATATGGGGATATTATGTAGTGTAATCTGATGCGGTGTGGCGTGGTGTGTGGTGTGGTGTTTTGTCATGTGGTGTGCCATGGTCAAATGGTGTGTTGTGGTGTGCTATGGTGAAATGGTGTGGTGTGGTGTGGCACCGTGTTGTGTGGTCTGGCATGGGATGTTGTGGGCTGGTGTGATGCGGTATACAAGTTATGATGAGGTGAAATTGTGTGGCGAAGCGCGTTTGTCACGATGTAGTTCGGTGTGAAGTGGGGCGGATCGGTTCGGTTGCGGCAATGTGCTGTGTTGTGATGTGACGTGGTATGATATGGTTTTTGCATTGGCATATTATGGTATCGCATCGCATGGTATGGCATATGGCGTGCTGTATGGTTTCAGGGTCCCAAAGGTGCACATAGGTCCTGGCAGATCCTTTAGTGTAACCGTGACGAAGCTACGTGAACGCTAGATGAGGGGTAGAACGTAGAAGCCGTTCACCAGCTCTACTACCGAGTGTGCCTTCAGATGGTCATAGAGATCGTATATAGGGGTAAAGGCGAGCATGCGCAGAGGAGGCGAATTCATGCACGCTAGCACCAAAGGTTGTTTTTTACCAAATAAAGAACTCAAGTATGCACATTCAGCAGAGTACAGATGTAATGAGGTGCCAGTTATACTTATCTAACGAACGCTGACGTCGAGCAGATATGTTTTCAGAAATGCGACCGTCATGCCTGAGATTCGATCTGCCGATCGCTAGTTCTGCGATTCGATGCAGTTTCGAGATTCTTGATCGTGTTACTTGTGGCGTCATCTCTAAATAACGCATAACGCTGCATTAGGGCACTCACATTACTTTCAGTTTCGTTCTGCTATTCTTTGCTTTTCTACTGCATGGTTCCATCAGAAATTACTTCAGAAAAAGAACGGACTGGCCTGTGAAGAATGCAAAGTGGCGGTGAGCCTAAAATACCTAAAGACGCATCTGCTGTTACGCTTAGTATGTTCACTGCAGAATAAAGAGCTCTCGAAATGATCTCCAGTTTGCCCTGCACTGTGCAAGTTGCGGGAATTCTATCCCTGCAGATTTTCTGATCTCCTATCCCCGCCCGATCCTCCGAAAGAAGGTTAACTGTGCGACCCAGCTTGTGTCCTGCAATTCCAATGAACGTGGGCTTAAGCACACTTGAGCAAGTGATTTTAAGTTTTCCGCGTATCTGCTCCAATAAAAGTACTAAAGACGACGATGAAAGCTCGATTTTCCTTGGCTTCAGTAGTTCTCAGAGAGGGCACGGTTTTCGAGTGCCATCTATGTAGTGCGCGCCATTGCTTCGTGACCGTCACTTTTATCAAGAAAAAAAAATATTTATTTCGATGATAATATGGGCTCACCCCGCAAGAGAACGCCTTGATGATGCAAAGAACAAGTTTACAGCCTACTAACGAAACGCGATGCGAGACAGGTGTGGTAGCAGTCGGACTCACCTTCTATGATTAATTTGATGATTTTACGCTGATCACTACTTTTACTCTAAACCCAGGCCTTCCAGACACGATAGAATTTTTTCGGAGGGCAGAAATGTGCGGATTGCGGGGTTGGTGGCGCTTCGTGTGTAGGTGCATGGGTGCGTCGGTGGGTTGTAGTTGTCACTTTTGGCGGGTGAAGTTGAGCGGGGAAGTAGCTCGAGGGCAGAGGTGGGCGGATGGGCAGTCCCTTAGCACGTGGGCGCAGTGGGAGGTGGCGGGCGGGTGACGCTTCTGGATGGTGCTCGCTTCGCTCTCCCAGGCTTCACACAGCCAACGCCGGCATTTTTGCGAAGTGCCACAGGTAAAGCTATTGCAGTGCAAATTTTGACTGTCTTTGCTCTTACTGTCACTGAGTAATTGCTTTGCTCTTTACATCAGTGATAGTGTTGATGGCGCCCTTTTATGCCCCGATAGCAGCTTAGACCTAGAAGAGCCATACTCAAAGTTGTAAATGTTTCCGTAAGTGGAATATTTACTACTCATGTAATTTTTTTTGTTCAGACATCCTCCTACCATTCATTCAGCCCAACAGGTGATGAGTTGTTGCAGCAATTACAGTAATAAAAAGTTATAATTGTAGCCACACCGTAAATTCGTACACCGCAATAAAAAATAAAAGAAAAATGGAAATGCCTTCATTCACACAGCGTGACGATGAAAAGGGACAGGAGGGGAGACGCCCACAAAGCGCTGATTTCATGGTGTCTCCCCTCTTGTCCGTGTTCATCTTCGCGCTGTGTGAATGAAAGCGTGAAATACCAACTCGCCCAGCAAATGAATTTAAAAAGAGGAATGTTCACATCTCGATGAGCCCTAAAATTCTCACGTGTAGACCGACAACCGACCAGCCATAGTCTCTTTTACTGCCTCTAGTTCTCCAAATCACAAGTATCAAGCGGCCCTACTAACAACCGATAAAATTGCCATTGCGAAGATCTTTGCGGTTCTTCGGTGGGTTATGCAAATGATATGAAAATGCTCCGGCTTTTATTGCATGTTCTAAGTGCATGCCAGAACTCACTTCACTCGTTTTAGGCAGAAAAACTTTTTAAAAATTCCGCTGGCGTCATTGCGACCCGGTCACAAGGGGTACCTGCGAACAGAATTTGCTCAATTTATTGACGAAAGCAATAGATTTTTGCATAGGTCGTAGTAAAAATTTGCGAATATAGCGCATTACGTAAGGTATCATTTATACACAAAACTGGTTTAAAGGGACCGAAATTGGAATTTTAAGTACGTAGTTTGTTTTGTTTTTTTCGGCACAACGAATAGCAGGGTCCAGAGCGCTAGATGCCGCAGTTGCTTTTGATATAAACTCTGTCGGAGATCTTTACCCAGATTTACCCGATGAGTGCATTAGCCCTTTTATGTACCCTTATACTGGAAACCACGATCAGAGAGATCGATGCCGATTGCACGCCGGTAAAGGTGACGAAGCAGAGAGTAGCATACTCCTTACAGCCAGAAACTAATTAAACACTTTCACTATAGCGTAGCTTCCATTCCAGTTTTCACACGGAAAGATGTTACAGCGCGAAGGTGTACGCCTCATTTCGGATAGTTATAGTGGAGCATGGTTACCGCGTCAACCATCTAATGCTAACTATTGTGGAGCCATCCGTCAACAAGAGCTCAAAACACTTCACAGGTTCTATTGTAGCATTGTTTTTCATGAAACGGCACACCGGAGGGACTGTAATCTATAGTAAATACGACAAAAATTTCTTAAATCAAAAGCAATACAGTTGACAATATAGCTGTAGTGCTTTAGCGAACTTCGGTCAAGTTTTAGGATGCATCGATAAAGGCAAGGTTTCAGCGCGACATGTCGCGCAAGCTTCGTTTATGCGATTTTAAATGGCGAAATGAAATTAAAAATATTTTTTCCTCTAATATCCAGTGCTCTGATCTTGCACTGTGAGGAGATTTCACTTTTCATCACAATCTGGGGACATGTTTTGGGCAGTAGTCGGGGCATTTTTTAGAAGCAACAAGAGTCTCTGTTAAAAGTAGAGTCTGCACCGGTTCTATTGTGTCGTGTCGCATTGGTTAATGTCCGCAATTGAAATTAGCGGTTGGCCCCATTTCTACTAAAGTTGGAAGGTGCTCCTAGACCGATTTTGTGTGCTTGTGTCATTGCTGACAGCCGGAAGGCGGATGCAGTCAAGCGAAAGGACAAGGAGGCGGAGAAGCACACCGGCGAAAGGCGGGGGGGGGGGGGGGGGGGTGATAATGTTGTTCGGCACCATGCTTGCCCTGCAAAAGCTGTGGCGGCGGAGAAGAGGCGGCGCGAACAGCGCATGAGCGAGCGCTTTGTGTGCCAATGAGCGTCACACTGTTGTCTACGTCACACCGCCTTCATACCTTTGAATGGAACGTGCGAACAATTTTCCATATGCTCAAGTAGAGGTTCTGGTGTAAGCTGCATGAATTAGGCGATGTGCTATGATGGAGTAATGACATAACAATACGTCGATAACGATCCATGTGAGGCACGTAGACGCCAAGAGAGGTTTGCGTGTTAAAGCTCTGGGTGCCGAACTTTCCCACAGTTCATTGATTCAGGGATGGAGCAAACATTACTTAGTTTTTCTGCCGATATAATTCCTTTCAGAAACCACACTTTAAGAAGGAAAGGACAGATGGCGAAAAGTAAGTCACATTTCTCAGATACGATGCATCGCGTCTAGTATGACCGGGCATTGTGCTCATTTAAATAACAAACGTGCCCATTTCAGTAAGGACCAAACATCGCCATTACTGAAGCAGTCATGAAAGCTCTATTGGTGAAGAAACAAACCAAGATATTTATGCTCGTATTCTTCAGACTTCCTAGAAATACCTGTGCACAGGTGGCCCGCTTGCTCAGAGATATTCTCGTTTTCAAAAACCGGGTACTTTTCTTTTGGCTCGCGTTTAAGGGATGACAACAGTGTCTTCGTTAATAAATAGGAGTTAAAGTAATACGCTCGTAGACGGCTTTTCAACCAAAAACTTCATGTCTGCAAACTAAATGTGCAAGCTGTCCTGACGTCTAGCAAATACCGCGAGAACGCACTAAGTTCGTGACATTCTACTGACAAAACCTGTCCTATACCAAACGGTATTCGTTTGTCGCTTGAAAACCGGGCAACTAAATGTAGAATTAGTGCTTTTGTAATAGTTGAGGTTCCCGTATTATCAAGGCCAAAATAAAAAGAAGTAAAACAAAAAAAACAGCAGTATAAACTATGTTCACACAAAATGTTGTATTTCTTTTGTGCATCATCAGTTAGTGGTGCGTTACTTGTCCGCTTGCCTAATGAGGTTCTATCTCGACTGCACGAACACACGAAGCGAACCATGTGCTTGTACCTTATCATTGTTCCTCTCATATGCTAAACATCTAATCAGTGGATTAATTCACCGATCCCGAGAGCGGTGCTGAGCAAATTTCATTAGACAAAAAGACCTAGCCAGCGCGCTTCTTATTCTTCTTCTTCCTTGAAAACCAATGGATTTCTTTTTCGAAGATGCGCCATAGTTCATTCTCTCATGCTTTTGTATTCTTCGTCGCCTACTTAGCCATAGAAGACAATGCCGAAGCCATTGTTTCATTTGTCCCTGCCTTCTTGCGTGTTCGCCGATATGTTCCGGATGGAAAACCAATTTTCCGGTTCCTCGATCCGGAAGTGGTCCGGCAGAATCCGCCGGGGAGGCTCGCAATTCTCCTCAAGCCAAAAAAGAAAAAGTAAATGCCCGAAAGAGATGGAAAATGACGTTGAATCATAGCAGCATACAAATAAAATAGTAAAAATATTACAAGAAACTTTACCAGTAGAGGAATGCATAGACAACCGATGAAAAAAAAAACGAAAAGGAAGTAGGCAGCAACGGTCCGCGTCGTGGCGTGCGGACGCGCGATTTCGGGTTTCTTTCCATCAGCATATATACGGTTTGGACCACTGGTCGTTCGATCGATCGAGGCGTCGCTGAAGCGTAAGAAGGCCGCCTGCCACTTGTCGTCGGGCCCGCTGGCCACATTCCGCAGCACAGGTGAAGGGATTTCCGGCACAGGGCAGCTTGACAGCCAGCTCCCGCCTAAAAGTTACCTTCGCATCGGCAGTAGCCGCTGCAAGTGGCCTGCTAAATGCCGATAAACATTTTTTAAAGAAAGACTTCATTCCACACTTCTCGTAATGACATCTACAAGGCCAGCAAAGTTGCAAGGATAACTTTGCTGGCTCTATTCTTTTTTATGTCAGGGCACGTTAAAGATCCCCAGGTGGTCGAAACTATTCCGGAGCCCTCCACTACGGCATCTTTTTCTCCCTTTCTTCTTTCACCCCCTCCTTTATCCCTTCCCTTACAGCGCGGTTCAGGTGTGGGCCGATATGTGAGACAGATACTACGTCATTTCCTTTCCCCAAAAGCCAATTTTCAATTTCTTTTATTGATTTGTCGAAGGCTTTTGACGCAATTAATAGTAGTAGTAGTAGTAGTAGTAGTAGTAGTAGCAGTAGTAGTGGTTTATTAAAATAATAATAAAAAGGAAGGATAAGATTTTTGCTAGCCCCGGCATCTGTCATCAATACTGAAGCACCTGAGCTGGGGCGGCGGAAATAAAGAGTAGCAGCAGAATGGAGAAATGAAATCAAAAGGTGATAGGGGGAGGGGGAGGGGAGGTAATATAAACAAACTATTTAAACAATAAGAAATGTGTTCAGGTTGCGCGCGTGATTAGAAGACCCAATAATACATAATCGTATTTAGTAAATTCGAATAAATAGGTATAAGTCGTCCACCTGCATTACAAATTAAGTGTTATTTATCTAACAGACCTCAAACTATTTGTGTTGGTGGTGTTTCTTCTGAAATTAAGATTTTTGAAATGGGTGTGCCACATGGATCGATTCTCGGCTGAATATGATTTTTCAATTTATATTAACAGTTTACCTAAATGGCTCATCTCTTCCGAATGTGTACTGTATGACGTGACCACCACGATATATAACTCTGATAAAAACATAACAGCCCAAGCGTCCAAACTTAATAGCGACTACGCCAATCTATACCTCTGGTGTTCTGGGTACGTGTTACCGATTAATGCCGATAAAACTAAGTTTGTACGGTTCCCCTCTCCCCATCGACAGACCATCTGTATTCCTCCCATTTGTATAGCAGCTAACTTCACAGTCTGCAAATCAACATTATTTTTGGAGCAGAATTAGATCGCCATCTAAAATTTCATTCCTTCATACGTCACATTACATACAAGATATCTTATGGCTTAAGAGTTTTACTCAGAAGCCGTTGATACTTTTCTCAGCCTACATTATTAACACCTTAAAACTTTATCATGCATTCCCACCTCTCATATTGTACGTATGGTTGGATAACACTAAAAGTACTCATTTGACAACCTACAAGTAGTTCAAAATCAAGCATTCCAATTAATAATATTCAGCTCTTTCGATTTAAATGCTCAGTTCTTACTCCATTCAATGAAAATTCTTGACAACATAACCTTGGTATATTCATGCTGAAGCTCACTTATAGACACATCTCATTTTTTTCTATTCCACAACTAGAACTTAAAGACCCTAACGCTGCGAGATTTGCGATTAGCAGGAGCGTAATTTTACCTGATATACACACCTGCTATGGAAAGCAAACAGTTCATTTTCATCATTTTCTTTCTGGAATAGGTCACCAGGGAAATTGAAGAACACAAATCTGCTTTATAGAAATACAAAAACGACCAGATAAGCGCAATTCTTAACATTAATTCTTGACCTGGTTTTGAAATGATACAATAAAATTATTAAATTACCCGCACAGGATATCAATTCCATATTTGTGAACTGTGCTTTACATGTTTTAAGGGCAACTTAACTGATTACCTATTGCTCTCCTATTGTCTCTTGTTTTGTACCATGTAAATTCTTTAACTACATACTACTTGTATAAGCCTATGTTCGTTTTCACGCACCTTTCCTTAACTCTACCTCTGCCGATTGCTGTTACTGCTTTGAACTTTCATTATTCACTACTGTTTTCATAGATCCCAGTAATTTCACTGAATACGGGGCGTCCTTTGGTATAATTTTTTTTTACTATACCAATAAACTGATTCTCAATATGAATATAAATTGACGCTGATGGAAAATTACTGTTAATCAGCAGCGCAAGCAAAGCTAATCAATTATTTCCGTATTATACGGCTCTGCGTAAAATGCGGAAGTTTCCAAGGCATCCGGAAGAAAATTAAATGTATACGCTATGAAGTGCATCCAAGCAAAGCTGAATGTAGTTCGTGGGGGAATCGAGGGACATATTATGACCAAATAAATTGCCGTTTCTGCTTTCTGGCATACATCAGAAAATTCAGCAATAGGCAGCCTAAATGTCAATTCTTTTAAAGATCT
This sequence comes from Amblyomma americanum, assembly GCF_052857255.1. Taxonomy (NCBI): domain Eukaryota; kingdom Metazoa; phylum Arthropoda; class Arachnida; order Ixodida; family Ixodidae; genus Amblyomma; species Amblyomma americanum. The sequence goes on from NC_135504.1 coordinate 110,418,207, forward strand.
CTCCTCCCTTTCGTCTCCTAATTCCCTCATTCGTAGTATGGCCCTGTGTTCTAGGGATTCGGCCTCTCAAAGCCAGCGCAAAGAAAAAGAAGCCGATTAACGGGGACGGCCCGTCGGTACCAGCACCGCAGCACCGTACGCAGCGTCGGTGCAAGCACAAAAGAAAAGAAAGGGCTGATAGCACTTCAGGGCAGAATAAGTTTGGGTGTGATGGTTCATCGTTACATATGGAAAGCATCGCTCGCTAACTACAGACGACTAGGCGAGGACAGGAACTTTGCGGCGGCTCGTGAAGGTGCTAAAGCGACTACTGCTGCTGTTGCTGCTGCTGACAGGAACAAAGGAAAGGAAAGTGCACGGGCCTGCCCACTGGCTCAACCCGAGCCACGCTCCCTGCCGCGTGCTGAAAGTAGGAGAGTTAAAGGACAGGAGAGCTGATACAAATTAAAGACGCGCAGCGCTAATATTCCCGGGCCGATCCCGGAGGCAGTGCAATACCGAGCCGACCCGTGCCAGAGTGCTTCAAGCCAAGCACTCCGCCATATTCCAAAAATAAGTTTAATATCTAGGGTCCAAGGTCCCGCAGCAGATATTAAATCAGGTATCAGGTATCAGATCAGACTTGGAGATCGAGCACTCTGTTTAACTCAAATGAAAAAAATTACAAGATTGCGCTTATGTCTGCTTACGAGCGGAAATGCTAAAGCCTTTCCGTCTCCTCTCTCCCTCCATTTGTTATATTTTTCTCTAATTTTTGTTTTCTGTTTGTTCTTACTTTCTATTTTTATCATTTATTTTTATGTTATTTTATTCTTAATTTGATCTTTTCTATTTTTATTTATTTTTACTGTGAATGCATAGTAACAATGACTAGACATACTGGAAAAGCATTTGTAATGCGTTTTGGGTGGATATATATCTATACATACAGTGTCAAATGCGAATAGTTGTGTTGCTGGTTTGCACTGTACGATCGCAACATGCGACATTAAACGAGAATTACATCCAGGCTACAAGAACCAGACCGCGCAAAAACGCTCGAACAGACACTGCTAAATATTATGCATTCAAAATTGCAAGGCTTTTCGTCTGAAGTCATAGCTTACGACATCCATATATTGCCTAGATTGCCTTTTAAATATTATGAATATAATTGTAGCATTTGCGCTTTATCATCAACCGCATCGCTGTCTGCACTGAAACCCACAAATCGAATATGTCGCTTAACTAAATCTTCATCACAATTTAAAGCCGGCTATAAAAAAGTTAGCTTGTGGATTTGCTCAGCTAATCCGGGATATACTCGTTAATAATTATAATAATAATTGGTTTTTGGTGGAAAGGAAATGGCGCAGTATCTGTCTCATATATCATTGTACACCTGAACCGCGAAGTAAGAGAAGGGATAAAGGAGGGAGTGAGAGAAGAAAGGAAGAAAGAGGTGCCGTAGTGGAAGGCTCCGGAATAATTTCGACCACCTGGGGATCTTTAACGTGCACTGACATCGCACAGCACAGGGGCACCTTAGCGTTTTTCCTCCATGAAAACGCAGCCGCCGCGGTCGGGTTCGAACCCGGGAACTCCGGCTCAGTAGTCGAGCGCCCTAACCACTGAGCCACCGTGGCGGCTCTTTGCACTCCTATCATTTAATACTTCTACTTTCAGCACGTGCCAGCGGTTGTGGCTCGGCTTGAGGCAGTGGGCAGGCCCGTTCACTTTCCTTTTCATTCTTCCTGTCCACAACAGCGAGCGAGTGCGGGTTAGGCAGCAGCCGCTCCGCGGCAGCGGAGCCCCGGCGTAGAGACGGCGAAAAGGCCGCTCGGCTGCGCAACGAAGTTACGTGATGCGTTGCTATGTCAGGGGCGCAGCCGCGACGTTCAAAGCCAAACGTGCGGCGATGGTGAAATGGTTCTGACAAAAGTAGTAAGAGCTTCGGCTTTTAAAACGTTTCCTTTCCTCGAAACTTACTTTGGCATTCCTCCACATAAGCAGACTCAAGGGTACTCAGAATTTTTAACTGTTGGTTAATAAACATTTACATTTTATTTCATTTACTATGCAACTCATGGTTGACAAAAATTATTGTGGGACGATAAAAAGAACAAAAAAGAAAGTGTAACTGCCCGTGCCACTTATGATTGAAAGTGCGCGTCAAACAGCTGACAGACGCGGATAGAATCAAGAGAAACACTCAGCATAGCGCGTACCACTACCTCTTACCGCGTATCGCATAGAAACGCTACTGCGCGATCTCCATTGTACTGCAGGCAAGCATCCATTGCTTATCGGAGGGGACTTCAACAGTCAGCATACAGACTGGGGCTACTGCACCACCACGGGACGAGGAAGGCGACTCTGGTCCTTGGTACAACAGCTCCGCCTCACTATACACAGCAACTTTAACACTCCCACGAAAATTGGCAACAGTGTCAACGCGCACACCAGCCCGGACTTGACACTGAACCGCAACCTTGTGGGTATTACGTGGAACACAACACATCACACATTAGGGAGCGATCATTACATCCTCTCCGTTAGAGTACCGTACAAACAAAGAACGACCCTTCACCTAACACCCAAACTCACCAACTGGGATGCGGTCCACTCCGCACGGGCGGCCCTTCGTGACGCTCCCATTAAAGACATCGACCAGTGGGTGGCATCACTCATGAGCGATATCTCCGCACATACTCTAACGCTTGACACCACACCAGATACGCCCACCCTCGACACTCGCCTGGCCCACCTATGGGAGGCCCACCATAACATCCTAGAGCGCTGGAAAGGGCAAAAGCTCAATCAGACCGTTAAAAAGCGGCTAGCCGCACTGCAAACACAAATTATTGAGCACTGTGAGGAGCTCTGACGATCCAACTGGGGACAGATTTGTGACATAATGACTGGCAATCTGTCCTCCAAACGCAGTTGGCTACTCTTCCCTCATTTAATTGACCCACGCAATCCAAAACAGCCACACAACACCACGTCACACGCCTTATACAGAGGACCGACCTTTCTCCCGACGCACTCATCGACATACTTAGGAGCACACATACAACTCCCGGTACATCAAACACCCTGCCCCCCTATGCCGGCACCCCGAACGCCAATCTCGACTCGGAGATTACGGAAGCGGAAGTCACAGCGGCCCTCCTGACTCTCCGCTCTAACTCTACTCCAGGAGTTGACCGTATCTCATATAGCATGATCCGCAATTTGTACGATCAGTCGATTTACCAGCTCACGGGGTACTTAAACACATGCTGGCAGGAGGGCACCGTTCCGCAATCCTGGCGTCACGCTAAAATCTTCTCCATACCTAAGCCCCACAAACCCCTTACTCCTGCAAATCTTCGTCCCATCTCACTAACATCATGTCTGGGCAAGCTTTTGGAGCATGTCGCACTCGCCCGACTCACCCAACACATGACGGAGCAAGACCTCTATCCGCACTGCATGGTGGGCTTCTGTCCCCACCTGCCGGCCCAGGATGCCATGCTCTAGCTCACACAGGATATTTTTGACCCCTCATACCGGGCCACACAAATGCTGTCCTCACTTTGGATCTCTCCAAGGCCTTTGATCGCCTAGACCATAAAGCGATCATGGCGGTGCTCTCCCCCTTGAACATAGGTGAACATATGTACACCTATATTCAAGCATTCCTGACTAACCGCACGGCCGAAATTCTCTTCGGTCCCCACACATGCCATCCATACACCCTAAGTGGGGTTGGCACCCTCCAGGGATCAGTCCTCTCCCCTTTCCTCTTCAATGTCACACTCATCCGCCTTGCCCGCAAACTACAAACTATCCCTCACCTTCGGCATACACTCTATGCTGATGATATCACTCTAAGGACCACCCATGGCAGTGATGGAGACATAGAGAATACTCAGCAGTCGGCAGCTACCCTCACCCAAACACATGCACGGAGTATCGGACTGTCATGCTCTCCGGAGAAGTCGGAGCTCCTCATACTCCGCCCTACAACCCGAAACTGCCCCACAGCCCCCATAACCGTGAAACTGGAAAACTGGTACATCCCGGAGGTACACTCTCTGGGTATTGGGCCTCCACATCCAGAACAACGGGAAAAACACTCACCATCCAGAAACTCAAGCAGACGGCGATGTCGATATCCCACCTAATCCGCCGAGTTTCTGGACACCACCGGGGCATGAAGGAGCATGACCTATGTCGTCTCATTCATGCCTTCGTCCTCAGCCGCTTTCTCTTCACGGTCCCCTACATGAAACTCCAGGCCACAGAAATCTCCACCCTGGATGCCATGATCCGAGCAGCAATTAAGACAGCACTACACCTACCCCTAAATACCTCAACCGAAAAATTCCTCCAGCTAGGCCTACACAACACGATAGGTGAGCTTATCGAGGCCCACCAACAGACACAATACATATTTCTCGCGAGAACCACCACCGGCAGACACATCCTACACACCCTCGGCATCAGGATACTAGCCACGGATCCCACACAGCTCCCAGTCCCCCATCACATTCACCGTGAACTACTTATTAAACCTCTCCCTAAAAACATGCACCCCGCCTACCATGAACCCCGCCGCAGAGCTCGCGCACGGGCGCTCCACAATACTATGGCATGGAACCGGATGCCGTTTGGGTGGATGCAGCATGCATATGCGAGGACGCGGTTGTAGCCATCACGAACCCCTCCTTACAACCGATTGCAACCCTGCACATATCTCCCACTGCCACTTCGGAGGAGGCTGAAGAGGCTGCTATTGCCTTAGCCATCACGCGCACGCAGGCCCGGTATATACTATCGGACTCTAAAACTGCCGTACTAAATTTCGCCCGCCGGAGAGTTCACGTCCCTGCATTTCGCATATTGAACTCCCTCGCCTCGCATCCGCCCCGCCACATGGAGCTCATATTGGTGCCTTCCCACTCCTGGAATCCCGGAAACGAGGCCGTCAACGCTTTAGCCCGAGGTTCTCTCAACCGGGCAACGGCGGCCTCCGATCTGGGGTTCTCACGGGAGCGCATGCATTCCTTCAGCGAACTGACGCAGGCCTGCAAGAGCGTCGGCTGTACCCCCTACCCCATCCTTCCCTCGACAATTATCATCAGACACTTTGGAGGCGGCTCCAAACACGCACCCTACCTTCCTTTTATATACGCTCGCGCTATCACCAAGTCCACACAAACCCCTCCTGTACCCTCTGCCACCACCCCAAAGCCACTCTCGATCATATCCTTTTCCTCTGCACGGCGGATCCTCCCCCGCGGGGCCTGGAGCACCTTACCACTTGGGAGGCTTGGGAGACCCTACTGCGCTCCGAGGACCCGGCCAAGTAAGCCATCGCCACAGGCCGGGCTTCCAGCGTCATGAGCCTCCGGGACATCAACGTTTGAGTGCAGTGGGGCCGTGCGGGGGCCCAAGGACCTGTGCGTCCTAAACTCCCCTGTATGTAATAAAGTTTCACACCACCACCACCGCGTATCGCGAGCCGCCACTGTGTATAAAGGAAATGGCGAAGTATCTGCCTCACAGGTAGGCGGACGCCTGAACCGCGCCTTAAGGAAAGGGATAAAGGAGGGACTAGAAGAAGACAGAAAGAGGTGCCGTATGATGGATGGAAACAACTTTTATCAAACGAAAAAAATCTTCCAGGGTGGTCCCCTACTGGTCCAGGAGTGCACGGGCTTGTGATTCATATAAAGCCCAATCCACAAGCCATTTCTGGCCGGCGGGCTGAGCGGTCCGTAAAGCAGTCTCCCAGGAAGGATGAGTGGGATTGGGGATGGTGGGTACTGCCTGTGGGGAAGGACATTCCCAAAAGAAGAGAAAAAGTGTGGATCTGTGCACGCCATGGGTGTTACAATCATGAGGAAAGGTGGTATGAAAGCACGACAGACGGTAGGGTGAAAAAAGCAGCCCGTCTGTAATTGTCGCCATGTGGCGCTGGATAAGGGCGACAAGGTACTGTGGGATGGTGGTAATATCACGCGGCTGAGTTTGTAGAATGTGGTTATTCAGTGATCTGTATAAAGGACCGATGGGCCTCTTGCGCAGGGTTGGGTTCCTGATCGTCCGGGGTCAGGGAGTTGAGTTCTAAGGCCAGCGCATGAACGCGTTCATTACCGGGGATCGAGGCATGCCCAGGGATCCACGACAGAGTAACCGTTTGGTCGAGAGAGGTGGCTGTGGCAAGAATACGGTGTGTGGCCGGTGTCGCCACGCCCTTTAGGTAGTGCCGGTATGCGGCCTGGTAATCTGTACAAATTTCGGTTATGCTTGTGTCAATGGTGGAGTGGGCCAGCGCAAGTGCGATGGCAACTCCTTCCGCCTCTGCAGGTGAATTAGTTCGGATAGTGGCGGCGGCCCCCACAGTGCAGTCTTTGTAAGCTGCAACTACCGTAAAGAATCCTACCTTAGAATTTTCTGCCGCTTCGGCATAAAGGACATCGGAGCGGTTGGTGTATGTTTTGGTGCAATAGCTCGCTCGTGCCTGCCTCCTACCCTGATGAACGCTAGCGCTCATATTGCGTGGTAGGGGCTTCTGATGTATGTGATCCTGCGTGCGCAGAGAAATCATGTAAGGTGTAGGACTTGTTGGGGTGGGAATGGGTGAATTGAGACGAAGCTGTCGCCGTAGGCATTGTCCTGTTTCCGTGCGACGCAGGCGGTCTAATTGGTTGGTGCGTTGAGCCTCTATTAATTCGATCACGGTATTGTGGGTACCAGTGGCCAGGAGACGTTACGTACTAACCGTCCGTGGAAGACGTAGGGCGGAGGTGACAGCCGTGCGCATTACGATGCCTGCCTGTTGTGTTTGGCGCTTAGTGAGTATGTGGTATGGGAGGTGGTATCGAATGCGGCTAATGATTAATGCATTGATCATATTGAGGGTCTCGCGTTCAGAGATCAGAAACCTTAGTGCAGAAACCTGTTTGGTCTGTCTATGCAAGCGCTAAAGGGTGGCGGTTGCATCGAGTGTGTTGTTAATGAGAAGACCGAGATTCTTCACCATTGACGCAATGGGCGCTGAATTCCCGTACATGTGCAGTGCAAAATGGGGGGGGGGCGGTAAATGGCAAGGTGATGAGGGAGGGGAAGGCAATGGGGAGGGGAAGGGGTCATTTAGCAGGGGTTTCAGCTGCAAGAGTTCTGATTTATTTCGAGAGCAGCGGAGGCCTGCATTTGCTAATTGGGTGGTGGTGATATCAGCGGCAGATTGCAGGATATCCTGGGCTGTTCCAATGGATCCTTCCGTTGTCCAGAGGGTTATATCATATTCGTGTATGGTTGTGTGGAGCCTTGGGATAGCAGCAAGGGCCTTTGCCTGTGGCGCTAGGGTAATTTTAAAAAAATTGCTGATGGCCTAACTCTGTTAGGCCAGCATATACGTTGCGAAAGCACGGCGACTTCTGCATCGGACGATTGCATTCACTAGAAGCACCTTTGTCGTGGAACGACACTATAGCCAAGGTGTAACAAGAACTCGGGGTTAATGTCAGCCGGCCGTCAGGCCGCATTTCCCGCTGGTCGACGACTGCCCGAGCAAACCAGCACGCTATGCCGTCATATCGAGATACAGACAGGCAAGGGGGCAGTGCCCAAACACCGGCACGTGGCCATGAGTTCGCCGTTTCTTTATCGTGATACAGACACTACATTCCCTCCTCACTAGACGATTCATGCTCTCATTACAAAGGGTTGACATTTATAACGAACGGTTAGCTTTTATACAGACATAAGAGAAAAAGTTGGCTGTTCAAACTGTATCTTCAAACGTTTGTTGTCACAATCACGGCCCTGGTGTGTACCGATCCAGGGGACGTCTTTCCCTTGTCGGGTACCGATGTCGTGTTGAGGCTTCGTGGCCCCTGGCTCCAGGAGAAAACCCCGAGTCGTGATCGGTGTCTTCGGAACAGAGGGCAGTCGTCGATACTCCGCCTCCTGCGGTAAACGCCTCTGAATCTTCTTCAAATGTGCTTGCTGCTTGTTTCTGCGGTTGCACGGCACTCTAGTCATCAGTACCCGTCGGTGATCCAGATGATTGCCACGGCTGCCAGGAGTCCTCACCATGGGCGCCGCAACCGTGGTCGGCAGACGGTGCCTCCGGTTCTGCCTGCCTTGTGCGTATGTGGTCTTGATGCATCTTCTTCCATTCCATGACACCACGTGGTGTTGTCACCTGTAACACATAAGACACTGGCTCCGAGCGTAATGTCACCGTTGCCTCCAACCATCTTGGACCTTCTCTGGAGTTTCTCACAAACACTCTGTCACCAACAACAAAGCTTCTCTGAAGTTCTCTGCGACTGCGCGTTTGTTGAAACTGCTTTTGCTCGACCACTGAACGAGTACTAGGCTTAAGTAAACCGAGTCTAGTTCTGAGAAGTCGCCCTATCAAAAGCGAAGCCGGAGATTGCTGGGTGGTTGCGTGTGATGTATTCCGGTACGCTAGAAGGAAACTGGCTAGTTGCGCTTCAATGGGCCTGGCTCTGGTGTCCCTTCGCAGGGCTTCTTTCACTGTTCGGACGAATCTCTCAACCAAACAGTTACTTGACGGGTGATATGGCGCGGACCGTACATGCCTTATTCCGTTCATCTTAAGGAATAACTGAAATTCTTCACTGCAAAACTGCAGCCCGCTGTCTGACACGATAACCTCGGGCAATCCAAAACGGCTGAAGAGGTCACGCAGCTTACCGATGGTAGCTTCTGCCGAGGTCGAGGACATCACGAACACCTCCGGCTACTTCGAATGGGCTTCTACCGCCACCAAAAAATTGTGCTGAAGAAATGGGCCAGCAAAATCCCAGTGGAGTCGGGCCCATGGCCTCGTAGGCCAAGCCCACGGGTGAAGGGGAGCTTGGGTAGGCAGCGCTCGTTGCTGCTGGCAGGCCGCACACATTTTCACGGTGTTCTCCATGTCTGCGTCAATTCCTGGCCACCAGCCGTAGTTCCGGGCAACCTCCTTTATCCGCACCACCCCAGGATGCCCCTCGTGCAGCTCGTCCAGGATTGTCTTCTGTAAATACGGGGAACTGCAATGCGCATTCCCCAAAATAAACATCCTTGTTTCACCAACAACTCCAGTCTTTTTGAAACGAATGGTTTAATCTCTTCATCAGTCACCCGCTCGGGCCATTGTCCCGTTACCGTGTGAAGAACTCGCCGTAAGGTGTGGTCACGGGATGTTTCTCGCGCAAGTCCGAGCTTGTTAGTGAAAAAGCCTCCCACCGAAGTGCGTAGCAAGCGGTTCTTCTTCTTCTTCTTCACCCCAGGTATATGGCACATACCCACGCGGGGGGATTGGCCAAGGTGTAGTTGAATAAACAAAGAAGTTTCCATGGAAGATGATGACAAAATTGTAGCACCATCGTGAATTTTGAAAAATCAATGAATAAAAACAAGAGAATGATATTGACAGTTAAATAGCAGACAGCATTTTGGTGAAAAAAGAAGAGCTCGTAGAACTTTGAAAGAATTAGCACATCAACCTACCAGTGGCAATTATGTAATCGTGGAGAAACCCACAAATAGAACCCAATACAAATCCCTTGGCGTTCGCACCAAACGATAATAATACTGGCAAAGATAAAGGGAGCCCTAACCTGGAGAGAGGGACCTCCAAGTAAATCTTTCTCTGAAGTGCGAACTTTGGGCAGTAGAGGAGAAAATGGTCTAAAGATTCATCTTTCCCACATGCGTACGTCACATAGGTTCGTCGGTGTCAACCCACACCTGCACAGATATAAATTCAAACTTGGAATCCTGCACCGCAACCGCGTCATTGTTACCTCACACAGCCTGGATTTACACGAGCGGACGTTCCAATTATATGCTAAGTGCTGATAGTCAGTGGTATTTAGTAAGGGATCTCGTAACCTGGCTGATATATATAGGAACCGCTGAAACCTGGAAATCGCCAGCAGGCTGAAATTCGGGACGGGATGTGTCACTGACCCGTCAAGAGCCGACCTTGCTAAGTAATCAGCAGCCTCATTTGAATCAATACCTGCATGGCCAGGGACCCAGACAAATCGGACCACCTTTAAAGTGCATGGGGCAAAAAATCGCAGGATACGGCTCAAAAAATCTTCTTGTGAAGTGTCAAGGGAGACTAACACTGACAAACAATCAGCGAGAATAATAACATGAGACACATGGCATGGAATTTTGTGAAGGGCCATTCCAAGAGCCAAAAATTCCGCAAAGAATATAGGAATATAATCTGGGATGCGGACAGAATAGCTCCATGCCAAATCCTGCGAAAAGATGCCAACTGCAAGTTTTTGGCAGTTGACGGAGGCATCGGTAGCAAGCACCGTATGATGGGGGTATTTCTCTATGTGATGCGAGAGAATACCGTTTAAAATGTTTGCTGGCATGTGTTTCGCATGAGATGGGAAGATGTGGTCGAAATGGAATTCCACTGCTGCCGGCGTGTCATCAACCCACTGCAAAGAACTGAGATCAACACCAGTCGGTGTTAAAAGGTTCTGCGTTAACATAATTTGTGGCTTTTGATACCGTGGCCAATGATGAGAAAAGAATAAGGCCGGCTGAGACACAAAAATAGGAGTACTGACATCAGTCACTGGGTCCATCGACCTGAGGAAAGTTCGCACCGTGAGTATTTGAAAACGGGAAGTTAGATCGGGGATACGGGCTTCCAGATAAAGCAGGGCGTTTGAAACTGATTTTGGGAGGCCAAGGCAGAGGCGGAGAGCGCGCCTTTCCAGTAAGATTCAGGGTTGAATCTTGTAGCTTGCGCTACCAGAGAACAGAATGCAACCAAATTCAAGTATAGGTCTTACGTAGGCTTTGTATAGTAAAAATAACGTGTCGCGGCGCATCCCAAACTTTTTATTGGCGATTCTTGTCAGCCGGCCTAGAGCGCGTTCTCCTTTAAACGCATTGTTCTTTATATGAAGGCTCCAATCTAATGATGGGCGATAAGTAACACTCAGATATTTTACGGATTCCACTTGTGGAATCTGGAGAGAGCGATGGACTAAAGAAATGTGCAAAGGCCTGTCTAGAGGAAATACCAAAACTCCGCATTTGTCTACATTCAGGGATAAATTAATACCCTGCAACCATACTCCAAGAGAATGTGATAAAGGGAGTGGATATCCCTGGCCGAGGCGAAAAAAGCTATGTCATCTGCATACACAAAAACTGTTATATCCGGACGAATGGGGATGCCACTGACCAAAATATTAAAAAGCAGAGGGGATAACACCGATCCTTGCGGCACACCTCTTGATTGATAATATGTATTTGAACATGGGGTTCCCTCGGCGCAGTAAAAGAATCTGTCCTTCAGAAATTCAGATATCCGCGCATAAATGTAGGTTGGAGGATGTAACTGAGCAAGTCTGTTAAGTAAAATAGTATGCTCTACACTGTCATAGGCCTTTGCTACATCAAGAGTGCCCAAAGCTGGAACTTCTCTTCTGCGTAGCGAGAGCCGGATTCTGCTCTCTAGATCCACATGCGCGGACCATAAGAGCATCCACGACGAAAGACAATCTGGACTGAGCTGAGACCGTTGATGTCATGAACATGTTTTGTGAGGCGACTGTGCACTATTCTTTCTATTAATTTGACTAAATTTGAAGTTAGTGCAATTGGCCGAATATTATCTAAGACGTATCCTTTTCCTACATCTTTCATTACTAAAATAATTTTCGCCGTCTTGCAAATGCTTGGAATCCATGCATTTTCCAGAGAAGCATTGACCATATCTAAGAGGGCGCTTGTAAACACCTGGGATAAAATTTTAATCATACCAACAGTGACACCATCTGGTCCAGGAGCTGCAGGATGCAACATTGCCAGGACTGAGAGGAGCTCTGATGCGTCACCCTCGGTATAATCCGAAGAGGGTGAAATTGTGCACAAAGGGACGTTTCTCTGCGTCTGGAAGCGTAACGCCAATCCCTGAGCAATACACTCCAGGCTCTCCTGAGCCTTTTGTGGTGATAACACTGTTGAACTAGTGAGAAGAGGGACGACAGAACTCTTGTTACGTTCCGTGAATCTATACAGGGCTTTCCGATGACGAGGATTTGAAAGATATATGTTTAAATTTTGGTTGTACTCCTCCTTGGCTTTTGCAAGTGTTCTTTTGAAGGATGCAGAGAAGAATTTGTAATTTAACCAATTAGCCGGACTCTGGTTGCAGGACAGCCTCTTCCCGGCCGCTTTTCTGCGACGATAGGCCTTCTCACATTCTTCTGTCCACCAAGGAGACGGCTGTTTATTAGAGGCTGCTGCGGGCAGAGCGAATATTGAGTAGTCTATTGCATTTTGCAAAAATGCAATAGACTACTCAATAGACATTTTGCAAAAATGAAACCGTCTGCTGAGCTCTGTCATCCCGGCTTCTATTAACTATAGAGGCAAGTGAGGGGGACATCAGATTTTTATAAATTTTGTGGTTGACAAATTTATGGGTTACACAACTAGCTTTAAGAGGAGATAACCGGATAGTGAAAGTTATAGGAAAGTGATCACTAGACGTACCCGAATCCTCTGTCGACCAATCAGTCACATCTAGCCTACCTGCTGATAATGTTTACTCAATGGCTGACCGAGCAACCCCTCGCATAAAGGTTATTTCTCTAGAATTGCAGCAGCGTACAGCATTTGCAGACAGCCACGACCAGAGAAGCTGGCCGCAGGAATCAGTACGACTTCCCTAGTCACTATGGTGAGAATTAAAATCTCCTGCGATGACTGCACTGTTTGTGCCAGTCACCAAGCTGTCTAAACAGTCTGTCCTGTGTACACCTAAAGGAAAATAGACATTAGCAATTGTAATATCAGCACAATGCGGGAATGAAATTTTGATCGCTAAAAGCTCACAGTCAAGGAGAACAATTTTCTTGGAGATAAATGCCTGATGACATAAATTTTTAGATAGCATAGTTACCAGTCCACCTCCCCTGCCAACATTTCGATCTGACCAGAAAACTCGAAAGTTTCTCATTTATTGTTGTTGTTGACCTCACACAATGGCACATACCCACAAGGGGGATTGGCCATAACCAGGCGGTGACTATTTAAATGACCAGTTGCATGTGGCAAGCATGGGATGACCTACCAAAATTTGGATCGCACAGTTTTCGTAGCCGAGGAGGTTGCAGGAGGTTAGGGGGGTCATACAAACTAAAATTTAGGCAAAGAAGGGGTAGGGATTACTATAAGTGGTTGTAAAAACCGAAATACAGAAGCTGATAATGGGATGGGCAGGACGAAAGCTCATGAAGGTAGACGTTTTGATTCTAGTAGATAATTTTGAACGGCAGAGCAAACATTCCCATTGGTATGGCCAAGCATTGAAGCGCCAAGAGACAGAACAACCACAGAAGACAGGCGCAAACTAAGATTCTGTATTGGAACTTCTAATAGTCGCCTCCTAATCGATGAGTAGCGACGGCAAAAAAGAAGAAAGTGCTCTATTGTTTCCGGCTCCGCACAATACGGACACAATGGGGAGATCGCCAGACCAGGCCTGTATAGGTAAAAATTTAGTTGCGGCACTCGGCAACGAAGCCTCGTGAAGGAAACTTCAAGATTGCGCGATCGCCAGACTGAGCTTCTCCATGGGAACAGTAGGTGCTGGAAGTCGTCCAAGGAAGTAAGCGCTGATGCGCCCAGTTCGTTCATTACAGTGTACCGTCGAAAGCGTGCCACCGTGATGAAAGCAGTTGTTGGAAGCGGGTCAACAACCGGTCTACTCAGGGCTGCCTTCGCTAAAGCATCAGCTGATTCATTTAATAGAAAACCCCTGTGCCCAGGAACCCAAAGAAATCGATTTGATGTGATGTGTGGAGGGATCAGGAATTTTAGAATCCGAAATAGCTGCGATTCAGTGGACGCCGAGAGGGAAGTGCATAAAGATAACGAGTGCGTAATTATTATTACTGCTGATAAAGAAATTGGTACCTTGCGCAGAGCGAGAACCACTGCTAGAAACTCAGCCAGATAGATAGGAGTGAAATCTTGGGGACGGAGAGAAAAAGAGCCGTCAAGGGACTGGGAGTAAATACCTACACCTGCCTTTTCTGCACACACCGAGCCATCAGTCGCAATTGCAACATGTGAGCTGAAGGTCGACAAATAATCCTGCAACATACCATTTACCCATGAGAAAGGCAGTAATTTTGCATTACGTGGATAAATATTATCGTAGATGATAGACACATTTGCAGAATTGGACCGCACCGGAACAATTTCAGGTATTCGCACGTTGAGTGGGCCCAGCAAAGTTTCAACGAAACAGATTTGTGGAGTTTGAAGGCGAGACCATCCGGCACCCAAGAACTCCGCTCGCTGCCCTAGGAAGATCAACTCGGATGCATGCTGATCCGAGTCGCAAAACTTTAAAAACGTTTGTACTGTCAAAAGGCGAAACCTTGCCGTAAGAGACGGCACCCGCGCTTCCAGATACAAAACATTGTTTGCCACGTATTTAGGGAGACCCAAACACAGGCGCAGAGCTTCTCGCTCTGAGAGCAGAAGTGGGCGCATTTTGTATGCAGCTGCTCCAGAAAACAAAACGCAACCGAATTCCAAGATTGGCCGGATATACATTTTGTAAATCAGCAGAAGAACATGTCTGCGCATACCGCAGCGAGGGCTACTCATCCTTCGCAGAAGGCCTACCGCCCGAATCCCTTTCGCAGCAACCTGATCTATATGTGACCGCCAAAAGAGAGAGGAGTCATAAGTTACCCCGAGATACTTTAGAGAACATACCTGAGGAATGACATGATGACGATAAGACAATGAAGTGTGTACCTGTTGAGTAACCAGAAAAGGTAACAAAGCGCACTTGTTTACATTAAGACTTAAGTGTAATTCAGATAACCATCGGTCAAGGGAATTTAAATATGACTGTAAAACCATATACACAGAATGTAAATCACTCGCAGCAGCAAAGAAAGCTATATCGTCTGCATACACGTACGTAGTCACGTCAGGGGAAGTCGGAATCGAACTGAGTAAGAGGTTGAATAGAACAGGGGAGAGAACTGCACCTTGAGGCACACCTCTAGATTGATGAAATTTCCTTGTAGAAACTCCGCGTTGACAACAATAAAATTCTCTGTCAGCCAGGAAACCTGACACCCATTCCACAAAATAACTTGGCAAGCCCAGAGCACGTAGTCTGTACATCAGAGGCCCATGTTCGACACTGTCATATGCTTTCGAGATGTCAAGAGTTACCAGCGCAGCATACTGTCGACGCCGGCGCGCTAGTCGGACACGGCTTTCGAGGTCAGTATGCGCACACCATATAGAGCACCCAGGCTTGAAACCAATCTGACAGGGGTTAAGTAGTCCCTTTTCAGTAATAATGGGCATGATTCGTCCATACAGCACGCGTTCAACCAATTTCACCAGATTCGATGTCAATGAAATTGGTCGAATGTTGTCTAAGACCAACCCTTCGCCTGGCTTTTTAAGCACCGGGATAATTTTAGAAACACGCCATACATCCGGGATCCATGGGGTTCTAATAGAGTAATTTACCAGCTCCAATATAGCATTGGGAAATTCGTCGAACAGTATTTTAATCATCGCAGAGGTGACACGGTCAGGACCAGGAGCTGCAGAAGGTAACCGATTTATCACCTGGGAGAGCTCAGAAACCGAGACATTAAGGAAATCATCATAGTGATTCCCAAGCAGTTGTGGGCGAGAGAGCGCAGCCGAAAAACGGTGTTCCAAGCCTTTGCCAATTTCTTCTAATGACCTGGCAAGCTCTACTGGAGTCAGCACATTAGAGGGAATGTTGTTAGGCGGTGGCAGCCTGTTCCTTGACCTCAGAAAGCGAAACAAGGCTTGTCTGTTATTATATTTTGATAGATGGGCATAATTCTCTTCATCATATTTTTCTTTTGCCCTAGCGACTGTGCGCTTGAAGGTAGCTGCAAGAAACTTATAATCGATCCAATTCCGGGGACATTGATTATGGATAAGTTTCTTCCAGGCTGCCTTGCGCCGCCTATAATCCTTTGAACATTCTGCATTCCAGCAAGGGCTCTGAGATGTGCCTATGCTATCGCACACTGTAAACTCTGATTGCCTCCGTACCCGATCTAAAATAGAGCATAAGCCTAACACCCTTCTCTCCTGAGACAAATTCGGCAAAGAGTGTAGTTCTGAACTGAGTGAACTTTTGAACTTGTTGTAATCGACTAGGGTGCAACTGAATCCGCCGATAGAAGTCATCGGACACACAATGTCAAAAGTGAGTGGGAAATGGTCACTGTTTGTGGCACAGTCAACCGGAGTCCAGGAGGAGACTGCTACCCCTGGGGTTGAAAACGTTAAATCCAATGCTGATCGGGAGTGCCCACGGAGAAAGGTCGGAAAACCCGAGTTATGACAGTTTAGGTTATTCACACAAGCCCAATCCCATAAACGCAAACCGCACTGGTCTGTTCGATAACCCCAAGTCAAGTGATGTGAATTGAAATCCCCAACAAGCAACACATGTGATCTGCTGACAGAGAGTAAGGAATCTAATGGCCGTGAGTCATGAACTCCAGATGGAAAATATACATTTGCGACAGTAATGGGATGGAAACCAGGAACTGAAAGATCCACTGCCTGAATTTCGCAATGAGCGTCCACCCGCTGAAACACCAATCGTGCCTTGTGACAGAATCTGGATGAAACCAGCAGGAGCAAACCGCCCCCCCTTGATGGGCGGTCCATTCTAAAAATTCGATAATGTTCCATTTGAAATGAAAACTCTTTCGACAACCAGGTTTCTTGACGCGCAATGACATGAGGAGAAAATCGATTTGAAAGAGTTACTAAATCAGTGAAAGCTGATTGAATGGAACGGCAGTTCCACTGCAGCACTCTCAGAGACCCTATTCTGGCGAGAGATCTACAGCAGCAACTGCCTTTTCCAAAATGCTGTGGTGACCAGTTTTTCCTGAATTACTCTTTTTTGTTTTGGATTTAGGGGAGCTAGACGGACCAGCAACGGCCAAAGGAGACCGGCTACATTTCTGAGCTCGAGAATCGAGCTCCATCAGCTCAACACACCCATCAATTGCTCCGGTCGTGACTTCAGGTACATGAGTTGGAGGCGTGCGCTCTTTTTGCGGCTGCATTGAAACAAGGGAAGGCGTCTCCGCACTGAGTTCAGTAGGTACTGCAGGATCCACGGATGACTTGAACGCAGCATTGGAGGTCATTATTGAAGAGGTCATTTGCGCCACCATGACTTGCGATATGCACTCTGTTACTGAATTCACTAGCCGATCCATGACCTTAGTCATTGCCTTTTCAACCGCTGTAGCAATCGCATATGACAGACTTGAATCCACGACCGCAGTCGTCTGCCGTGCTGCCACACTTGAGTACCCGTACGTCCTTTCCTTAACAATAGCCATAACCTCGCGCCTTGAGCACCGGCGCTTTTCTAACACTTCCAGCACCTTAACCTCCTCAGCCCTTGCAGGACAATTAGAATATGTGGCGGAGTGACTACCGCTGCACAAGCAACACATCTCATCTTTTGAACACCGTCCTACACGGTCATGATTGCTACCACACACACTGCACCTTGAGCTCGACTTGCAGGCGTTCGCGCTGTGGCCAAACCTCCAGCAGTTGCGGCATTGAAGTGGCCTTGAAGACTACGGATCGACCCTGAAAACCAGGGGCCACACCTTCAACTCAGATGGACAGGAGAGACCCGCAAAGGTGGCAATTATCGTTTCAGTTGGAAGTTTTGTTTCCTCAACGACCCGAGTGCACCGATGTACAGAAATCACCCCTGCGGAGGAGAGTTTCTCTAGCGTTTCCTTAGGGCTAAGGCGTGGGTCAACCCCTCGCACCAGCCCTTTAGAGCACGCCAAGTGCGGCGGTATAAAGCTGTGGACGTTAACAAATCCATGATGCAGGCCTGGTCGGCCGACCTGCACACCACGCCTCCTCTGCCGTACTGCCGGACATCACAGATTTTTAAGAAGTGAGGCGTAATCGCCTGTAGCGCAGTCTGAACCGCATCCGGGTTATTGAGTCGAATGGCGCCACCATCCGATGGAATCAAGGCCACGGGAATAGTGCCGACGCCACCCCGAAAGAAGGCGTCCAGGGGGAGTTGGTTAGGGGGGAGGCTGGCCGACCAGGGGGAGTTCCCCTGGCCAGGAGAGGACGTCGACATGCGCCCTTAGCGACCTGCAAGCGCCCTGCAAAAGCGAAAGACAACCAAGCAATCAGAAGCTAGTGATACGAACAGTCACCGCCCAGTGAGACCACGCCCGCCTGTGGGAACTGGGACAGCCACGTCCACGAACGACAGCGGGAGGCACGGTGATAAGCGGTTCGTCGTCCTCTTCCTTCTCGCCACTCGCGGGCAGCGGTAGACGCGACAGACAGTCTGCCTCTACGTTGCTTTCCCCTGAACGGTAGACGACATCGTAACGGTAGGCTGACAGCGTAATTGCCCACATCTGCAAACGCGCAGCGGCAATGCTTGGTATTGCTGTTTTAGGACCGAGCATCATCTGTAAGGGCTTGTGATCAGTTACCAAGCCGAACTGTCTGCCATAAATGTAGTAATGGAACTTCTTAATTCCGAAGACTAAGGCTAGCGCTTCCCGCTCTAACTGGCTGCAGTTCCGTTCACTCGGCGATAATGTGCGTGATGCAAATATGATCGCCCGCCTTGAACCATCTTGTTCCACTTTCTATTAGGCGGCGCCCAGCCCATAAGATGAGACATCGCACACTACCTGAAGATGAGCTTCTGGGTCATAATGTGCCAGCACCGGCGCTTTTGTTAGAAACCTTTTTATCTTTTTAAACGCTATATCGCGCTGTTCATTCCACACCCACGGCGCATTCTTGCACAACAGCCGATTCAGTGGGAAGATGACTGTTGATAACTCTGGCAAAAATTTTCCGTAGTATGTTACCATGCCCGTAAACGTTCTCAGCTGTTTTTTATCGGCTGTGACGGGGGCTTCTAATACGGTCTTTACCTTCTCTGGTGATGCCGCAATTCCTTGTTTACTGACCACATGACCAAGGAACAATAATTCTGGTTTCGAAAATTCACACTTCTTTAGCTTAATCCGCGCTCCCCTTTCGTGAAACCGGTATAGTAACGCATCCAGGTTCACTAGGTTCCCTTTTTCGTTCCGGCCCGTGATGAGAATATCATCTAGGTAGCATATTACACCTTTCAATTCCTTTAACACTGGTTCCATTACCTTTTGAGAAATCGGCGGTGCACATGCCAACCCGAGAGTTAAGCGATTTACTGCATACAGCTCTTTGTGCGTACTGAGGGTTAGGTACTCGCGCGAAACCTTATCCATCACGACTTGATGATACGCTCTACTCAGGCCAATCTTCGAGAACACCTGCCCTCCCGAAAGCATGGCCAAGATTTCTTCAATCTTGGGTAAGGGGTAGTTGCCAATGCTTAAGCAAGGGTTCAAAGAGGCCTTATAATCCCGGTAGATGCGTACGCTACCATCTTTTGTTGCCACTGGTACAATTGGTGAAGCGAAAGAACTGTTCGAAATGGGCTCGATCACGTTCAGACTAACTAGTTCTTCCAGTTCTTTCTCCACCGCTTCTTTCAGGGCGAATGGAATGCTTCTAGCTTTAGAAAACTTTTGGTGTTGTTCCGGCTTCAGGTAAAGTTGAGCTTACTCACCTTGAATTTCGCCGAGTTCATCGTTGAACAGCTGAGGATGTCTGTTTAAGACTTGTTTGAAGGCCCGGCGGTCTTGCGCAACCACGTGATTAACGCTACTACAATTGATCCTGAGCTTATACAACCAGTCTGGTCCTATCAGAGCAGGACACTCCTGGCAGAGAATGTGCAGAGGTAGCTGGAGGGACTGGCGCTGATACTTGACGTTTACTGTTACCACACCTTTCGGGCGCACGCACTTTCCTATGTAAGTACGAAGCAACACCGATGCCGGGCGTAACTTCATCTGTGGGAAGCATGAGCGAAACAACCTGTACGGCATCATCGACACTGCTGCTCCAGTGTCCAGCTCCATGTCAAGCGGCACTCCCTGAACACACATCGTAAAGCGCGTCGGCTCCTGACGCGGTTTCCCGAGCGTTGTTTGCAACACTGGCTCGATGTCTTCCCCGGCCTCGAACGCACCGAAGCTTTGCTTCTGGGGGTTTCTTTTCCGTGTGTCTTGTCCGCTCGCTTTTGGAGGGTGCGAATTAGATTACAGCTGGGAGCGGCACACCTTTTGAATATGCCCTACTTGGTGCCATCTAAAGCAAGTGGCTGTTCGTAACCGGCAAGCCCGGTTGCGATGACGCAAGCCAGATCGCGTGCACGGCGAATCGTGCCGTGCAAGGGACTCTTCTGCAGAAAACTTCTAAAAGTCCTCCTGGGTTGCACCGCTAGGTCGGCACTCTGACGTTCTTGAAAGCCGCCTCTACTGAGAAGGCTATCTCAACCGCCTTTTTGAAGGTCAGAGATGCATCCTCAACAAAAAGTCTTCTGTATGTCAGCGCTGGCCAAACCACATACAAATCTCTCCCTCAGAGTTTCTTCTAAGTTCGCTCCAAAGTTGCATGTTTCTGCAGATGGCTTGAGGCCTCCCACGAACTGCGCGATGCTCTCCGTTTGGTGTTGCGTTTTGCGGTGAAATTTTGCTCTTTCCGCTATAACCGATGGCTTGGGCGAAAGATGCTCCCGTAATGCTTTCTGCAGTTCTAACAAAGACTTACTAGCCGGCGTGTTCGGTGCGGTGAAACTCTGCAATAACTTGTACGTCCTCGGACCCACAATACACAGGAAGGCATCTAGTTTATTCTCGTCTGGAATCTTATTCACTCGCAGGAATGCATTAATCCTTTCTTCGTACGTTTCTCAATCCGACTGAGATTCATCGAAAGATTCCACTTGCCCAACCGTGACCATCCTGGATGTTAACGGTCTCCGTGGGACCGGCAATTGGCCTGCTTCAGGATCCCATTCTTCGTCGCCAAAAGTTGGCGTGTCTTGGGAGGGGAACGACACTGTAGCCGAGTTGTAACAAGAACTCAGGTTTAATTTCAGCCGGCCATCAAACCGCGCGTCCCGCTGGTCGACGACTGCCCGTGCAAGCCAGCACGCCATGCACTTATATCGAGATACAGGCAGGCAAGGGGGTGGTGCCCAAACACCGGTACGTGGCCATGAGTTCGTCGTTTGATTATCGTGATACAAACACTACACCCTTTATTCATGGTTAATGCTTGAGCCGTTGTGGCGTCGTGGCTTCTTACGATGTTGGTTTTTTGCCTCCCACTTTCTAGTCTGGGCATACTATATTAATTCCAAACAGCACTGATTCAAATTGATTGAAAACAGTTGAGGGATATTGTCCAATTTGCTTCGGTAATGTAGATTACAAACTTTTCGCAAAAGATTTTTTGCAATCGCCTGCAGCTAGCTCTCGCTCACTTAATAGGCACGCATCAGGTCTGCGGTATCAGATGCCGAAGCATCCAAACCCATATCCATATTGCACGTTCAGTAGTGGAAACAGTATCAGATGAAATCGCAGAAGTAGCTTTAATTCAGATTGACCTTGCCAAAGCCTTTGATAGAGTTTGTCACGATTTCTTGTTTGCGGTCTTAGAGCATGCAAATATTGGAGATGTTTTGCTTACGGGCATAAGACTGTGCAATAAGGAGTCCCAAACAAGGCCAATTGTTAACCAAGAGCTAAGCAAACCTATTCCATTGGAATTATCTGTTCGCCAATACTGTCCCTTATCGCCTTTGTTGTTTGCCCCATATCTTGAACACCGTTGCCTCAGTATTATTAACTGCGCATCCATCCGTGGTTTCTGACTGGCGCAGTGTGAAATTAAGATTTTATCCTATGCAGATGATGTCGCCCTCTTTTGTTCTGACAAAAAGAGTGTGCTTGAGGCATTGCATTTGACTGATCTGTTTTTCGAGGTATCAGAAGCGGCTCTTAATCTAGATAAATCCAAGGGCTTTTGCTTGGGCCATTGGGTTACAACGCCAAGTCATTATGGTAGCATAAGCTGGTACTGCTGGCCCCTTCAATACCTAAGGGCTCCTCTTCACCATATTCGCAACAGTGGCGCCTACTGGGATTCGCCGATAGCCTCCATGAGGCGAAAAACATAGGCTTGGGCGGGTAAGGAACTATCAGTGTTTGCTCGGGCTCAACTCTGCAACATCTTTTATTTTCAAAACTTTTCTATGTGTTAAGGTTCTCCACTGTGCGAGGAAGAAAATGCAGGTGATGCGCAGAATATTTCCTATGTTCGTACGGCGTTCCCTATGGAAACCCATGCGTCGCAATAACCTATTTCTTTCTCTATAATCTGGTGGAATCGGCCTTGTTCACTTATTCGTGCAGTAGCATGTTTCGCGTTTTTTTTTTCTTTTTCAAATCGTCAAACCACCCTTTTTAGTATCCGTGCTTATTAGTCGTCTCAGTGCTCATTTGCCTTTCCTATTCGCACCGACGGGACACACTCTTGAGAGGCCTTTATGAGGATTCTTTAAGGATGTTGCCGACACCATCAATTTCCTCACTGTGGTTTTTTTTTTTACTACCTGCATAGCCTTTCCAGATGGCAGATGACTCAGACACTTACAGAGTACTTGTTCCCTGTACCGTTATATCGGGAACCTTTTTTGGAGTTCCTTGACGCCAGTGTTTTAAAACGTGTCAAGCGAATGTGCATTTCTTCTCCCGCAAAAACATTTTTTTAAGCCGCAGACGTCAACGCTGCCTGTGAAGGCATGGCTTCATTCTAGGGAGATGCTTGCGCCATGGACGGTGAATTGTCGCCTGTGCAATACACCAGTGGTAATTGACCATTGTTTTATTTTGTGTATTGATGCTATCTTCTTCTGGGACATTTTACAATGAACAATTAAGAAGGACATTGACATCACACCCTACAGTATTCGTTTTTTGCCTGCGGAGAAAAACTGCTGTGGCATATGATCTATTTATGTTGCTGGGACTGTTTAGTCTTCGGAAGAGCCGCATGATGGACCACCACACCGAATCACCAGGGTCGTCGAAATCTTTGTTTCGTGAACAATGTGCTTTGGTGCGGGGAGTATATGCTGCCCTGCAAAAGCCGCCTAGCTGGCTCCCCTATCTGGATGCATGTGTGTGCATCCAAGACTTTTGATGTTTTGGAAGGAGGGGTTTTGCAGGGGTAAGGTGGCCTGGTGTTTTATGGCGTAAGCGTACTTAGACTTTTCTTTTCCGCTCTATTTCTATGCAATAAAGAAGAAAAGAGCCTTCGTGGCGGAGTGGTAGCGTCTCCGCCTCAAACGCCAAGGGCCCTGGTTCGATTCCGAGCCTCGGCACAGGTACTTTTATTTTTTTATTCAGTGAGTGTGCGGAGGGGGTCTCAGTGAATCCAATAAATGCCGCCACCGAATATGTTCATTAGCGGTTAAGCGCAGGCTCTGTTAAGGCGCGTTTATACCCCGGCATAACGCACGGCGACGTCACGTCCGCCAAGCGAGACCCTCTATACTCCAACTGCGCTTGACCGCCGACGCGTTCGGCAGCTTCGATGCACTCTAACCGCACTGGCGGAGACTTGGAGCATGTCTCTCTTTCGCGCCGAGTGCGCCAGCCGCCGCCGGTCCAGCTAGACCGGTTCGGCTCCGCGGCGAGGAAAGTGCACGAGCCTGCCCACTGGCTCAAGCCGAGCCCCAACCGCTGCCTCGTGCTGAAAGTAGGAGAGTTGAAAAATAGAAGAGGGGAAAATAGGTACGCGCTGGTAGGCCCCGGTCCGATCCCGGAGGCAGTGCAATTCCGGGCCGACCCGTGCCAGAGTGCTTCAAGCACTCCGCCATATTTTCAAAAATACCGTTTAATGTCTTGGGTCGAAATGGGGCCCGTATCAGATATTAAACCCGTATGGGTATTGTCGACGCTACCGCCAATGAGCCCAATGAACACCGGCGGCCTGTTGCTCAACAAGGTGTGATGACGTCATTCGCGTGCCGCGTTTCTGCCACAACGTCGTCATCGCGAAACGCCAATGAACGCCGGCGGCATGGGTCAGTTGACACATCAATCACGCTGTGAGTAGGCGGTGGCGTTGTTGTTGTTAGTGGCTATTTATTAACAAAATAACAAGGAAGGAAAAGATGATGCTAGCCGCGGCATCTGCCATCGAAACCTGAAGCACCTGAGCTGCGGCTAGCTGGAATAAAAGGACCGGGAGAGAACAGGGAGAGGAAAAGAAAGGGTGAAGATAGTAACAAAGGATAGGAGTAGGGGGTAATATGCACTATGTACAAGTAGCAGTAGTAGTAATAGTAGTAGTAGTGGTTTTAAAGAGCAAGCTTTAGTGGCCGTGAACTTGCGATTTCGCCGTGGCGCTACTCCGAGGTGGCACATGACGCCACAATGCGCGCCCCGCTGCGGATATTTCTCTCTCGCTCGCTCCTTAGTCACTACTGCGCAAGCGCCACTAGTAGCACCGAATGACAAGTTTTCCACCGTTGCGCAGCGCCGCGCCTTTCCTCAAAATTCAGCTTTCAATTTTCAGGTTTCTCTTCCTTCTTTCCATCTCTCCTTCTTTCTTTCCCTCCTTCTTTCCCTCCCTCCTGTATCCCTTCCTTTACTGCGCGGTTCGGGTGTCCACCGAGATATGTGAGACGGTTACTGTGCCATATCCTTTCCTCACAAACCAAACAAAACAAGTGAGCCGACGTCGTTCATGGAGTTCATTTGCGCTGACAACTTTGTCAAGGTCGTTCATTTTCACGAAAGGAAAGACGCACAACTGGCCCCGTGGGTCAGTGGAAACCTCAATCTTGCATTCATGTACGTGGCGTTGGCGTGCTACTGCAAAAGCCTGCATTGATTGCGTTCTGTACACTGGATAGGCAGCGCGCCCTCCCCGCGACACTGGGAGATGCATGCAGCTAATGTTTGATCGCGAGAGATTGATCACCAAATGAACGCTGCGGCCTAACTAGGGCTGCAGTGCCCGATGTCAGCCACAAAGCTGTCAGTGCTAATGCATGCAGGCCACATCTCTCGCTCACCACCGCCACATGTATCAAAGTACGAATGAGCCGTCCGCATATCCGGGGAGCCAGTTACGCCCCTTCCTTTACTCAAGGCCAATAAACACAGTGAATGCCGACATCTTTCGCTTTTGTATATCCGGGATTAGCTGAGCTAATCCACATTAATTTTTATTAAAATAATATTAAAAAGGAAAGATAAGATTCTTGCAAGCCCCGGCAACTGTCATCGATACTGAAGCGCCTGAGCTGGGGCCGCGGAAATAAAGCACCGCAGGCAGAATGAAGAAATGAAATGAAAGAGGTGAGTTTCATTTCATTTCTCCATTGTGCCTGGTATCCTTTATGTCCGCTGCCCCAGCTCAGGTGCTTAAGTTTTTAATAGTAATAATAATTGTTTTTTTCGGGAAAGGAAACGGCGCAGTATCTGTCTCATATATTGTTGGACACCTGAACCGCGCCGTAAGGGAAGTCATAAAGGTGGGACTAAAAGAAGAAAGGAAGAAATGGGTGGCGTAGTGGAGGGCTACGGATTAATTTCGACCCCCAGGGGATCTTTAATAATAATAATAATTGGTCCTGGGGGGAAAGGAAATGGCGCAGTGTCTCATATATCCTTGGACACCTGAACCGCGCCGTAAGGGAAGGGTAAAGGAGGGAGTGAAAGAAGAAAGGAAGAGAGAGGTGCCGTAGTGGAGGGCTCCGGAATAATTTCGACCACCTGGGGATCTTTAACGTGCACTGACATCGCACAGCACACGGGCGCCTTAGCGTTCTTCCTCCATAAAAACGCAGCCGCCGCGGTCGGGTTCGAACCCGGCAACTCCAGATCAGTAGTCGAGCGTCCTAACTACTGAGCCAACGAGGCGGGGCTGTAATGTTGTTCACTTTTTAAAGTTGGTTTTTGGGGAAAAGAAATGGCGCAGTATCTGTCTTACATATCGGCAGACACCTGAACCGCGCCGTGAGGAAAGGAATAAAGGAGGGACTACGAGAAGAAAGAGGTGCCATATTGGAGGGTTCCGGAATAATTTATACCACCTGGGGATCGATAAGGTGCATTGATTTCGCACAGCACACGGGCGCCTTAGCGTTTCGCCTCCATCGAAACGCGGCCGCCGCGGTTAGGTTCCCACCCGGATACTCCGGATCAGTAGCCGAGCACCGTAACCACTGAGCCACCGCGTCGAGTCTATGTACGAATACCATCTGCCAATTCAGGCAGTTCTGCGCCTTTACTTTCCTCAAAGCCAGCCGAAGTATTAGCATGCTCATTTGGAAGAAAGGCAAGGCGCATAGCTAGCTCACTAGGTAATTGCACACCTTAATCTGGCTTTCAGGAACTTTGCTCCAGCGCCGCGTTTCTCCCTCAACGTTGTCAACGCCAATGAACGCAGGCGACTTAATGCTTCAGGAGGGGTGCTCTCGTCATTTGCGTGCCGCTTTTCTGCTACGCGTGCCGGCCGCGGGTTTCGGATAATAATAATAATAATTGTTTTTTTTTGGGAAAAGAAATGGCGCTGTATCTGTCTCATATATCGTTGGACACCTGAACCGCGCCGTAAGGAAAGGGATAAAGGAGGGAGTGAAAGAAGAAAGGAAGAAGAAGGTGCCGTAGTGGAGGGGTCCGAAATAATTTCGACCACGTGGGGATCTTTAACGTGCACTGACATCGCACAGCACACGGGCGCCTTAGCGTTTTTCCTCCATAAAAACGCAGCCGCCGCGGTCGGGTTCGAACCCGGGTACTCCGGATCAGTAATCGAGCGCCCTAACCACTGAGCCACCGCGGCGGGTAACGGCAGGGTTTCCGCACAATAAGCAAAGTAAGCCTCTATTATTAATAGGTATTTTTAGCGTAGCGCATTCCGCTACCGCGTGCAGCCACTGCGCACGATCTGTGTAAGGTTACGAAGCGGCGGGCTCGCGCACCTCCAGGCGATCCCCGCATGCGCAGTGGTATGTACGACAAATATTTGGTTGCTTTCAGGTAGCCTTTTCCAGTGTTACCAGTCTAGCAACACTGGCCTATGCACATATCGCGTAGCGCGTAGGCGCTATCTCAAACGAATAACACCAGTCGCATTGCAAATCGAGCCGACAGTTCTTTAAAAAATCCTATATGGTACCACCGCGGACATGCTCACTTCCACAAGGTTTGTTAAGGGATACCTTTTTGATGCTTCTTTTATTTCAAAGGATGCGCTGAAATTTTATAATTCTTAGCACTCACTTCTTTTATTGCATAAACATATATATTGACTTCTGTCCCCGAAACAGATGATGTAAAATAAAATTCCCATTTGCTATACCTGCGCCCATCGCGAAATAAATAATTCGTGTGTAACAATAAAAATTGAAAAATGGTTTTGAGGAAAGGAAATGACGCAGTAACTGTTTTCTCGATGGAAACCCGAACCGTGCCGTGAGGGAGGGGCTAAAGGGGGGAGTGAAAAGAAAGAAAGAAAGCAAGAAAGGAAGAAAGGAAGAAAAAAAAAGAAAGAAAGAAAGAAAGGAAAAGAAAGAAGGAAAGAAAAAAGAAAGAAAGAAAGAAAGAAAGGAAGAAAGAAAGAAAGAAAGAAAGAAAGAAAGAAAGAAAGAAAGAAAGAAAGAAAGAAAGAAAGAAAGAAAGAAAGAAAGAAAGAAAGAAAGAAAGAAAGAAAGAAAGAAGGAAAGAAAGAGGCGCCCTAGTCAATCAAACAGGGCAGTCAAGTAAGGAAGCCATGAGGCGTGGCATAATAGATTTTTCCGGATAATTTCGACCACCTGTGGATCTTTACCGTTGCTTCATCATGAGCTAATCACGCACGCAACCGGTATATATTTATTATTTTGTAAATTTTTTGTATCGTAAGCTACACTACGCTAGCCGGAGCGGTTTTGCCCGCCTTCGTCTCTGCTCCTACTGCGCAAGCGCGAGTTTCGCCACAGGCGCGCCGCGCGTGACGTGACCTGTACTAGGCACACCAGAGCTAAGCCGCCGCTAATTTTTTTTTGCGATTATTACCTCTCCTCCCTATCCTCTCTTCCTCGCCCCTCACCTCTTTCATTTCCTTTCTCCAATCTGCCTGCTATACTTTATTTCCGCTGGCGCAGCTCACGTGTTTCAGTATCGATGGCAAAAGCCGTGGCTAGCAAAAAGCTTTGCCTTCCTTATTATTATGATTTTAATAAAACCACTTACTGCTACTTTACCGTGCACTAACATAGCGCAGTACACGGGCGCCTTTTATGTTTTGCATCCAAAGACGTGGCCGCCGTGGTCGGGTTCAAATCAAATCGTTTTATTTTCACCACATCTTTACTGGTTGGAGCACCTAGGCTAAAAGCTGCTCGAGAAAGCTTGACGAAGCCCAGGTGACAATTGCAAAGTCAGGCGTGGTGAACGTGAAAACTCTTCAGGGCAAACACCTCGAAGTAAACAGAACAGAAAAAGCGTTTAAGAAGCAAGATATATAGTATAAAACATTGTAGCTCCATAAAATCGTATAATCAGTGCCATCAAGCAGTGCAGTTAAGTCATTAAGTCATGAGGAGTAGCATAATAGATTTCACACACAAAACCGCCGGAACTACTTGCAATGGCAGGCGCATCCCAGTTATACAGTATTTAAAATACCACAGCACACATGTAAAGAAAAAAATGGCCAACAAAGTATAGCTAACAAGCGCGCGCACCCCGGTTCGAACCCGGGTACTCAGGCTCTGTAGACGGTCGCCTTAACTAATGAGGCATCGCGGCGGGTAACGCAACGTAGTGAATATAGAGTTTCAGTAAAGCGTCCGTGTCTTAGCTGATTAAAGTAAAATGACGTTAGCAGCGTGCCGCAAGAAACTTATCTCCACAGGGGTTTAGTATAGCGTTCCCGAAACGTTAAACGCGATATGGCTTACGTGGAGCCGAAAGGCACTTCTAGAACGGCCACCACAGCCGCTAATTTGCCAAAGTACAGTGATGTATATTTCCATCCCCAAAATGGTCAATCAGTGCCTCGGCAATAGAAAAAAATGTTAAGTAAGTTAATGGAGTAGTGTGATCTTTCCATCAACTATTGCTCGAATTACTTGGGAAGATTTAATATGAAGGGCTGTTTTGAATCACGCAAGTACACAAAACACTCTAACAAAGCTCTAAGCCTATTCATGTTAGTTCCGAGCGATTGTGTTCTGTTCCGCGCAGTTCGAGACGGTTGCACCGCAGCTGGAGGCACCATTAGGCGTAGGTCCGTCCAAATCGAGAGTATTTCTAAACCTTGGCTAAATTACAGAACCGCAGCAAATGCTTGTTCGGCTGAAGCGGGCTGCGTCGCTGGAAAGGACACCGCCATGCCCTCGCGTAAAGTGCGCAAAAGCCCCAACGCTAAATTCTGAAAATTTCATGCGGGGCCCTGCCGCAGTGGCTCAGTGGTTACCGCGCTCGGCTACTGATCCGGAGTTCCCGGGCTCGCACCCGACCGCTGCGGCTGCGTTATTATGGAGGCAAAACGCTAAGCCGCCCGTGTGCTGTGCGATGTCAGTGCACGTTAAAGATCCCCAAGTGGTCGAAATTATTCCGGAGCCCGCCACTACGGCACTTTTCTCTTCCTTTCTTCTTTCACTCCCTGCTTTATCTCTTCCCTTAAGGCGCGGTTCAGGTGTCCGCCGATATATGCGACAGATATTGCGCCATTTCCTTTTCCCTAAAACCAGTTCATTTTTGTCTTAACTTGGCTAACCCTGAAATTCAGCGAAAAGCAGGCACGCTTGCTAAGCGTGTGAGGCTCCTCCATTGGAGCTCCGCTACGCTCGCGACAGCCGTTCTATATATACCCACACAACCACGTGGTTATGACGTGGTATAAAATGGTCTTACGAGACCCCCATCGGATACCATCATGTGGCTTCACATCACCTCATCGGATGTTCTTAAGGTCAAAGGTCACCCAATATCGAAGGTCAAAGGTCAACTAAAGGTCACAGGTGAAGGTCAGAGGTCAAAGGTTCGACTTCATAACTGTACCACATATGGTCGCACACGGCTAACGTGGTTTGGCTGAAGAACGTTCAAGTTCATACTCCGGCCTACGCGACGACTGCTTTACCTAGCGTAGTGAAGCTTTTCGCTTCAAAACCCAACCCAGTTTTCTTCCAAAGCAAACAAAACGCGCATAACTGGCGCCCTGGGACAATGGATACCTCAGTCGCGCTTTAAGCTACGTGGCGGTAGTGGCAGGTCTGCGCGGCCCGCGTTGGCATTGACAACGTTGTGGCAGAAACGCGGCACTGATGCTACAGGTCTTCGGCGTTTAATGCGTTCACTGGCATTGGCGTTGACAACGCTCTAGACTGCGATCATTTTGAGGAAAGGAAGGAAGCATAATTGGTTCCCTCGGACAGTGGGCGCCTCAATCGCGCTTTGAGGTAAGTAGCGGAGGGGAGAGAGAGAGATGTGGGCTGCATGCTTTAGCGCTAACAACGTTGTGGTAGACACGCAGGACTGCAGCAGTAGACCGCAACGTTCATTAGGTGACCAACCTCTCGCGATCAACCATTCTTCCACCTGCCAGGATGCCGGGTGGGCGCGCTGCCTATCCAGTCTGTGGAACGCGCTCAACGTTACAACCCGCCAAGACGCGTCGAGTTGCCCGGAAAAAAAAAAATTTTGTGGAATGCAAATGACGCAGTTAGTGTTTACTTACCTCGGTGGACACCCGAACCCTGTCGTAAGGGAAGGGATAAAGGAGGAAGTGAAAGAGGAAATGAAGAGAGAGAAAACTTCTTTTAGCTCATGTAAAAGAGGCCGTTGTGGTCGTCTCCGGAATAATTTCGACCACCTGAGACCTCTAACGCGCACTCACAACGCACAGCACACGGGCACCTTTCGCGTTTCGCTTCGACGCACCATAGGGTTCGCTCTCTAACCAGGTTCAAAAGTAGTCAAACAGCAGCTAATTTTTTTGAGCTTCTCCTCCGTCAAAATGCGGCCGCCGCGGTCGGGTTCGAACCCGGGAACTCCGGCTGAGTAGCCCAGCGCCCTAACCAATCAGCAACCGCGGATCGCGCTTCCAGGTACGTGGCGGTGCAGTCGCTGGCGGCCTGTTTCTTCAGGAGGGTGATGGCGTCATTAGCATGCGGCGTTTCGCTCAAAGGTTTCTTATAAGGGGGTGGGGGTTCGCACACTGAGCGAAGTAATGCTCTCGCAATAAAAAATAAGTGCAGGTGTGGTGGCAACTAACATCTGCCCGGGCACCTGGTTCCAAACCAGTCCACGACTCACGACAGATGCCCCTGCGTCCCATATGTGGAACCCGCCAACACATACCGCTTCCCGCACATGCCTTCTGTTCCTGTTTCGTCGCGTCCAACGTTTTTGCCGCCGCCTTTAAATTATCTCAGTCTTAAATAAACATGTTGGATTGGTAGCTTTCAGTGCGGACAGCGGTGCATTTGACGATGGTGCACAATTTCTGCAGTTATTTTCATAATATTTACCTAGCAAACTAGGTAATATATGCATGTTGTAAGCTAGATTATAACTAGAGAAATGTATTTTCAACTGCACAACATTCAGCCATGTAGACGCTTGCTTCTTAACATTCACCTTTTTTTCTCGTGTAAGATTATTGCTGTTTCATTCTTCTGTGAGTAGATATGCTGTCCTGTCTTAAATAGGTAACAAGCAATTCCTGATACTTGCTCAAAGAGGCTCATGGTACCTCTTTAATTGGCTCGCCTTATATGCTGAGCGTCATGTATACTTGTGAATGTCAATGTATCCGGTAACCTTGGCAAGTGTACATATGTAAATAAAATTTTTCCAATCACCTAATAAAATTTTTCCAATCACCAAAATTCACCTTTAGGATGGACACAGTGGTGCTTTCTGCTGTTCTTTTTCTATTTTCATTTCCCTTCCTTTCTCACCGATTACCAGTCCAGCAATGCATTACTGATCACACTACCTGTCGCCAATGATAATTTTCGATTTCCAATGCGCATTTAAATTACGCTGCACAAAGATGTGCGCGCACATGACCCAAAGCAGTGAAAGAGCTGGTATGAAACAAGTCACTGTTGCGCTAGTGCATCACCTAAAAAAGCAAATTCCTTATGGTGAAGGTTTACCGACGGCTTAGCCACATACGAGTCCTCAGCCTTAGCGCTAAAGTATGTCACAACTATCCCTATACATATGTTTTTCGCTTCCATACACCACTGAAGTGTCACAGAAATCAGGCGTGCTAACTGCCGGATCCTCCCCATATTTGCATTAGCTAGATTGGCAGTGCAAAGCCAGATTAGAGGTCGCCTTCCCCACTACCGAGGTAAAGCTTTAGTTGTTTGCCCAAGCTTGTCTTGTGTTTCTCCCTTCTTCTGTTTTACCTCTTATGGCTGGTTTTAAGATGAATATCTACCAACTGGCCCAGTCGTCAGCCTTGCTGAAGATCAGTACACACCTCAAACAACCGTTACTAAGTCATGCACACCACAACGCGTTCATCAGGCCGGTGGCGGTGGTGGTGAAAAACTTTACCATTGGCGGAGCCCTTATACTTCACAATTTCAGAGGTAGGCTGGCTCCTGGGCGCAGCTTCATGCGCCACGCGCCGAAGGTCGCTGAAGGTCAAATGTGCGCTGACAGCTAAATTCGCGGAACTTGCAGTAGTAAAGCTTTCGATTTAATATCTCCGCTGAAATAAATTCAACAAAATCGATTTGAACGACGGCTGCAAACCGGAGAGCTGATTTGCAGTTGCCTGTTAGGTTAAGAGAATGCAGTCTAATGCAAGGGAAGCTCCTCTCGCTGCACCACGTGGGCAGACGAAATAAGGCAAGTTGAAGACATACCGTGGCTTTCGTTGTCACAGAGCAGTTTTTGTAGCGAAAGCTTCACTAGGCTAGCTGCGGTGTGTTTCGCGTACGCCGGAGTTTGGCCTTCAGTCAACCTTCAGCCCAATCAGGTTATCCCTTCCTTACGGCGCGGTTCGGGTGTCCACCGATATATGTGAGACAGTTACTGTGTCATTTCCTTTCGTCAAAACCAATTTTAAAAGCCAATGTACCCGCCGCGGTAGCTCAGAGGTTAAGGCGCTCGGCTACTGATCCGGAGTTCCCGGGTTCGAACCCGACAGCGGCGGCTGCGTTTTTATGGAGAAAAAACGTTAAGCCGCCCGTGTGCTGTGCGATGTCAGTGCACATTAAAGATCCCCGGGTGGTCGAAATTATTCCGGAGCCCTCCACTACGGCACCTCTTCTTTTCTTCTTTCACTGCCTCCTTTATCCCTTCCCTGCGGCGCGGTTCAGGTGTCCTGCGATATATGAGACAGACAGATACTGCACCATTTCCTTTCCCCCCCAAAAAATTATTATTATTAAAAACCAATGCAGCTTTCTTTGCCAGCAAAGGAATGGCGCATAACCTGCCCCTGGGACAGTGGACACCTCAGTCGCGCTTTAAGCTACGTGGCGGTACTGACAAGTGCGCTGCATGCGTTGGCATTCACAACGTACTAGTACACTAAGACGCCCGTTTGCTGTGCGATGTCAGTGCACGTTAAAGATCCCCGGGTGGTCGAAATTATTCCGGAGCCCTCCACTACGGAACCTCTTTCTTCCTTTCTTCTTTCCCTCTCTCCTTTATGCCTTCCCCTGCGGCGCGGTTCAGGTATCCAGCGATATATGAGACAGACAGATATTGCGCCATTTCCTTTCCCCAAAAACAAATTATTATTATTATTAAAAACAAATGCAATTTTCTTTGTCAGCAATGGAATGGCGCATAACCTGCCCCTGGGACAGTGGACACCTCAGTCGCGCTTTCAGCTACGTGGCGGTAGTGACAAGTGCGCTGCATGCGTTGGCATTCACAACCTACTAGTACGCTAAGACGCCCGTGTGCTGTGCGATGTCATTGCACGTTAAAGATCTCCAGGTGGTCGAAATTATTCCGGAGCCCTCCACTACGGCACCTATTTTTCCTTTCTTCTTTCACTCCCCCCTTTATCTCTTCCTTTACGGCGAGGATCCCGTGTCGAACTATATTCGAGACAGATACGGCGCCATTTCCTTTCCCCCAAAACCATTTTTTATTATTAATATTATTACCAGTAGAAACGCGGCACTGAAGCTATAGACCATCGGCGTTCTTTGTGTTCATCGGCGTTTGCGTTGACAACGCCCTGGACTCCGATGATTTTCAGGAAAGGAAGGCGAATAACTGGCTCCCTGGGGTAGGTAGGTAAACTCTTTTATTGCGCCCAAAAACAGGGGACCAGTCAAAGGACCGGTTGCGCTGACTTAGAGGAGGTCGGCGGGGATCCTTTGGGATGCCGCGGCCTCCACCGCGCGCTGGATAAGCCAGCGTTGGTCTGCTGGCTTGGAAGTACACAGGAGAGACTCCCACGTCTCTGGGGTGTTTGCGTTGTCTCTGTTGTAATGTGGACATGTCCACACCATGTGTATGAGTGTGGCCGGAGTTGAGCAGTGTTTACACATGGGGGCGCCCTCCAGGAGACTGGAGGCGCGTCAAAATTAATTGGTTATCAAGCTTTTAACGCCACAGGCGACAAACCTAATGTTACCACATTCGTTAGAAGGAACATTACGGCCATTGAACATGACACGGGCATTCGCCACATAGAGCACGTCCTCGTCGAACTTATTCCGGCTACAAAGACTCAACGCAGTCTTTTCATTCTGAATATTTATAGCACTCCACGTCAAAAGAAAGTTAAATTCGACTCCCTCTTCAGGAAAGTGATGCGTATAAGCAACAAGCACGCACTGGTTATTCTAGGTGACTTCAATGCCCACCACCCTGCGTGGGGCTACCCGCGGCCCTGTACGAAGGGGAGAGAGCTATGGCTAGACATACAGCAAATGGGCTTCACCCTGCTCACGGATCCTCTTACCCCCACAAGAATGGGTAACAGCGTGTGCGCTGACACGTCCCCAGACCTCACCCTGGTGAAGAATGCGGGTACAGCTAATTGGTCCAACTCCTTGCTAAACCTAGGCAGTGACCATTACATACTTGTCACGGAAACTGACGTTGGCCCTGCCAAGCGCCAAACGCGCTCCCCGCATATTATCGAATGGGACGCTTTCCGCGACGCTCGTAACCAGGACGGGAGAAAGGCAGAAATCACAAACATAGAACAATGGGCGGAGGAACTCCGCAGGGACGCCAAGAATGCGACTAAAACGCTCGACGACAACGCGGAACTTGAAGTACTAGACAGCCGCCTTCTTCATATGTGGGAGGCCAAAGCTAGTATGGAAAAGCGTTTAAAGAGACAAAAGTGGAATCGCAATCTCAGAAGACGCCTAGCGCGCCACAACAAAGAGATTGAGGCATATGCACTTAGACTCTGCGATCAGAACTGGGAAACAATGTGCGACAAGCTTGAGGGCAATATCGGCGTCGCCAAAACATGGAACCTCCTTCGGCACCTCCTCGATCCAGAAGGTAGCAAATTAACACAGCGACAAAATTTACAGAAATTAGGTTATAAATTTGAAGGTTCGGAGCAGGAACTCCTCGATGCAATTCGTTGTCGATATATAGGCTCCGCCACCAAAACTACCTTACCGCGCTATGAGGGTAAATCCAACAGCGACCTAGACGCCCCTATTCACGAATTCGAGGTTCGAGCAGAAATACTAAAACTGAAAACCAAATCAGCCCCCGGACCCGATGGTGTAACCAACAAAATGCTTAGAAACCTAGACGACAAATCTATAACGGCGCTGACCAATTTCATGCAAGAATGCTGGGAGAAGGGTGAGATTCCCCAACAATGGAAAACCGCTAAGGTTATTTTCATACCTAAGCCAGGGAAACCGCTCAATCTAGAAAATCTAAGGCCTATATCCCTCACCTCTTGCGTTGGAAAACTGATGGAACATGTCATACAAACGCGACTAACCAATTTCATGGAAGACAACGACTTATACCCCCATGCGATGATAGGTTTTAGATCGCATTTGTCCACGCAAGATGTCATGATACAGCTCACACATGACATATTAGACACTAAGTCGCTGGATGCGAAAGTAATAGTGGGACTTGATCTCACTAAAGCTTTTGATAATGTAAAACACGAGGCGATACTAGAAAACCTGGCTCTTTTAAACGTCGGGGAGCGCACATACAACTACATTGCCAATTTCCTTTCGGACAGGATAGCGCGCATCCACTTTGGTGAAAGTCAGTCTCAAGACATACACTTGGGCAGCATAGGCACCCCTCAGGGTTCGGTACTTTCCCCTATTCTCTTCAACGTGGCCATGATACGGCTCCCGAAGAGACTGGAGGGGATAGATGGCTTGAATTTCTGCATGTATGCGGACGATATCACCATGTGGATGACCCGTGGCCACGACGCGCACATCGAAAGTACGCTACAGAAGGCCATAAATGAGGTCGAAAACTATGTCAGCCGTAGGGGCTTGCGATGCTCGCCGCAGAAGTCTGAACTTCTTTTTTATAGACCTCTGCATCAAAGACAAACTAGAACCATCCCTAACATCAAATTACAAACTCAAGGGGCGGAGATTCCTCATGTTGAAAAAATCAGAATTTTAGGAATGATTATACAAAGCAACGGGTATAACGGTGATGCAATAACTAAGATGGAAAACTGCGCGCAACAAACTATGCGGCTCATACAGCGGATTGCCAACAGAAGACACGGCATGAAAGAGCATAATCTCCTACGGCTGGTACAGGCGTTCGTAGTAAGCCGTATCTCGTATGCTGCCCCCTTCCTTGATCTTAAAGTTTCAGAAAAGGAAAAAATAAATGGAATTATCAGGCGATGCACGAAACAAGCTCTAGGATTGCCGATCCGTACATCCACTCACCGCCTCCTAGAGCTGGGAATGCATAATACCCTGGAAGAAATTACGGAAGCAGTGAGAACGTCCCAAATCGAACGCTTAGCCGGGACCACAACCGGCAGGGCCATTCTAGAAAAACTCAATCTTAGCCGAGATAACAGAACAACCCCCAAAGTTGACATGCTCGGAAAAATTCGAGACAATATAGTTGTACCCCCATTACCCAGGAATATGCATCCTATTCATCACTCAGTGCGCCGGGCCAAGCGGGCAGAGGCGCTAGAGAAACGCTTCCGCTCCTACAAAGACGAGGACGTGGTCTACGTGGATGCCGCTGAGTATGGTAAGAACACGATGACCGTCGCGGTCGTCAATAATAAACAACTCCTCAAAATAAGTGCCTCCATACTCTCGGGTAACCCAGAGACTGCAGAGGAAGCTGCCATAGCACTGGCTTGTGTAGGCACAAAAGCGAGATACATCATCAGTGACTCCAAAGTTGCCATACTAAATTTCAGCAGGGGCCGGGTCTCCCCTCTAACGAATACAATTCTAAGCCGTCATGTAATAGACCGGAAAATTACGCTAGTCTGGACACCAGCACATGCATCCCTGCCTGGTAATGAGACGGCCCACGAGTTCGCCCGAGGCTTTTCTTTCCGGGCGGACCCGAGCGAGGTGGTCTTTACAGACAGGGATCGCATGGTGACCTACAGAGAAATTACACAACACTATCGTTTGCAACGAGCTAGACTTCCTCCAGCGGATAGATCCTTGTCCAGATACCAAGCCATCAACTGGCGCCGGTTACAAACTTACACATTTCCAAACCCGGCCCTCTGGAGTCTTATGTACCCAGGGCAATTTTCAGAAAAATGCGCGAACTGCGAACTTAGGGCCACCTTGGACCACATACTATGGGAATGTCCTCATGCTCCCCGGGAGGGACGAGGTATTAACACAAAAGATCAATGGGAGACCTTACTACTGAGCTCCGACCCGGCGACTCAGTTACAACTCGTCCGACTGGCCGAAGCCGCCGCCGAGAGTCAAGACCTTTCGGCCGTCGTCTAGGCGGGTAGCCCTCTGGCTACCCTCTTTCTGTTGGATATTAAAAGTTTTCCTATCCTATCCTACACATGGGGGCTATCTGGTCCGGAAAGATCTTGCTGTATAAGAGGGGGTGTGGGAAGCTGCCAGTTTGTAGTTTGCGCCATTGGACGGCCTCGCGCCTTGTTAGATCGCGGTGTGCGGGAGGATATGTGCACCTTTGGAGTCTGTAGTGCTGGAGTATGTCCGTGTAAGTGGTGAGTAGAGATAGTGAAGCGCGTGGGATATTAGTGTCAGCGGAAGCAGGGTGGCTGATCATACTCTCGGCTCGGCAGCTGAGATCTCGAGCGAGTGTGTGTGCCTGGGCGTTTCCGCTGAGCGACTCGTGGGCTGGAGCCCAAAGAAGTAAGCGAGATGTGGAAGAGGGTGCTGTAGAACGTAGAATGTGTAACGCCTGGCAAGAGATACGGCCAGCATCATAATTGCGAATAGCCTGTTGAGAGTCACTGATGAGGACTTTGGTATTAGGGTCGGCTAGCGCGAGCGCAATGGCAACCTCCTCAGCTGCGGTGACTGTTTCTGTATTGCGAATGCTGCAGGCTGTGTACCAGCTGCGGTGAGGGGCGAGAGCTACCGCCACCATCGCTGGCCTCGATGGATGGTAAGAGGCGTCCGTATACGTGACGTCCGGACGTCCGCTGAAGCGTTTCTCGAACTGACGAGCCCGGTCGGCCCGTCTCTCGGCGTGGTGTTCCGGGTGCATCCGTTTGGGAATGGGAGGAATGCGGAGATTTAGGCGATATTCCGATGGAAGTTCAGCGTAACTTGGGGCCGATCTCGGCGGGGAGATCCCAACTTGCTGCAGTACCGCTCGGCCAGCGTGTGTGAGTGAGAGCCGCTCATACTGGGCGGTGAGGGTTGCTTCGATCAGTTCGCTCACGGTATTGGAGATTCCGAGAGCCATGAGCTTATGGGTAGCTGTGGACATGGGAAGACCTAGGGCCGTCTTGTATGCTTTTCGAAGTGACGCGTCTAGCCGTTCGCTTTCGGCACGAGTGAGACGTAAGTAGGGTCCAGAGTAGGTAATGCGGGAGCAGACGAAAGCTTGAACGAGGCGCAGGAGGTTGGACTCTCGCATGCCATGATGCTTGTTGGAGATTCGCTTAAGGAGGCGTCCGATCTGCACAACCGACTGGTCGATGCGTTGGATCGTGATGTTGTTGCTGCCGTTGGACTGTAGATGCAAGCCCAGGATCCTGATGTTGTCTGTTCGAGGAATCGGGTTTCCTTGCACCTGGAGGTTGATGTCCGGAAGTATCTTTGAAGGGCGTCGTCCCGGGGAAGGAATGATGATATACTCGGACTTTGTCGCCGAGCACGTGAGGCCAACTGTACTTAGATAATCTCCGATCCGTTCGATCGCGGTCTGTAAAGTCTCTTCAATCTGGCCGTCACTGCCGCGCGTGATCCAAAGTGTGAGGTCGTCAGCATAAATGCTGTGATGCAGGTGGGGGATGTCGGCCAGTAGCTTCGGCAGGCCTATCAGTGCGACGTTAAAAAGCATCGGCGAAAGTACGGCGCCTTGCGGCGTGCCACGGTTTCCCGGAGAGATGATGGAAGGATCTCCCGTGCCGGCTTTAAGTTGCACTGTGCGGTCGGTGAGAAAGTTTCGGATGTACGCATACATGCGATGTCCGACACCGAGAGCTTGAAGTTGTTGAAGAATCGCTTCATGGAGGACGTTGTCGAATGCCTTGGCAACATCGAGGCCGACGATGACTTTTGTGTCTAGTGTACGTCTCATGACTACCTGATGATGGAGAAGAAGCATAATGTCCGGGGCTGCTAAATGAGGGCGGAAGCCGAACATAGTGTCTGGTAGAAGATGGTTGTCTTCAAGGTATCGTGAGAGTCTGGTCTGGATAACGTGTTCCATCAGCTTCCCAACGCAGGACGTGAGAGAGATGGGACGGAGGTTGGCCAAGGTTGGTGGTTTGCCTGGCTTGGGGATGAGGACTAGATTGGCGCATTTCCACTCTTGAGGGATGGTACCGCTGGCCCAACATTCTTGAAAATAGTCGGTAAGAGCATGAATGGATGCGTCGTCTAGATTCCTAAGCATTTTATTTGAAATGCGGTCAGGACCGGCCGCCGAAGTCGTCTTGAGGCGATTGAGTTCTGCTCGGACCTCCGCTAAAGTGATCGGAGCGTCTAGACAGAGATTTTCCGCGCCCTGATAGAAAGGGAGGTTGGTTGTTGGTTCAGGGCGGATGTAAGTATTTATAAGCTCTTGTTTAAGCTCGTCAGACGTGCCAGGATACTGGTGGAAGATTCGCTCGAGCTGTTGGCGTGTTTGGAGCTTGCCTCCTTCTGGGTCGAGTAAATGTCGAAGGAGGTTCCACGTCTTACGAGCGTTTGGAGTGTTGTTCATCTGGTCACATATGTTGTGCCAGCTCTGTCGAGTGAGTTCTATTGCATATTTCTCGATATTCGTATGTGCGCGCGCCAGTCTACGTCGGATATTGCGGTCCCATTTCCGAGTGGCAAGTAGAGCTTCGAGCGACTTCTTGCGCTCCCACAGATGGGCGTAGTAGCGGTCGCAGTGTGGGATACTGTCCTCTAACTCGACGGTGTGAGTGGCGTCGGCCACTTGTTTGACAATTTCGGTTGTCCACGCCTTGATATCAGTTATAGCGGGAGGTATGTCCTGCTGGTTCCTGTGCTTCCGGAAGGAGTCCCAGTCAATCACCTGAGCTGGCCGCGTACATTGCCTGGTGGGCTCGTGTATTACGATTTCGAGTATGAAGTGATCACTCCCAAAGTTTTCGTGAGTGTGACACCAAGTCGCTTTAACTCCGGAGGTCGTAAAGGCCAGATCCGGCGTTGTATCACGATGTAGGCCTGTACCGTGTCTAGTGGGGTAGGACACGTCCGTGATAAGAGTCAGCTGGTTCATATGCCAGTCATTCCAAAGGCGTCGACCTTTAGCGGAGTCATAGTGGTAGCCCCAAGCGCGGTGATGCGCATTAAAGTCACCGAGAATGAGGAGGGGTTGCCCCTGCGCCAGCTGCTGGGCTTTGAGGAAAAGCGGACCGAAAATATCCTTATGAGCTCGGGGAGGGCTGTAGACATTAATTATAAACAGACTAGTGCAACGTTTACGCGAGGGTCGGGGTAATATTTCTAAGAAAACGTATTCGGGGAAAGTTGGATCTAAATTGTGTTGGAGGACAGTGAGGTTACGTTTGACAAGAGTAGCTATTCGAGGTTTTACTCGTTCCGATAGGTATGTACTGTAACCGGCAAGTTTCGTGTTCTTGTCGCATTCCTGGAGAGCTATTAGTTCGGGGCGATCACTCGCGGCGAGGAACTGCTGGAGGACCGGACGCTTACGCGCGAACCCACGACAGTTCCACTGCCAGATGGTGGTGTTACCCGAGCTGCTCGCCATGATTAGGCGGGGATAGTTGTGGGGTTTGAACGGGTGTCGGCGCAGGGGCCGCGGGTACCACGGCAGCGAGGAGTTTGCCCTGTGCTTCTATAGCTTTTTTCAGCATGTCAAATTGTTGCGTGACTTGTGAGCCGATTGTGTGGAGTGAGCGTTCGATGTGTGCTTCTAAAGCTTTGATGCGAGTTTGACTGAGGTTGCAGCTTTCCTCAACTTTGGCAAAACGCGCCTGCCAACCCTCCGCGGGTGAGTCGGTGTCGGACGTTGCTTTGCGTTTTTGTGCGGATCGGTTGGGAGGAGCGATATCCATAGGTACTGATTCATATGATCCCTGCGGATGCGGGGGAGACGAAGGGAGTGTGGCCATTGGCTTTTCGAGAGCCTCTACTCTGAGTATAAGTTGGTGGATGACTGCTGTCAGTTCCATAATCGCTTTGTGTGTGTCTAGAGTAGTGGGAGTCCCTTCCTGCGTACTCACCGGTTCTTGACGTTCTCGTAGATCGGGTAGAGATGGTAGTGGCCCAGGTGGCTGCTGCAAAGGATGAGGAGAGTCCCCTGTGTGCTGGACGACTGCAGGTGGCCCGGGATTGGTCCGGGAGGGCACCTGAGAACCCATCCGTGGAGCGGGAGACTTGAGCGGTGGAAAAGAGCTCGAGCGGTCTCGGAGCTGCCGCTGCTGGCTATCGGAGGGTTGCCGGTCCCATCGGCTGGTGCGCTGGAGTGTGATCCGCTTGGCGGTCTCTTGGGTCTTGAGTTTCTCTGCCTCAGAATTTCGAATTTTCTCCCACTTCCTGCGCTTGACTTCGTAAGGAATCCTGAAGATTTCCCTGCAGCGACTATC
Organism: Amblyomma americanum; assembly: GCF_052857255.1. NCBI lineage: Eukaryota > Metazoa > Arthropoda > Arachnida > Ixodida > Ixodidae > Amblyomma > Amblyomma americanum. The sequence continues at coordinate 110,460,420 of NC_135504.1, forward strand.
GCCCGTGAAATGTTCTTTACCGCATAGGCGGCAGATTGGTTTGCACGTGTGGTCGGTGGTAGGATTGGATAGTCCGCAACCTCTACACTTAGTAGTTGGGCTTGCACAAACATCGGCTCGATGACCGAGCTCGCCACAGCGATAGCACACCTCGTACTTCTTCTTGAATAAGTTGCATCTGTGGCGACTATTGCAAAAGTAGACCCAGGTAGGCACTTGGCGCTGAGCGAATGTGATGAGTACTGCGGTGGTGTTCCCGAGCCGCCGAAAGTCCACAATGGGTGGGTTACGGTTGTCCTGTAACTCTGCTTGGATTGTATTTCGATCCAGTCGGAGGTCGACGCCGCGAATCACACCACGGCTCGAGCTATCATCTGGAGCGCAGTAGACGGATATCTCATACGCCTTGTTGTCAACGGTGATCTCTTTGAGTTGCATCATCCGTTCAGCTCTTTCGACGACTGGGGTGCAGTACGCGAAAGTATTCTGGATCAGGTTAGCTTGTATTAGGTCTTCGTGACGAACAGCGTCCCTGGGGAAGCGAGCAGCAGTGCAAATTGCTTCCAGTAGTTGGTAGGTTGTAATCTTGGAGAGTAGCAGTCCGCCCCGTGGGCGCACAATTAGCTTGAGAGCGTTGCTGGGTAAGCGAGGCTGGTTCGATGCTACAGATTTTTTGGCTAGTAAGCGTCCTCGTTGCCGAGGCGTGAGTTCAGCTTCCGTCTTCGCACGTAGCCCATTGTCGATTTGGGACGCTTGGTTCGGTCCCGCTTTGTCTCCAGGGAAAGCTGGCACGGCAGGCCCTGATGTTGTTCGCGCTACCCGGAGCTTGTTAACTTTAGTCAACCAATCACTGGCTGCTAATTCTTCTCGAGAAATTGGGATGCCTTCTACGGTGACCCTCATGGCGACCTACGGCGCGCGGGCACGGTCCACGGCGCAGCCCAGCTGGCGAACGCTGCTGCGACGCAGGTAGCGAACGCCACTGCGACGCAGAGCTCCGTATTCTTCGGCGCGGCGCAGTAGGCCTAGCGAGGCATCTGGCTTCGTCACGGGGAAAAGTTGACCTAAAATGGTCAAAACTTGTTGTACGTACTTCTGGTTGGTGTCCCTGGATTCCGCTCGTCTTCAGGAAACCGGTGATATCAACGGAAGTATTGTAGGGTCTCACTGTCTAGGGTAAAAACACGAAATCAGCGGAGCTCACGTGGAGTTCGTCCGTTGTCGCTCGCGCTCGCAGCGCCCCCACTGGGCTTCTCGGCCTCTTAAAGGGCTAAGATCAAAGTGGCTCCCTGGGGCAGTGAACGCCTCAGTCGAGCTGTGAGGTACGTGGCGGTGGCGAGAGAGATGTGAGCTGCATGCATTAGCTCTGACGACGTTGTGCAGACACGCGGCACTGCAGCAATTGGCCGCAGTGGTCATTGGGTATCCAACCTCTCGCGATCAACCATTAACCATTAATTTAACCTCGACCTTGCGGGGTGGGCGCGTTGCGTATTGAGTGTGCGGAACGCCGTAAACGTTGCAGTGACCAAACCGCGTGTACTTGCCCGTTACACCACAGCTTTCGCTCTCTATCCAGGTTCAGCAGTGGTTGAACCTCAGCTAATTTTTTGGACTACCTACGTTTTAATTTATGACAATGACTGGGTTCTGCACAGCTGTTTTCCCTTATTTGTCCCATGCAGCACCGCTTGTGCGAGCAGTAGTCAACTGAAATCAAGTCAGATTTATTGAATGTACATAAAAGCAACTATACAAATATACAGATAGGGTCCCATAGTCTGCGGACTGCACGGGACCCTAACGAGTAACATACATAATTACCACTTTCAAAAAGTGTGCAATGATAACTAGGATACATAATTCGTAGAGAATGATAGAAAGTACCGCTGGTGGAGCCTTGCAATTCAATTGTAGGCGATTTTTAATGAGGAATTAGGAGTATAATTTAGCGACCTTTCTCCAAGTACCACCAAAAGCCGTATTCTATAAGGATATCCATTATCCACTTCCTCTCAAGTTGGTTCTCTCGCATTGGTCACTGTTGATCGCCCACGCAGCCGCCGCTTTCAAGCGTCAGTAGGAAGACACCGGACTATTGGCTCATTGCAGACGAGACCTCACCATTGGCTGCATAAAGCAGCCAATTGTGATCCGGTGCGTGCAGCAAGTGGAGTTCCCTATCGTCCACGTAGGACGATCGGCGTTTTTAGTTATGAGATCGACCTTTCGCTCTTCTTTTTTCTCATGCTGCTGTCATGCCCAATGAAATGGATATGGATCCTCATAAATTGCGACCCCACACTCTTCTGTTCTCTTTTACATGAAACATGCTTCGTTAAAATTAAGGAGCCAGGCGCTGAATTCCACCTTAAATTTCGGGAAGTGCCCCCAAAGCATAACATCCTTCTAGCTTTTCATACCTGGAACATTCTAGTCTGTGGTAGTTTTTATCCTCTTTCTTCTTTCCAAATCTGAATCACTAACTAGCCAAGCACCACGTTTTATTTAGGTACATTTCTAGTGTTTCATCAACTAAAACGAGCGATTTTCAGCAACAGAAAAATAAACTAAATATTTTAGCTGCCTTTTATCTCGTATTAGCAGTGGTGCTTCAATGCTGAAGTTATTGATTTGATGACCGTCTGCCTCTAAACCGCAGGTGCTGAGTAAGTCTGAAGAAATTTATACCACTCGCAGCAGTCTTGGTGACGCAGTGACCTCTACGCACTTGCCACCATTTTCTATCAGCGACCTATCCTTAAAAGAGCCTGCATTAAAATCAGGACCACTAAGGCCGGAAAAGAATCTTCATTTTTCATAGTTGAGGGGCAACGTGGAAACGCGAAAGCCCCATTTCTTTGTGCACAACACACAAGCTTGCTTCGATCATCGCTTTTATTAGCACCGTCGAGTGGTTAAGCTGGCGGTGATAAACCACAACTAGAGTAAAGCAAGCCCTTGCACTCTACGGTCATCATTCGTGCCTTAAGATATGCGTCGAAATGGCCCGGGGCGATCCCTCCGGCCCTGTTCACACGGCGAGGTCCACGGGGGGTTATATAGGGTTGGTCATCATAAAACACCCGTAGATAGATGAAGCGAGGTCGCCGGCGGGTAGCTTTACGATCGCCACCACCTTGGGTGGCGCTCTCCTCCGGCGAGGAGCAGCGCCTCATGTGGGAAAGAGGGTGCTCGCGCGATAACACGGTACGCTACAGCGGTCGTAAATTGCGGTCGCGGCCTAGAGGCGCACTCCATGCAACGATATAGCTATGTGCCTCCACCGCGGTGCTGCACTGAATGGTTAAAGCGCGCGCTGCGAGTAGGTGTGCCTTGTGGCGCCTTCCGGGGGTTTTGTTGTACATGCACTCGTGAGGGCATGTGTGCTTATGTATGTACGTGTTTGCTGATGTTTACGGGAACGCCTCACGGGAACGGGAGAAGGCAATGCAAAGAATGGGTTGCATGTGGTGGCATGCACCATTTTCATCCGAAACTTCCGATTATAATCATGTACCTTGCATGGTTCTCCATTTTTGCGAAAAGTACGGTGGCTGGACAAGCCGCCGCATATTTGGGGAAACGTAACCTGTTGAGGGAACATTGCCATCGGAGGCAAATTAATAATTACGCGCGGCAATTCCCGGCTGCAAATCGCAGTATTAAAGGCAAAGAATGGGTTTGTAGCTGCCACTACCCGCTTGCAGACACTTTTCAGCTGAAGAACACGAGAGATGTCCCAAGCAGCACAGGTAATCTACCCAGTATTGGGAACGTGTTGGAAAAGCCCAGTCCTACAAAGGACCAGAGTGAAACCATCTATTCGCAAAATTGGACCGATTACCTGCGCTGCTTGAGGTGGGTTTTCCTAGGACCTACGTAGAGAAGAAAGCAATAATCTGTGCATCTGGGGGAAGCAATAGGAGATATTACAAAGCTTAATTTTTCAAGTCACCGTTTACTAATGTAGTGAGAAATATACTTGTGTAATCATTTTACAGAAGAAAAAAATCAAAGTAATGATAACCACATGCCAGCTGCGAATAAAAAATCCGTTCTAGCAGTGTTGCAATGAACTAAAGCATTGACGACGGCTAAATTTTCATATGAAGTCCGCGAAGCTAAAGTGTTTCGGACTATTTACCTTGCTTAGTGCTGACTCATACGACTCATCCCTACAAGCAAACATATACATACGTTTTTTTTTTTCGGGGAGGGCACAAAGGTAATCATTGGGAAAGAGAAAGGAGGGGGGGGGGGGCACTGCTGAACACCGCATGACGAAAAAGAGCACTGTCAGGAGGGTTTGTAAGATGGGATGGTGTATTGGTTTCAGGTCACGGCCTGGGCCCCCTCATGCCTCATTCGACGATTACCTCACTCCCTTGCGTAAAGCTCGAACCTTGTAACTCTTTCCTATGTATAGCGTCTACGCTTTTGTCCACTACCGATAGCATGAAACCCTCAGTACGGTGGACAGGCACGCCTAGCACGTTAAGAGTAGAGTTCAGCGTCTACCTTCTTGTGGTAAATGCTACACAGGTTGGTCTGTCTAAGAAGCGGGTCACAGTAGCCCGGCGTGGCTTCCTCGACGTCGGCCTCTTCCTCCGTTAACAGAGCAGCAAAGAAAGATATAAGCTGAGGGTGCCGCGTGAAAAAGCATTTGGCCGCGTTGGACGTGTCGACTTCATCTGAAATTTACGCCACGCCTCTGGTCTGTTCTATATCTTGAAGCCTTGTGCTATGCCCTAAGGTGAGAGTGCTGGCATCGCGGTGGCCTACTGCGCTGCTACCCTGTCGGAAGGCGCTAATGAGCACAAAAGACTTTCGCCTATGTCAAACAATGTGTAGGAAATAGTCGATGACAAGAGTTACGTTCCGGAGCAAAGAGCAATTCCCGTACAGGCTTTTGTGAGGCTGTCCCGTTTCCGGGCCTAGTTACGACGGCGTGGTCGGAGCGGAGAGATCCTTCAATGCCGTTCGTCGTTGATTGCCCTGTTTTCACTGTGAGTGGCATGGCTTACTTTAGCAGGTGGGTCAGGGTCGATACCAACATATTGCCATGGTTTGCTTTTTATGCACCAAATGCATTATACCTTTACATTTCAGGCAATGCTGTTCCTTTTCTCCCTGCACTGGCACATTTTACAGCGCTATTTGGAAAGAGGCGTTGGCCGGTGTCATGACATTTGGCGTCCGCACAGGTATCTAGGTGCAGCTGTACATAGCACACGTACAGGTGCAAAATCACAGCTAGACTGACAGTCAAAGCCACCCACAGCTCTAAATATCCCCTGGTCTAGGGACCAGACAGTGATCGCTGATACCTCCATTTCCGCCTTGGCTCGTGTCTCGATCGCAAGGCGCAAGAAAATATGGGTGGCCTGAAGAGAGTTTCCGCTAGAATCTATGAAGGTCGCCACTAGAGGCTTGAACTCGGAGGCGAGGCAAGAAACTTTGTCGAGCTTACGGCAAGTCACATACTTCCTACTGCGCAGCGCTTCAGCGCTGTTGGTCGTTTCTTAGTTCTCTCACTTCCGTTGTTAAGCTAGTGCTGGAATGTACAGAAGCCGCGATTATAACCTTCGCATGAGGACATTTCTGACTACCGTGCACTATTTATCAGATGTCTTCATTTGATAAAGTATTCATTAATCGAACCTCACACTGACGACTTTGGAGTCGCCGAGCTCTGTGTGGGCATGTCTCCACTCAATTTATTATTATACCGAACTTTTAAAGAGAATTTTCTCTGCTATGTAATACAGTAAAAGCGTCAGATTTAATGTATTGTATTATGTCGACCTTGCACGCTTAAGCATTTGCATCCGTATACGATTCGTGTAGTCGATACAATTATCTATTCTAATACTGATATTGCCATTCACGTACAAACTTTCATTCGCACCGGCAAAACAAGCCTGCCAAACACTTCTATACGAGTGTCGCCAAACTTCTGCAGCATCCTCCAGCCGGATAGATTGACCCACTAATTGGAATGTGCACAAGCAGCATACGGCCACTCCGTTTTACTCGAGCAATGTGGACCTTCGGCCTGCGAGATTTTTGTGTCCCGACTCGCTCTTTGTTGTTCCGCAGAGAGGCACGGTGATTGGCTGTATAAATTATGCACGTCTTTCTGTCGGGTCGCGCTCGCCGCCCCTAGTATTACTACGGCGTGAGCGTCGTAAATAGGAATTAGCGAGCGCACGCGCAGTGCCCTGTCTCGCCCGACAGCTTGTCAATATTTACAACACCGTCGGCCGGGCTGCCGTCTACTGCTCCACTGTGGTCAGCGGACGAGGAGGTATCGAGTGCACTGTGATGCCCTCACCGATGGCTGCGAACTTTAGTGCCGGTACCACGGACGGCACCTTTTAGCAAGCTTCCTTCTCTGTTCTTTGCCGCATTTTCCAGCTTAACTGCCATCTATGGTGCTCGAAGAGGACTACGTATGTGGGCAGATTTACGGCTCCTATTTAACGACGCTATCTTTCGTAAGCATTTTGGCGCACTGTGAATACTGTACAACGCAAGCTGTCTTTGTTTTCTTTTCCATTGCTGTTTAAACTAGAAAGTGCGTTTGGGTATTCTGTCGCTCCCTGTCTCGGCGTGCGACCAACCGTCGCTTTTAACCATTTTCGCACGGTATAGCACCTGATGAGTTCCCATGATGAGCTGATGCTTCTAACTGCATGTAGCGTTTCCCGAATAACAGCGTCATGGATACAGAGACACTGCAGTCAAATTAACTATAATCCGTTTCACACATGAAGTACAACCCCGTTGAAGGTATTGAAGTAGTCCGCATGAAAAAAAAAAAACGAGGCGGGCTACTCCGCGCTTGTTTGGTGGCCGAGTGGCCCTAAGACGCGAGAAGGCAAAAGCATGTCGTCGGCAATAAGAGCGCATTTAATCAAGCTCATGACAAATGTGTCATTTAGTAAGCCTGCAGGCAACGCATTTACTGTGTTTCGTCCACCACAAGCAGCGCACTACTTTTTGGTCACGGATGTAGGCAGAGAAAACAAGCGCGCAAACTTTTACGGCATTGCAGCTTATGTATCAAACATGCAACTCGTCCCACAAGATATTATTACGCACATTATTTAACGCCGTATCAAACAAAAATTAATGCCTTTAAATACTCTTATCCACGCACTATCCATGAATGGAACAAGCTGCCTTCTGATGTCATCATGTCCATTGATTCCATTGACAAATTGTTGTCGTCTACCTCATAGTCTTGTTTCGCATTTATGCATGTTTTATTGTAAGAGTTCAACATGTCTCCGTGTATTTTACTTACTTATGTTTCGCGCGATGAATTGATGTTCACAATGCTGCATTTTTTGTTCGCCCCTCCTGCTAGGGCCTGCAGAACAAATAAAAAATAAAAAAATATTTTAGTACGGTAGGTCGATGCGTATTCAGTGATGAATGAATGAATGAATGCAACGTTCCTTGAATGGAGCGAAATCTTGGCGATCGCATGAAGCCTCTGGTCCAGGGCTTCTACGAAGGCACAGCTCTCTTCCTGTCAATCAGCTGTAGGCTTGCTTTGATTCCCTTGAACCGTTTGTTTAGTCTTTGCCTTGATCGGAGTCTTTTTATCAGGAAAGAAAGCCAACTGCTAAAAAAGCAAATCCCAGGAATTAGGCAAGTAATTGGCAAGATGTCAGAATAAAATCATGGCTCACTTCGCCGTGGCAGCTTCAAAGTTACGTTCGACGCACTTGGATTTAAAATGCCCATATTGGGAGTAGTTGCTAGTAGTTACGTACTTTCGGCTCGGCCCTTGTAGCACCAGGAGCATTTGCGGGCAAGCGTATTTGCAGAACATTAAGAGGATGGTGCCGTTGGGCGCAATCCGGCGACGAAAAATAAAAAAAAGGTTGGGCAGCGGCACTTAAGACTGCTATGGGTCAGAATGCGAGAGCACTACATGTAGAATTGTACAGGATAGCTGACCAGATTAGTGTTCCGCATGCTTCGACGCTGTCGTGACCAGTGAGTGTGAAGGCAGAGCGAGGCCCATTTAAAGCTTTACTGAACTGTGTCGCCATCGAGGATCATAGTGCACGTTACTCTCCACATGCTGTTGTAGAATGATGATGCAGGCACTGCCAAGGGTCGGACGCTGGTGGGCGAAAATCTTGACCCACATGTCAAAAGTAGTGCATGGTGTTAAGGCGAAGATGCGTTGACCACGAAGACGCGTCGAAATGAAATTCGTTGCCGCTTCGAAAGATGTTCCGATATGGTCCGAAATTCGGGCCAGTGACGCGTCGGACGCCTGGTTTCGTGCTATATGGACATGTAATGCTTTTTTAATGAATAAATAACGCAACCTTTATCGAGTTAAAAAGCAGATTTACGATCCCAATGTAGTTTTTTGCTGAGGAAAGCAGGCCAAGAAAGGGTCATTCTTGGTGCCTGCTCCGTGAAATGTACGTATTTTCCACGCTGCCTCGAGGTAAATAACCACGCCCCCCTCATCTCACACCGGTATAAACTGCCACTCCGCAGCACGCGCGTAGGCATCCCTGAGTTTGCATAGCTCGGCTCCACTCTCTTAAAATGATCCACTTAAGCGTATACGGCATAGCGCGAAGCTTGCGCGGAGAAGCCAGGGAGGTTGCGAGGCGCTAGAGTGCTGTCAGCTTCTCTTTCGAGGAGGACACTCAGCCGCCAACTCAAGACGCGAGGCTTGCGGGCGTTTCGAGCGAGAGTCGCTGCCACCTGGCTTGTGTATACATCCTGTTATTCATATTTCCAGCTGACGTTTCCGGTAAAGCAGCGAGGAAGTGATCCCACGTTTTATAAAAAAAAGGTAACCGTGGTTTAACTACGCTTAAACCAATGTGTGCTGTGGGGAAGCGCGGTAACGTAAATGGTGACGTCACAAGCGACAACACATAAACGAGATCACCCAAATCTCAAATCCGTAAACTACTTTTCCGGCAGACGAAAATTTTGGAAATGACCGGATTCAAATTTGGAGGTCACCATTGTGTAGGACACGGTCAGTTATGGTTGGAGATCGATTTTGGTCGAAATTGGCAAAGGTCAAATTTCGGAGGGGCCCGTGCGAAATTATTTCCGCTTGGCGTCACAGTTTCTAGAGAACTAGCTATGCGCAAGCAAGATACACACAGTAGCTATACGTAGGCTTAACACTGGCGTCAGTGTTACTATGGCAACGAGCGATGCGCAGGCAACATTTTTGCTTGGCTCTGACGACCGTATGAGTTCTTTTACACTTAGATGGCGATGAACATTTCCCGCCATGAACTGTGGTTTATTGCATTCCAATCTCTTTAAGAATGAAGCGAGGAAGACTTCCTGAAGTGCAAAAAAGTGGCTTGTTGATGACGATGATGCTAGGTTTTTATGGCGCAAGGGCGACTAAGGCCAAAGAGCACCAAACACGAGGTTTTTGGTCCACTCGGGCTAAAATGTGTACAGATGATAGCATTAAAACCAGGTGTATAGGGCCTAAGAGTAGTGAGTATGTGCATGATTATAGAGTCTAAAGAGGGTGCCTAAATATCTGGTGGAATGGCTTAAAATGATGTATAGTGCCTAAAACTTGTTCTAACAGGAGTTATATATGAACGGCGAAGAACAGGCAGCCTCAACCACATTTCTTGCTTGAACAAGAGGGGCGAGGCGTCTGGCAGCTATGGGTAAGCTCAGCACTCTCCTCAGCATTGAGGAGGTGCTGAGGTTACTTTGAATCTGAAATCTCAAAAAAGCTACATCAGTTAAAAATTTAAAAACTCTATCCAATGAGAACATGCTGTGATCACCTAAAATAATGAAGGGTCCACTTGTATTTTAAATCTGTAAAGTTCAGGAAAGTGCTGTCGTCTTTGCTTATCCAGTCTAGGGCATATGATTAATGTGTGGACAACTGAGATGTGGAATTCACATCTCGCGCATTGTGTTGCCGGAGTATCCTGAAAAAGATGCGAGTGTGTGATGCAAAAGTGGATTGTTGAGCGAATTGGTTATGCATTTATCAAAACCAGCGCTTGAAGACAGAGACAGCGAGGCGAGACACACACACACACAGTGCGTTGAACTGACAACTAAATTTTAATCACGAATCAATGCTAAACGTATACAGTGCAGCTAAAACAGTCAACAATCATTGCCGTCACTTGTTTCTTTATACCCTTAACTTCACCCATCCAGAAACGTCATTCGACAGCAGCGAAAGGGAAGTTCTTATCCCGCATGCGTCTTTACACTCAAAGATTGCTTTAGCCTCGATAATTTCCCGTGCTGTTTGGTCTCGGGTTCGATCAATTCCCACCGCATTTCTAAAACAAGGTTCGCATTTGCAGTCCCAGCAGTGCGTGATGAGGTTCCCATCATTTTCATTTCTTAACTTTCTGTTGTGCTCATTGAGCCGATCATTCAAACATCAGTCCGTTTGACCCGCATAACTTTTCCCGCAGGTCAGCGGAATGCGGTACACGATTCCTTCGGCGCATGCGACCGTGGGGACCTGACGTTTCTTGTTGCAGCCTTTCGTTTCTTGTTGAGAAAGCGAATACATTTCACGCATTTTTGACCATCTTAAGGTGCCGAAAATACCAGGTTTGTTTTTACACCAAAGGCAATTTTCTTCAAATTGTAGGATAATTTATGGATGTATGGTATCACCACCATCCTCTGCTTACTTTAGCTGAGTCTTTGATAGTTGCCTGCCAGCCACGAAGATTCCTAAGTATAGCTTCTGCCACCGCAGCAGGCGGAAAGGCTGAAAGATGCGGAGTATCCTTCGTTGCTTTCATCTCGGTGGCAGAAGGTATGCTGAGAGATTGTCATTGCAGGCAAACAACCATCAAAGACTCGGGTAGAGTACAGGTAATCCGCCCAATATTTCAACAGGATAGTTCCATTCTGGTGCTTTGTAGGGCCGGCCTTTGCCAATACGGTTCCAACGTTCGGCCAATTACATGTGCTGCTTGGGAACCTTCTCATACACTGCCGGGACTGCAAGTGTGCATCTTGTTTTAAAAATGCCGCGGCGATTGATCCAAACCGAGACCAGACCGCACGCGAAATTATCGACGCTAGAACACTCCTTGAGTGCAATGACGCATGCTTTATCAGTCCGTCCCTTACGCTGCTGTCGAAGGAAACGACTTTCCTGGATGGGGGAGGATAAGGGCATAAAAAAACATGTGACGGCAATGATTGTTGACTGTTTTAGCTGCACTGTGTATGTTTAGCGTTAATTCATGATTAAACTTCAGCTGTTAGTTCAGCGCACTGTGTGTGTGTGTGTGTGTGTGTGTGTGTGTGTGTGTGTGTGTGTGTGTGTGTGTGTGTGTGTGTGTGTGTGTGTGTGTGTGTGTGTGTGTGTGTGTGTGTGTGTGTGTGTGTGTGTGTGTGTGTGTGTGTGTGTGTGTGTGTGTGTGTGTGTGTGTGTGTGTGTGTGTGTGTGTGTGTGTGTGTGTGTGTGTGTGTGTGTGTGTGTGTGTGTGTGTGTGTGTGTGTGTGTGTGTGTGTGTGTGTGTGTGTGTGTGTGTGTGTGTGTGTGTGTGTGTGTGTGTGTGTGTGTGTGTGTGTGTGTGTGTGTGTGTGTGTGTGTGTGTGTGTGTGTGTGTGTGTGTGTGTGTGTGTGTGTGTGTGTGTGTGTGTGTGTGTGTGTGTGTGTGTGTGTGTGTGTGTGTGTGTGTGTGTGTGTGTGTGTGTGTGTGTGTGTGTGTGTGTGTGTGTGTGTGTGTGTGTGTGTGTGTGTGTGTGTGTGTGTGTGTGTGTGTGTGTGTGTGTGTGTGTGTGTGTGTGTGTGTGTGTGTGTGTGTGTGTGTGTGTGTGTGTGTGTGTGTGTGTGTGTGTGTGTGTGTGTGTGTGTGTGTGTGTGTGTGTGTGTGTGTGTGTGTGTGTGTGTGTGTGTGTGTGTGTGTGTGTGTGTGTGTGTGTGTGTGTGTGTGTGTGTGTGTGTGTGTGTGTGTGTGTGTGTGTGTGTGTGTGTGTGTGTGTGTGTGTGCGCGCGCGCGTGCGTGCGTGCGTGCGTGCGTGTGTGTGTGTGTGTGTGTGTGTGTGTGTGTGTGTGTGTGTGTGTGTGTGTGTGTGTGTGTGTGTGTGTGTGTGTGTGTGTGTGTGTGTGTGTGTGTGTGTGCGTGCGTGCGCGTGCGCGTGCGCGTGCGCGTGCGCGTGCGCGTGTGCGTGTGCGTGTGCGTGCGTGTGCGTGTGCGTGTGTGTGTACATTACAGAACTCGAGACTACCTATATAAGCCAGCGGTAGATGTAAGAAACATGCCAAATTTCTTTAATGGCTTCTAGTAAACTAACTCAGCCACCCACGGGCTTTCAATAATCATAGTGGGCTAGCATCGCGCTCTATAATGTGTTTTCAATATGTGAACGTCGCCGGGCCATATGGCTGCCACGGATAAAGTAGATTATGACTCTCATGGGCTTTCATTTGTTCAATGGGAATAATTCGGGACACGACAAGTTTCTCTAAAACTACAGGAAGCTGAAAAGGATGGGGAGCTTTATCTGAAATATTTTGCCAATGGCTACACGCATTGTAAGGTTTCGCCAAGAGCAGCAGAGAGCCGGACCGCTACGCTGGTCGGTGTTTGCGGCACCGCGGGTGGCGTCACGCTTACCGGACACGAATCAAATAAAGGCTCCCCTCCGAGGAACCCGCCCTCCAGAACAGCAACAAACAAGAACGGCTACCGTAAAGGGCTGCGGGGTGGTGACCTCCGTCCCCGATCCCGAACATGTTGGTGTTCTCTACTTCTCCCTTCGTCCCTTCACGCATTTTCCCACTGTTACTGTCCCCGTTCAAGCCCCTCGCGGCCTTTACTCTTTCGTACCGAGTAGTGCTACGCAGTTGCTGTTTGCGTGCAGTGGCTTGGCGGAGCAAACCACTGCTGACGGGAAAATCGAATGCTCCTCTTTCGATTGCAATCTGATGCGCGTCTCATGCGAGCTGCATATCTCTGTGGGCAACGTTCGAAGGCCAAGAAACCTACGCCGTAGACTCTCTCGAATCTATTCAGCACACGGCCAATCAACTAATTAAAATAATATTGTATAATATCAATGTAGCGTCATTCCTTCTCACTGGTGTAAAGGGATGCGCTTGACAAGTGTCACTCTGTAAGAGTTGCCAACATTCTATTTCCTAACTTACTTTCTGACAAAGTGGCCATGGCGTTCGACTTCAAGCCCGCTGTCTCGGGATGGAATCCTAGCTATAGCGGAAGCATTTGAAAAGAAGGAAAACACAAAAAACGGCATTGTGGTATGCTATGGCAGTGCTCGTCAAAGCGCCGAAGGTGGTGGAAATAATTCCGAGATCTCTTCTTAATACGAAACCTCTCTTAACCCTACTGGAACATTCAGATGTTAAAAGCTTCATATCGCACAGCATCTCATCCTCGATTTTTCTACAAGGGACTTCTCCAATAACAATGTTTCTGGCACCCAACTTCTCACCTTCTTTCCGGCATATGCTGAAGTAGTGGAGGGCTCAAGGCTACAATAGGTGCGGTGCATGCAGTGCCACTAATGAAGCATTTGCAGCGTTGCCGATGCAAGGCTAAACACGCGCAGGTACGCACCACTATTTTTTGCTTCTTTTTTCAAAACTTGCTCTCATCTCGTCTCTACGGTGAAAGCTATGTACCGCAAAAATACACAGCCCAAGGTGTTTGCTTCCCAGCCGTGTATCGCGGCACCTCAACTCTCTACTCAGTCCTAAGCATGACAGGGTTGAGGACTTATGTTGCTCCCGCCTTCGTAAGATTAAGGTCCCTGAGTATGCAAGAGGAGCCGCGCTGCAGGGCTCAGAAGCAGACTCCGTGGACTGTGTACTTTTCACAAAGACTGCACATGGGCATTTAAGCTCTGCGTCTTTACAAAGATCACATTCGCGGCACGAAGAGCAGCGAGCATTTCAGCTGCCAAAACTCCGGAGTCTAATTAGCTCCCAGCTAAAAATCGTTCGAGCTGCGCTTTAAAGAACGTGGGGTGAATGAGAACTACAATGGCGAGAAAGGCTCCTGGTCCGTTACGTGCGTGTTTTACACTCTGCCCGAATTCGTTATTAAGGCGAAAGCCTTTCTTGACTCGTGAGTGTGCGCAAGACCTTTCCGCAGGTAGCGTGTACACGAAGAAATAAAAAAAGGAAAAATAAAAAGTAAATAAAAGATAATAAATAAGAAACAGAAAGCAATTGATAACACAAAAGAACAAAAATGAAAATAAATGAAACGAAATAAAAATAAAACGATAATATAAACATAAAAATTACCAGAATTATAAAAGGTAAAATTAAGGTAGGAAGAGAGGACAGGGACAGGCTTTCGAATTTCCGATCGTAAGCAGACGTAAGTGCAAAGGATTGAAGAGAAGTTTATTTACCACGGGCCTGAAAGGGACTGGTATCCCTCGCAAATACAAAGGCACAGAACAAAGACTAATGTCGTTCAACCTAAACTAATGACATGCTTTGGCGACTAGCGTCAACCTACTTATGCAAAAATGCACGTTGGCATAAAATGCAAGAATACAAAAGCCATGAAAGTCCAAAAGAGTTCAAAAGAGGGTCCATACGCGCTGGGGGAAGCACGCGGGGCATGCACGCACAACACACCGCTCACAATCGCCGCACACAAAGAGCGCACGGCACTCTCAGTATGGCAGGAGCTGCACGGTGACGCGGCCCCTCCTTGTGTTGATGAACCGGGTGCTCCATCGGCGCAGGAATTCTTCCTCATCGAGGGTGACCCGGTCTAAGCACGCCTGTTCGAACAGGCGCGCTCTCACCCTCAGCAACGATGGGAACATGGCCCGCTGAGGTCGACCCTGCAAGGAAGCCACGCCTCTCTGCCGCCACAAAACAAACGCACCCACACAGAGCAGAAGCCGCACAAACGACTCACGTGGCCGGGTGCGGTAGTTCAAGGAGACAAAAAACATACGCGACATGAGCCGCCAAAACGTTCTAGCAACCACGCATCCAAACATGGCATGCTGTAGGGTTTCAGTGTTGCCACACTGAGGACACCGCGAAGAAGGGGCGATGCCCCACGCTGCGACACGGACTCCAGTGGGCAAGACCCTCCAGCCTCGCAGCCAGCCGAAGTCACGAACGTCTGGTGGAAGAGTGCTAGACGTCAAATCTCGCCACCGCACCCGCCTGCTCCGTTCTAGCTGTTCTGGTGTAGCCTAATGGATAGCGAGGAGCTCGCAAACACGGGAATTCTTTGTGTGCTCGTAGGGTTTGTAGAAACACGAGGGAGAACTGCTAAGTGTTGCTTAGGGCCTGACTAAAGAAGGCAGTTTGGCAACTTGGCGCTCCTTGATGACTCCCCCGTGGTAACCAATGCGAAAAAACACAAAGCACGGGGAAAGTGGCGTTAATCGAAAGATCCATTTTGGAAAGGTGTATTTTTCTCGGCTTTCGTGTTTCCGTGCATTAATTACAATATTGATTAAAAACCACCTTGACAATGTGAGCCTTCTTTGGCGTAGGCGGATGCACCTACTTGACCAAGCGCTTTCCATGCGCGTGAGCCGGCTGGCACGTGCTCATGTTCACATCAAATCGAATGCTTTTGAAAGCTGTGCATTCGTCAGCCAATGTCGTGTTAAACCCACTACGCAACCCTTGCAGACATCATATATGGTATAGGCCCCTCTCTATTCTTATCTTGCTGCTCTAGTAACGCAGTAGTGGAAATACACTAGTCCCTCCAATCACGTGAAGATACCACTGGTTATTTATTTTTCTCTGTTCTCTCTTCTAGCCCAGCTTTGCTTGCAAGGCAGTAACTATCTCTCCACCGCAGCTGTATCTCGTCAACAGAAAGTCGCCTGGGGCCTACTTCAGACTAATATAATACTCCAATTGGACTGAAAAAGAACTCTCAAATATAAAAGTGTCCTGGTTCGTATAAGTACGTATAACGAGCTTAATCCAATTACTTTTTCTTTTTATTTGTTTTTATTTAAAACATACTGCTAGCCTCTGTTTGAGGCTGTGGCAGCTATGGGGCATAGTTTAGCACAAAAGGAACAAAAAGTAGTGAAAACAGCGGCAGGAAAAAAAATAAACGAGAAAAATAACATGGATAAAAAAAAAAGAATTGTGACTAGCAGAAAAGAAAAGCAAAAAACTTTGCAGTGGCTAAACTTGACTAACCCTGGAATTCAGCGAAAAGCAAGGGTGCTTGCTAAGCGCCTGAGGCTCGTCCACGGCAGATCCGCTACACGCTCGCGACAACCGTTCTATATGTATACTCACACGACCACGTGGCTATGACGTTGTATCACATGGTCTGACGACACCCCCATTAGATGCCATCATGTGGCTCCACATCACCCCATCGGGCGTTCTTAAGGTCAAAGGTCACCCAATGCAAAAGGTCACGCTCAAGGTCAAAGGTCATGGTTCAAGGTCAGGGGTCAAAGGTTCGACACCATAACGGTACCACATAGGGATGGCTAATGTGGTTGGGCTGACGGTCGTTCAAGGTCATTCTCGCTCCTACGCGACGACTGCTTTACCTACCGTAATGAGGCTTTTCGCAGCAAAACCAAGCGTAGCAGCTTTATCACAGTCGCCACCATTAAGGGGCTCTTAATCAGGGTGGTCAGTGTAAGAGAAAGGTAAATAACAATTACACATTTTACGGCTGGCTTAGCTTTGCTAATGACAACGGGAGCTGTATATAACTCAGAAGAACTTGTATTTGGGCGTGTTGGTTCATATCTTTTCAGAAGGACACGGGGGCGCAACAAAAACACACGGACATAGAAGTAGACAGGGACGAGGCTGATGAGAGGTCCGGACATCGAGACGTCCACAGCTGGTGGGCGGATGAGGAAACATTTTAGAGGGATGGAGGTAAAATGATGGCAGGAGATTTGATTGTTCATCTCGTCTCTTAGGGTATTGGGGGTATGATTGGATGACTGATCGGAAAAAACAAATGCAAGAATTATGAGTCCCGCCCCGCTCCTTTTGTGTCATTATGATTGCTGTGAGCATTTCCTTAGTGCTCCTTCGAATTATTGACAGCTTCACAATCCGTCCCTTCTACTCCTGAAGTCCAAACTGGTGTCCTGCCCTTTTCCGCGCAGTCTAGTCGTCAGTCCATCCCCAGAACCAAGCACTGTGAATTACACTTTACTGCCTTTTAACTATACGTACATTCTATTTGATACGAGGAATAAGTAACAGTTTAGGTACCATTGAACCAAATTTGCAGACTAGTGGCGTCATAACACCTGCGTGCAGGAACAGGCGCAGGAGAAGCCTTCGTCTGTGCGATGGAAAAAACCGGGTGGTGTAGTATCGCAATCAGTACTAACTGGAATACGCAATACGTGAACGATGCTCCCTTTCAACTCGCCACGGGGTAAGGGGTTAGGGCGCTCGGCTACTGAGCCGGAGTACCCTGGTTCGAACCCGCGGCCACCGAGACCGCGGGTTCGAACTGTTTCGTCTCCGTTCAACGGAGACGAAACGCGAAAGGCGCCCATGTGCTGTGCGATGTCAATGCACGTTAATGATCCCCACGTGGTCTAAATTAAACCGGATCCTTCAACTACCGCATCTCTTTCTTCTTTCACTTCCACTTTCCTCCCTTCCCTTACGGCGTGGTTCGGGTATCCACCGAGACATGTCAGACAATTACTGCGTCATTTCCTTTCCTCAGAAACTAATTTTTCATTTTTATTTCACTTCAAGAAGTAATGTGACAGCATCGCTGCTGGAAAGGTATCCATTTCACTGAGAACTAAAGGTTTATCGTTACCTGGTGTGTCTGCGCTTACTTTTAGTTAACAACAGCATCACTTCGTATTCACTTGAAGTAATCCTACAGCCACAGTATGATCACCGCCGTGATGCTGTGGTACATAGAGCAGGTACGAGCAGTATAATTGAGGTCACCTTTTGCATAATCAAAAATGAATTTTTTTTTGTTTCTGCACTCAAAAGGCATTAAAGGACTATATACACCTTATTTCATTGCGTGTTTTCTTCTTTAAAATGATGCGTTAGACATTCGAATGGATGAATCACGACGTGATCTTCGGCGACAACCGCTAAGTAATATATAATTGTATTCCATCTCTCATGCGGTTTCGATATCACGAAGCGAATGATGGCTGTGGCGGGTAGTTGATATTTAGATCATTTGCCGCACTAAAAAACGGCAATATAAACATTGATGCGTAGTTTTAACGCGTCAAAGAACTTGAACCAACTTCATCAATAGATATAATTACAACCAAAGACGTGTCAGCAGTTCTGTCACTGTCTTTTTTTTTTTGTGCTTCACGCGACCTGAACATCAACTCGCTTCACAACTATTGTTCGTTTGATGAAACCGAAACCCAAACTGCGTCAAGAAGAAATGCAATTATAAATTATTAATCGTCGTAGTCGAATACCAAGGGGCGCTCTGTGTTTGGAATGTCTAGCTTGTCGTTTGAAAGAAAACACACAAGCAAAAATCTGGTACCTATCGTTCGTTAAGGACAGCAAATATCTGCAACGAACCAATGAGGCATAGTAAAACGAAGCTATCCTTATCCCCTATATGAGGAGCAATTGGTGTCTGCATGCTCAATGAGTGTTCTATTAATATGGCGTGTTCAGAGAAACTTAATATCTTTCAGCTAATATAGGATGCCACCCTGTTCAAGAAACAAAATGTTTGTCTTCGAAGTACAAGAACAAATGGACGGTGCTCATTTCTTGTAGAACTACGGGAATATCATTGCACGGCGGTCATTGGTGCAATTTTTAATGATAATTAGGCCTAGCATAGCGGCACTACGTTCTGTGGTTAAATGTTTTTAATTAAAAATGTGGCGCCAGCGTTGATGTTGCTCAGTATACGCTTTTTGTCAAGGCATCTATAGTATGTGAACATCTATCTTTTTTTCAGTGTACGCAAGAAACCTTCTGAATTAGCACGAAAATCCGTCCCCAATTTCTTATTCTTTCTATCAATAAAGCTGACATGCATATCAGTTTTCCCACAATCCCCGCCACAGTCCACAGTATCTTCCTGTTCACAAAAGCATACGACGACTGGAAGACTGCCGGGCGTCCAGTTAACTACTGTGCTTCTGTTTCCATTTGCTTCAGTTCATGTTCCACATATTGCAGTTTTATCTTTGCAGTCGAACCTACTTTTCAAAGCCTGTATAAAGCCCCGGGACAACGCTCCAGTGTGAAGAAAATTCGGGCAGACTTTTACACAGCATTTATTTGTCTTTGTTCTGCTCACAGAACGAATGTCCTCCATTCTTTATTTCACACAAACGGACGCATTAAATGCGGACGCCTTCCGAGATGGTGGTAACGCTGTCGCAACCTTGAACAAGGCGACATAGAGGACTCTCCAAAGATAAAGTCTTCCCTGTCCACGTATTCCTCAACATGGGCCTAGAAACGTCCCGTGCACTGCGCGCAACTTCAAACGCCGGTGAACACCACAGACGGCGTGGCCTCCTCGCGAAATCGCTGTCTCGGCAGAAGACGGCCGCCGTCGCCTCCAGGCGCTCTACGGTTTGTCTTCATTAGCGGCGGCTAGGGGGCGCTCGCGGCGGGTTCCTTCGATGCCAGATTTACGATCGTCCAGGGAGATCGTTTTCCCTCTGTCTGGCCACCGCCGCGGCCGGCACCCGAGACGCAGCGTTGGGGGACGCCACCGCCGAGCGTGTCTTAGGGATGGGGATATCGGGAAGTGCTTGGGAACATTAGGGCTTGGGGGAGGGCTTTCCTCATCGCCCGACGGTCGTGGTTTGGAGAGCGCAGCAGTCGCTGTACCTCCGCTGCTTTGTAGCGTATGTATGGGGAAGAGCAATCTTCCGAGCGGTACCGTTGATGGCTCTGATGTATAATGTGCACCTTTGTGCTCGCATGCTGCGGTTATTGGGGATCTGGTGCGAGTGCCATTGCTGAGGCAAGGAAAATGATCTCGTCGTCGGCTCATTCTGGATGTTCCCCATCAATTCTTATTCGCAGAGGCCATCGCTCATAGTCGGCCAGCATTAGAGACACGTTCCAGCAACTCATGCCTGTTGTGCGTTACATGATGTGAGTGGAGCCCACAACGGCCGCTCATGCTGAGTACGGCTGCGTAGCAAGCGGTGACCTGTGGCTACTCCTGTGGCTACTAATACTGTATACTCCTGACTATTAGACCCTGTTATGATGGACCCATTCCACAGCTCACTTTGTTCTTTTGCCTTCGGTGGTTACACGCAATATTGAAGCCTGAAATTTATGTCCGGAAATATACATCGCGCTACGCTTGTTTGTGTCACTTGCGGCTATTGAAGAGCTACTAGAATTACTTTCGCAAAGCTCTGTACTTCTCTTCCCAGTCCTCATTGGTGCCAGTACCTGAGCCGGTGGAGCTCAGTATCATGGCAACCACCACGACCAGCAACTACTACTGACTCGCAGAGCTCACATTGAGGCGCAGGCCAATGGGCTGCCGAAATAGGCTGACCACCCAGTGCTTCGACAATTCCCGTTGTTTAAATACAGCTTTCAATCAATCAGTCAGTCAGTCAGTCAAACAATCAATCATCTCTTCTCACTCACTTGTTCTCTGAAAAGTTTGGTTTTTGAGTAAACAGCGCAGTAATTGTCTCACATATCTCGGTGGACACCCGAACCGCGCTGTAAGGGAAGGGGTCAGTTTGGAGTAAAAGAAGAGAGGAAGATGCCGGCTGCGGAATAATTTCAACCTCCTGGGGACCTTTAACATGCACGTATATCGCATAGCACACGGACGCCTTTTTGCGTTTCGCCTACATCGACACCAGGAACTCCAGCTGACTAGCCGAGCGCCTCAACTACTGAGCCACCGCGACGGGTTCACCTTGTTCTCTGCGTGACGCAGTTTTCCGTCGCGGTAATCAAGAGGGTAGCGTTACTGTAAAGAAGGACGAATGTTGAAAGGCGGAGGGGGAGGAGAGGGTAGTCGCCACCAACACCAAGCCTGAAATTTTACAATGGTAAGCAGTGCTGAACCCCGTTTTTTTTTTTGACAAAATAAGTCCAAGGAATGCGTAATTCAAATCGGAGCGGTCCTCTACTCCCCCCTCCCCCCTCTAACTGCGTCCTTCAGAGCGTCCCATAAATCTGCTTCACGCCATAGGTTCAAAGCAGAGGGGCCGCGGAGGCATCAGCACGAGAAAAGAAGGTCACGTCTATTTGCATAATATTTTGTACCATAAGGCTGCGGGCCACACATATATGGTATCTATCACGCTAAGCGCATGGACCCCGAGACACTGCTGCAAAGCCTAGCTTAGAATTTTCCCGCCCAGCATTAGTACCCAGTTTTCTAAACCAATGGCCAAGGAGCGCTTTCTTCTCTCTTTTTTTCTTTGTGTTTAGATGCATATGTGATGTACTTTGCCCATTATTGTCCAAATGCCAGCAAACTGTGGTGCTGCCAAAGTGGGGGCCCGTGGCTTTGTCAAGCTGTCAAACGGCGGCTTTTACTCTGGACCACGCCCTCATTTGTACCATATTGGCAAATAAAATTAATTGAACCGAATTTCGATAGAGGTGAAATTCTAGAGGCCCGTGTACTGTGGGATGTACAGCGTACGTTAAAGAGCCCCAGGTGCTCGAAATTTCCAGAGCCCTTCACTACGGCGTCCCTCATATCCTGAGTCGCGTTGTGACGTTAAGCCCTCAAAAAACAAGACCATAATTGAACTGAAAAGGTGGCCTTCGATTCTAGGAGAACGTTGGGGGAATGCGGGGTGTTTTCACATAGGAGAGAGGAAAGCAGCTCCTCTTCCCTGGTAGCCTCTGCTGCTGTCGTCCGCTGACGTCGCGGTGCATTAAAGAAATGTTAGCCACAGGGTCGTCACCTCAGCTTGCTCACTGTCTCTGTGAGGCCACATGACGCCCTCAAAGCGGAGTTGTGTGCGACGCGTGGTTCTTCTCCCGGCTGTTTGCGGCCAGCCACTGTACCTCTATATTTCGACCTCCACAAAGAGCAAAGCACGCAAACTCAAAACAGTTTACCCTTCGCTAGTGTTTCTCTTACGTGTTGCTAAAGTAGGTCCTTGATTGGGCCGTTAAGTTGAATTGCAAGCAAAATGGTCGGTCCACCACTCGCCAATTTCGCCAATGTTTCTCTGTCCGGTCCCTCTGCGACATTGAAGAGGTGGGTGCCGCCAGCCTGGGTGGAAGGTGGGCCTGTTAAGTCACGTTGCCATGTGACGTCATCACTACCTGCTCATCGGATTGTGAGCAAAGTGCACACTTTCGCAGGTGGCAGCTCAATTAACGATTGGTCGATAGAGGCTGTTCGCGAAGAGCAACCCGTGTAGCAAAAACCGCAACGATGGCAGCAACTGCCATCGCAGGGCAATCGCGCATCGTTTAATCGCAACACAACTGCGCCAGGAGTGGTATAAGGACATCCAGCGATCTTTGAATATAAAAGAGAGTGACCAATTTCGGATAAATGTGCGCTGGCGCATTAACGCTATCGCCTCATACCTTAGTTCTAGTGCGTTAGCACGAAGGCCCCCATTCACCGATTTCGCCGATTTTTGTCGGATGCCCGCGTGACCTTGGAAACCAAGCCTCGCCCTGAAATCGTAACCAAAGTGAAAACCGAAGTGCCAGCGCGCCTGATTCGCATTTGGCCTCACCGCTCTAAATCGTCCGTCATTCTTTTCGATTGGTTAAGAAAAGGGCCCCTCTAATGCTTCCTAACCTTATTTAAGCAAAACGAAAGAATTGTTGGGTGTCGGACGAAGGAACAGCCTTGTGCAAGTGACCTCTCCCTCAGAAGTTGTTGCGCGTCCCTTCGTAAGACTGACAGCGACTGTTCTGCTTTATTGCATTATATCTATCGCTTAACCTAGTGCAAATAAGGTCTCGAATGCTCCGATCTTAATGTGCTAGATTAATACACACTTATCATTCACGCCTGCTGAACTTCTTTTGATAATGAGGAAGCGCAACTCAATTGCGAACTTTAACTTCGCGAGTATCACGTAACCAAAACACATCTTTTTACAGTGACAATAAATGCAACTCTGCAAGGAGCAACGGTGAGTCTTTCAACGTTGTAACAAGAAATTCCCGCGATATTCTGCTCGCCAATGCTAGCTAGCATCCGCTCTGTGCCTAGGTTGGCCACAGCCATGGAGGCCATCTGAGCCAGCAAGACTACGTTCAGTGTCTCATGTGATGCATCAGGGGATCCCAATACCTTATCAAACGCCGTGTGATACAGCTTGATAGAGCTTGGGTTGTCGGCGGCCATTTTTTGTCGGGACATGCAATTCGTTATTTCATCACCATTGTTGTCAGCGAAAATGTCAGGAAGTTTGTATACAACGTAATTAATTTCTTTATTTCCTGAAATGCCCCTAGTATGAAGGATTTATATCAGAGATGGGCATGACAGCTACAAAACGATGGGCACAGTGGTGGTGTTGTAATTAATGAGGTTGATATGTTGCACGGCGTCCAGAAGTAGGTAATTCCAGTCCCGGCGTGACGAAAAATTACTGAAGGTGAGCGATGGGACAGACAGCCTTTTTATGGCTTATTCGGTTGCCTAAACAATGAGCTGATGAAGTGGCTGATGTTCGTAGAGGCGAATGATAAAAGTTATGAGAGGCACAGTCACGAAACTTTCCGCAGCATTTCCAGGTTAGATATGTTGGCAGTAGCTTTTCGGGCATGCACAAGTGTGTCGTGAGTAATCAAAATTTATGAAGTGGATAGCACGATTTTGTACTTTGTTCCAACGTTAAAGGCAGGTTAGATTGCTGAGGGCTCTATACTGATGTGCTGTATTCTAGTTTAGCACGCAGAAAAGTTAATGTGCTAATGATTTTATGCAACGGGTAGCGTATCGCGGATTAAGACGTAAGAACCAAAGGTGCAGTTGACCTCATTATCGATGCTTACGAGCTGGATGAGCATGTTAATTGGGCTTTTCAATAATACCAAATTCCTTCAGGAAGAAATGGATGACCCTTCAGAGCCAAAAAGAATGTTTTTGAAGGAATGTACAACTGCCGGCGATAGAAAGATATCAAAAATGCTGTAGTAACACTGACGAACATTAACCCTATTTTACACCAAGTTTAAATTTGGCTAAAATATCGAGAAGAGTTCTTTTAAACATGGAGCAGCAAATTTTGCAGCCGTCGGACAAATAATCGGACGTTGGAAGAAAGATTATAAACTGGAAGAACATTAATTGAAGAAAAAAAGGGTCCTATTATCGTACATAGAGGAAGACCTGAGATAACCAAAGAACGATGGGAAGAACGTAACTTAGCATAGACTAAACGCTCTCCGTTACTCAAATATTTGCGAAGCCCTCTCATACTGTATAATTATTGTTTAAGCGTGAGAGTTCTCGTTGCAGCTTTTACATGAAAAAATGTCAAAGGCCTTTTAAAAATATGAAAAAAGCGTCGATACAAAAAATTGACGTCGACGTTGGACTTTAAATAGCTGACAAACAATGCTTGTTGGGTGCACGAGAAAGTCCCTTTAAGAAGCAATATTGATTAATACTGGAACCTTGGGCGAGTTGGTGGCACGGGGTTCTTAAAACAAAACGAACAAGACAAGGATGCAGAGAATTGAAAAGAGGAAATCTTAAGTATCAGGTCAGTTCTGTGTGTGCTTCTTTCCTCTGCGTCCTTCTCTTGTTTAAGCTGCTAAAGAATGTTCATTAGGATACAAGATTTTGACCGAAATAAAGAACTTGATAATGTGAGAATAAACGACGTGCAGCATTGATTCTGAACGAATGCTGGCGAGGAAAATAGGACAGTAGTTTTCTACACAGGAGAGAAGGGCCTTTTGGAGGACTGGAATTATCCTACTAAATTTCTTATCCTGTGGAAGTACGCCTGATTACAATGACTGCTCAAAGACGTTGCCAGCAATTACGTTACACTGTTCTTAGCATTTTTAGTAGTCTAGAATTTAACCCGTCCACCCCATATGAAGATGTAAGTTTAAAGGACTCTATTAGTTTCATAATCCCAGTGGCATCAAATAGAAAGTCAGTCATAACAAGATAATTCAGAGCCGTAGAAGCCTGTAGATCGCTGCCGGCGTCATTAGTGAACACTCAGGGAAAAAAAAAAGTTATCGAGAAATCGACAAATACCATGGTCTAGAATAGCATTGTTGTCAGCGTCATTGGGTACTACAGGCTGGGTTCGTGTTAGGTAAAGGTATAGTAAATTTTTCATTTAATATAAAATCCGTCTAAGAGATGAATTCATGGTAGAAAAAATAAAATTCTGCACAGCCCAAAATGCACAAACAGTAGGAGGGACGTTTCGGCAAGAAGACTTCTCTTCACTGGGGCGCGGACGAAACAAGTTCTTTTTTGCCTACACGTTGGCTAACAGACCGAGGCTTCTGTACCATTCTTTGCCCATTTTGTGACATTCCTAGGAGAGGAAATATCTTTAGTTTAAACAAATATAGTTTTCAGTGTCAATCGCTGTTTTCGTATCCAACTTTGCGTTAGCGAAGCTACTTGAGCAACCAAAATTACGGACACGTTTCGGATCACCCAAGGATCAATCTTTATTAAAACGGACGACGCTTTGAAGTGAAAGTGGCGACAACAACATTCGGCGTAGTGCATTTGGGGAAATGTAACATCGGAATAACACTCAAGCTTCTTGTACCTCCAAAACATGAGCGTTTATCTCAACCCCTAGCCGTGCTTCCCAAGTGCGTAGCCGTTAATCACGTGCACTTCAATAACATTGCAGACCCCGAATCCTCGTACGACAAAACGCAATTACCTCGCCGTTATCCCATCGGAGGGGAAACCTACACACAGCGCCACTTCAAAAGTAAGGCTGAACAGCGGTGCGGGAAGGCCATCCGGCGCCCCGAACAACTAACACTCGATCCGCTTTTTCTTCTCTTGTGCGAAGCGGAGGAAAATTTACGCCCGGGGCTTCCCGCTTTTCGCCGAGCTCTGCGTTTCGCACCCTCCACTCCCAGTCTCCCTTCCATTCTTTTCCTAGCACTTTCTTCCCCATATCCTTCTCTGCCCGTCCCGTATTCCCCAACACAAGCGGCTTTCCCTCCACGATCGACTTTTCGCGCGAGGGAACGTCCCCTGGCTGTCCGTGTGGGACTCCACCACTGGGGAGGAAACTCTGAGGTTGCTTCTCCCTTCCAGGACTGGGAAAGAAGAAATCAGGCGATGGGTCTCACTCCGCTTGTTCGCTGAAGCGCGGCTACTTTGCTTTTGTCTTCCTGTACTCCCTAACGAGTAGCGCTGAAATAAAACCCGGGAGTTCCGTCTATTGTCAGCCCCAATAGTGTGCACTGCTGGTATCGTCCATATCCAAGTCGACTAGATTACTTTATTTGCAAGACATCCACATTTACTGAAATTCGCATCTTGCGCCGGAACACTCTTGAAGTAGAAACACTAAGCCTAATCTTTGAAGTTTTGCGAAGGATTAAGAAAGCACTGCAAAGTAGCACACGGGTCAACTTTCCCATTGGAAGTTTCAATACTAGAGGCCTGGCTTATACGTCACACGTGCTTGGCAAAGTAGTCATTGCATGACAGGATTAAGGCTAAGTGATCAGCAGGAAACAGGAACCCAGGCCATTCGCAAGTGTGCGTCCTAGCCTTCGATGTCCAAAGTGCGGTTCACTGCCTCCTGGCTGGATAAGGAAAAGGTTCACCGAAATTTAAACTGCCACATAACATCGCCTTTGAGCTGAGACGTTAAAGCGGCCTGGGTCAAGCACTTTCACAGTTAAGCTGGAAATGCGGCTGGATACTTTGTAGTTAGAGAGTTAAGTGCGACTAATTGGGGTGCGTGACATCAAACAAAGTTGCTTTGGTCCAATAGGAGGCCATTGTAGCTTCTGCATCGCTTGCCTCCTAAACGCGCTGCTCATAACTTCTCCACCAGCCTTCTTCGCTCACGTATCCCTTCTAACAGGCACACACACGCGAAGTTTTCACATTTCATAAAGCAGAAGCTGTTCTGCGCACGGACTAAACACCTTCGAACATCATATAGTTTTTTCGTAACAGCAAACCAGACGCTGCTTCACAGTTCATGACTTTTTTTCCTCACGTGGTAAACACATCTAGAAGTCGTCAAATTAATTCTTAAAGCTGTAGGATTCTTCTGTGAGGATGTCAAAAAAAATAGGAGCACCTTCACAACCGAAGGCTGTGATGCACGAAAGTTATGTCGACATAGAGCAGCGTTTTAATGCAGGAATTCAGCAAGTCCACATCTTCCCATCTCCCTGGTCGATATCCAGTGTCTGCATATGTTAATTCTTTACTCCATCCGTCCGCCGACGGTCCCCTCAGATGCATAATAATGTTTATAATTTCTATATCTTCATAAGCGTTCTCTGTGTAGGTGGCTGTAGTTGTGACGGAAGAATGAAAAGGAAACCGTAGAAGCCTGTCCACTGGTTCGAGCAATGCCGCTATCACTGCCACGTGCATACGGAGGAGAGTTCAAAGCGTTGTGAGAGGAAAGATAAACAGAAGAGACGAGCGTCGCAGCAACGGCTTTCGCCGAAGCGACAACGACAGCTTTAACAGCAAGTGCCCCCTGTGGCAAAGATCCCTCACCACATTCAGCAAGAGCCCGTACATCCCCAGCCGTATAACGGACTCTGCAGATAACAAATTTTTCTGCAGCTGTGAGGTTTCTGAGAAGGCTGTATTGCTTTCCTTTGTAGCCATATGGCTGCGTTTAGGTTGATGCTTATCAGTAATTACTCCCTTACTACTCTTCAGACATCGCCCAAAATGCACAAGTCCAAGATTCTTGCACATCAATTTTAATTGTGAGGCGACTGTGAAATACTGTAAGATATTGTTATGGCAATATGAAAGGAAATGGCAGATTCTTGCAATGTCTAGCAAACCTTTTAAAGTTTTTTTAGAGTTTGTGGATTGATCGCATCGAGAAGTTAAGACTTGCATAGAAAAACAATGAAGAATGTTTCTGACGACAGAAAAAACGTTATTAGCGAAAAAATACAAAACCCGCGGCCGAGCAAATATCTGCGGACATATTGATTGTTATTGTGTTATCTTACGATATAGGAAACAATGGCGTTCATAAACTATTTCTCATGGAGAGACGCGCTTTTCTAGAATTTCTGGGTATCAAAGGATAATTTATCAGTGTAGTTATTCTGCAATAAATAAGATGGAAAAACAAAAGGAGTGCTAGAACCTTCAATGGGAAACCCACGTCCACAGTTTTCTGTTCAAGAGCAGTGGATGAAAGGGAAGGATACAGTATAAGGCAATGTTAAACAGGTGGGCGTAAATAAAAACGAACACAAAGGAGTGAAAAAAGTGGCAGTTGAGGGAGAAGTGTTTCTATGCCTAAGCACAATACGCACATTCGATTATGTTGGCCTACAACTGAGACAGCCCGTAGATGTTTTTTTTGTTTTTTTACAACCATGCACAGTATATATGCCTTTGTAAGTGCGAGCACTGGTAATTCACCTTCGCGTGGTGAGCTGAAGCAATAACAGTAGCAATAGTGTCCAAAGAAAAAACCGTTAATTAAAAACGCCGGCTTATACGGGAGCACCCGAAAATAAAAAAAGCAGATGAAAAGCACGATAAACCACCACTCCCGCGGAATACATGGGCTTCGACAAAAATCTGTCATTGTCATAAGACTTAGGCTCTGTAAGAGCTGTGATTATCGATGCAGTTAGCATTCGCCTCGCATGCGGGAGGCGCGGGGTTCGATCCCCAGTGCCACTGGGCACCCAGCAGGTGATCTATGGGTACAAGCTTTTCCTTGCCTGATGTTCGGCTTTTTTAGGGAGAAATGGTTGGGAAATGGGTCTTTGTCCGACGTTGCGAAATGAAAACTACCTTGTGCCGTGGCACTCTTTGGCCACAGATGCCATTACGCCATAAAAACTCATCAGCAGCAGCAGTTAGCATCTCACAACATGAAGTGAATTCCACCCGTACAAATTAATCACACGTAAGCGGTGATATGGCTGCTAATTTGCTCCCAGTAGGATGGTTGAGTCATTGGTCATTGCACGCAGAATAATTCAAGAATTATTTCATTGCAATGTACGGAGATCACCGGCTTTTCTCACATTGAGAAAAAGGCTCTTCAACAATAACGTCCAATGTCTTATGATAGTTGCAGCTTCTGTACTATTTGTCCTAAGAAACGGTGTCAACACTTCGAATTCCTAAAAATCACTGTCCCTCCTGCAAAGGACAGCGGAACCTCCATCGAATAAGCGGAAAGCGAAAGCAAATCAGGCCGCGCGAGAACAAAAGGAACCGCGCTTCTTCCCTTAGCCCTCGAGCAATCCTCGTGTCTTCCTTCGTTTCCAATTTCGCGCGAACCGCAAAACAGCGGGTCCAAACACCCAGCTGGGAGCGGGGCGGACTCTCTCGCTTCGTCTTCGATCCATAGCCGAAAGGCGTGTGGAGAAATGAATACCGGCCTCTCTCCCGCACGCTGTCCTTCCCTTTGTCCCTGCTCAGAGAGCGCGAAATCGGCAGAGCGGGGAGTGTTGGCCACAGCGGTCAGAATTTCAATCACTTAGGCGCCCACTCCCGTCGCCGCTGCGCGCGCCATCTCTTCGCAGTGTCCGGCTGAAGACGAGACAGCTGCGCTTGTAAATGCGAACCACGTAACCTACGCAGCGTCAGCGAAGCGACGCGCTCGCTCCTTGTTCTGCCGTGAGCTCACGATACCGCGCACTGTTCTTTAAATCAATCCAACGGCTATGCGCTCGCTGGATGCGGTAAGATATGCATTTATGCGGAAAATTCAATAAGGACAGATCCTTGGGGCTATTTGTCAAGCCGCTGTCCCTCTATTCCTTTACTTTTCACAGCTTAAGCGTCAGCTTCTGCTTTTTATCTTTATAATAGTTTTATCTTTGGTCGGAATGGTTTTGATTGCACGCCAGTATAGAAATACGCTTTGGCAATCTCAAGAGCGCGAGATTCAGCTACTACAGAATTAAGCGTACGTGATGAGGCTGTTCTTATAGATGTGTGAGCAGTCAGTGGATATGCATCGCCACCATTTTCTTAAATAAAGTGTCACATAATGCCTCGCCGCCAGAGCGGCCCCGTCGAAATATTAGCGTTTTCCTTCACACACGCTATACCGCACACATTATTGAGTCCTACTTGCACTTGCTCGCTTGTGCTTCTTTCTGCCACACGGAACGAATAGAAAAGTGTTATTCATGTTCATTGTCACCATTCTTCTGAACAATGTTTCCAGAATAACGCAGTGAAATATGGCTCGCAATGACATTCTAACAAATGATGCTGAAATGAAATATAGATATGCCATCTTTGCTGAAAGCGGAATGAAGGTTTCCGCGTTTACATTGGTGGTTCACGAGCTGCGACCTGTAGGCCACGCGGTCGTGCCTCCTTTTGGGTCTTGCTATTAAAAGAAGTACACGATTTTTACAGGAGACGTTGTCGATATCAGGACAGCTTGTGTTCAAGCTCTTGACCGCTCACTGCATACAAATACAAGCCTGCGTCAGCTCTGTGTCAGCTCTGCGTCACATCTGGCATGTCGTCAGAGGCTCACCGCACGACGCAACGATACAGTTTTGCAAGAATGAGGTTGAGTTACTCGGACAATAGCTGCGAAAGCTCTAAACAAACAACATCGCACAAGCTACCGTACTGTTCTTACACTATCGAACAAAATGTTTCTCGGAATACGGGAGAAATCTTCCATGAATGATTGAATCAATGACAAACGTTTATCCAGTCGAGAGAAGCCCTCCCTGGCAAGTGCGTGGAGCTTTAGTTCAAGGCCCCTACGGTGACTGCAGCAGCTCTCGCCCGGCCACTAACGTTGCTTATCACGTTCCTTTTCCGTAAAACGCACAATGTTGTTCAAATTCATTTCTGTTTCTGGAAGATGATTATGAGAATAATTCTTTCGACAATCTGTGTAAAATTATTGTTGCGCCAAAATGCGTATCAGGCAAGAGCCGTCGTCAGGCATTCATCCCTTGGCTCTTGCTCCAATTTCTGTATCAAACAGAAGCACATCTAATCCAAGATCCCCAGGTGGTCGAAATTATTGCGGAGCCCTCCACTACGGCACCTCTTTCTTCCTTTCTTCTTCCACTCCCTCATTTATCCCTTCCCTTACGGCGTGCTTTAGGTGTCCAACGATATATGAGACAGATACTGCGCCATTTCCGTTCCCCCAAAACCAATTATTATTATCAAATCAAAGAACGACCACGCCAAGAATTGATTATATACTTTACCACTAGTGCTTAGACCGTTCACGTATAATCCTTTCACGGCTGCCGAATTTCGGATATTCAACAGCGCCTGACAGCGTAACTGCCGATCATATATTGACTTAATTTTTATAGAAATGTGAGGAGGCGTTCAGGATTCTGGAGCATTCCTTAGTACGTGGAGCACCGCCACGGGCCGCGGCACTTACAAAAAAGTAAATAAAAAACTACACGGAAAAAAATGAACTGGCGGCTACTGTTTCAAGTTCATATTTTTTCCAGTGTAGTTTTTTACTTAATTTTTTTAACTGGCGGCTAGTGTTTTTACCCGCCACGGTGGCTCAGTAGTTAGGGCGCTTGGCTAATGATCCGGAGTTGCCGGGTTCGAACCCGGCCGCGGCGGCTGCGTTTCTATGGAGGCGAAATGCTAAGGCGCCCGTGGGCTGTGCGATGTCAGTGCACGTCAAAGATCCCCAGGTGGTCGAAATTATTCCGGAGGCCGCCAATACGGCCCCTCTTTCGTCCTTTCCTCTTTGACTCTCTCCTACATCCCTTCCCTTACGGCGCGGTTCAGGTGTCCAACGATAAATGAGACAGACACTGTGCCATGTCCTTTAATAATAATAATAATAATAATAATAATAATAATATTAATAATAATTGGTTTTTGGGGAAAGGAAATGGCGCAGTATCTGTCTCATATATCGTTGGACACCTGAACCGCGCCGTAAGGGAAGGGATAAAGGAGGGAGTGAAAGAAGAAAGCAAGAGAGAGGTGCCGTAGTGGAGGGCTCCGGAATAATTTCGACCACCTGGGGATCTTTAACCTGCACTGACATCACACAGCACACGGGCGCCTTAGGGTTTTTCCTCCATAAAAACGCAGCCGCCGCGGTCGGGTTCGAACCTGGGAACTCCGGACCAGTAGTCGAGCGCTCTAACCACTGAGCCACCGCGGCGGATCCCTTTCCTTTCCTCAAAAACCAAAAACCAATTATGTATATTATACAGAAAAAATTGTCATGCCTCCAGGCACATGGAAAAAAGCTCGTGTTCGAGAAAGATCTATGCTTTCGCATTTCTGCACGTAAGTAGATTTAAGTGCCTCAAAAATTTTAAATAACATATTTTTACGCTTGCTCCCTCCATAGCAGTGGCGAAATTTCTTCAGCACCCTCATCGTATGCGGAAGGTGCGGGGTGTGATCGCCAGTGCCGGCGAGTTCCAGCGGTTTCGAATAGGTGCTAGCGGTCCCCGGCCTGGCGGTCGGCTCATTTGGGGACAAATTATTGACGGATGACCGTTTGGCATCTGTCATGTAATTTAAATCGTGACTGGTAATCGATTATTGTGATTGGTGATAGGTTGTGTGAGCAGTAATGTGATGGTGGATTGGTAATCGGCGAGAAATTAAGAAGAGGAATGAAAAGAGGAAAAAGAAGGAGAAAGCACCACTGGGTGTCTGATCTAAAGACGAATTTTGATTAGAATAAAATTTATTTACATGTGTGCACATGCCAAGGTTACCGGATACATTGACATTCAAAACTGGACATGACGCTAAGAATGCAAGGCGAGCCAATTGGAGAGGTACCATAAGCGTATTTTAACTGACAGGAATTGCTCATGGGCGATGTAAAACGGAATAGCATTCCTATTGACACAAGAGTGGGGCAGCAATAATCTGACACATTAGAAAAAGAAACCTCAGCCTCAGTTTGACCTAAAATACCAGAACATAACGAGTGTTACTAACAGAAATGAAAGGGCATCACCATTGCCGCAGAAACTTAAGCGGCACTCACTTACTTGGCCGATTGTTATGAAATTAAAAATAGGAACATGCGCTTCATCGCCAAATGCACCGCTCTCCGCACTAAAAGCCACCAATCGCACATGTTTAAGTCTTCGCCATAACTTAAAGCCGCCGGCAGAAAATATTCCTGGTGGTTTAGGTCTGCTTAACCCTGGTCGAAAGCGAAAAGCTGAATCTATAATAATAATAATTGGTTTTTGGGGAAAGGAAATGGCGCAGTATCTGTCTCATATATCGTTGGACACCTGAACCGCGCCGTTAGGGAAGGGATAAGGGAGGGAGCGAAAGAAGAAAAGAAGAAGGAGGTGCCGCAGTGGAGGGCTCCGGAATAATTTCGACCACCTGGGGATCTTTAACGTGCACTGACATCGCACAGCACACGGGCGCCTTATCGTTTTGCCTCCACAAAAACGCAGCCGCCGCGGTCGGGTTCGAACCCGGAAACTCCGGATCAGTAGCCGAGCGCCTAACCACTGAGCCACCGCGGCGGGTAGCTGAATCTGAAAAATGAAAATTGGCTTTTGGTTTACCCGCCGCGGTGGCTTAGGGGTTAGAGTGCTCGGCTACTGATCCGGAGTTCCCGAGTTCGAACCCGACCGCGGCGGCTGCGTTTTTATGGAGGCAAAACGCTAAGGCGCCCGTGTGCTGTGCGATTTCAGTCCAAGTTAAAGATCCCCAGATGGTCGAAATTATTCTGGAGCCCTCCACTATGGCACCTCTTTCTTCTTTAAGTCCCTCCTTTATTCCTTCTATACGGCACGGTTCAAGTGTCCGCCGATATATGAGACAGATACTGCGCCATTTCCTTCCCCCCCCCAAAAAAAAACAATTATTATTATTAACCTATATCTCGTTAGACACCGGAACCATGCCCGCAACTGAAGGAAAATAAAATGAAAAAGGTTTCTAAGAAAGGAAATGACGACTGTCTCACATATCCTGGTGAACACGCTAACCGCGATGTAAGGGAGGGAAAGTGAAATGAAAGTTGCTTTTAAAGAAAAGGAAATTACACCTGTATATATATCTTGATGGACACCCGAACCGCATCGTAGGCGAAGGCAAATTAATTATTCGATTTTTCGGGAAGGAAATGGCACAGTATCTGTCTCATATATCGTTGGACACCTGAACCGCGCCGTAACGGAAGGGATAAAGGAGGGAGTGAAAGAAGAAAGAGGTGCCGTAGTGGAGGGCTCCGGAATAATTTCGACCACCTAGGGATCTTTAACGTGCACTGACATCGCACAGCATGCAGGCGCCTTAGCGTTTTTCCTCCATAAAAATGGCCAGGCTTAGCTTGGTTAAGCCAAGAATGCGTTGCATATCTCGATGGAGTTCCGTGCTGCTCCGTTGACTCGATAGGCTATTGACTCGATCGCCATTGAAACTGCCCGTGTAGCAGCGCTCGATCGCCTTCGTGTCGATAGACTATCGGTTCGAGGGCCCTCGAAATGCCCGTGTGACAGGGGTATAAGACTGTCCCGGCGAAGGAGCGCAGCTCTTTTATACATATGCCGTGACGTCAATCATAGCGCAGCGCCCTTAGCGGGAGGAGCGGGAGTCAGGTGGTGGCTGCGACCGCGCGCGACCGCGCGAGTTGGGGCCCAGCTTTTCCTCCGGCTGTCGTCACGTCACGTCACGTGGTTTGGTGGCTGCCCGGCCGCGCCCAAGGGCTGAACTGAGTGATTGCAATATGCAACGCATAAAAACGCAGCCGCCGCGGTCGGGTTTGAACCCGGGAACTCCGGATCAGTAGTCGAGCGCCCTACCCACTCAGCCAACGCGGCGGGTAGGCGAAAATAATAATAATAATAATAATAATAATAATAATAATAATAATAATAATAATAATAATAATAATAATAATAATAATAATAATAATAATAATAAAACGAAATGACGCCTGTCTCATATTGCGCCATTTCCTTTCCCGAAAAGTAATTTCTTTTTCATTACTTTCTGAAATTATCTGCAGGGTTTGCGCGTCGTTTGGAATCCGATTTGGTTCCGCATCTCCGCATAACACGAGCAATAATACAGTTGTAAATATCACCGAAGCTATATCAAATGTATGCTGTCTTGTGTGAGCGCCTTTAATGTCGTTTCGAAGAAGGCAAGATGTTTAACAAATAACAAAAAATGTCTACTACTGTATGCATGTCAGTATGGCTATCTATGGAAACCGGCAGTCGCTCGACCACAAACGTAGCCAGGAAGATGCAGGTTTTCGCTTTGGACCAGGGTTAACCAGAGCTAAACCACCAGCAAATTTTTAGAGCGTTAGCTCTTACTAATCCCGTATCGAGATTTAGTGGGGGCTGCTGTCCCGAAAGACGCGGGTTCGATCCCGGCCGCTGCGGTCAAATTTCGACGGGGGCGAAATTCTAGAGGCCCGTGTACTGTGCGATATCAGTGCACGTCAAAGAACCCAAGGTGGTCGAAACCCTTCACTACGGCGTCTCTCATAGCCTGAGTTGTTTAGGGACGTTAAACCCCTACAAGTTAATATAAGGAACTAATATGTGAAACAGTTATTGCGTCATTTCATTTCCTCAAAAACCAATATTCAGAAACCAATTTTTATTATACCTTAGCGGCTCAGTGGTCAGCGTGCCCGGCTACTGAGCCGATGTACCCGGGTTCAATCCCGACTACGGCGGCCGTGTTTCGATGGAGATGAAATGCAAAGCCGGCTGCGTGTTGTTCGATGTCAGTGCAGGTTAAAGATCCCCAGGTGGTCTAAACTACTCCGCCGGAGTCCCCACCTCCACTACGGCACCTCTTTCTCTCTTTCTTCTTTCACTCCAACCTTCCTCCCTTCCCTTACTGCGCGGTTCGGATGTCAACCGAGACATATGAGACAATTACTGCGCCATTTTCTTTCCTCAAATATCAATTTTAATTTTTTCTTAATTTTTCGGTTTTCAATTTTAATTTTTTTACACTCTTCCTTTTACCCGCTGCGGTAGATCAGTGATTAGCGCTCTCGGCTACTGATCCGGAGTTCCCGGGTTCGAACCCAACCGCGGCGGCCGCGTTTCGATGGAGGCGAAACGTTAGGGCGCCTGTTGTTGCACATGGGTTGCAAGCCCCAAGGGTAGCGTTGGCCTGGCGGCCTGGGGCAAAGCTGGAAACATCCGAAGGTCCCGGCAAAGGATGAGTCGACTGGCAACAGAACAACTTGTTTATTCTGGCATCGCAAAAGAGCAGCCGGTCAGGGCGACCACGTTACTCGAAGGAAGGAATCGAAGTCTCTCTTTGGCGTCCGGCGCAGCTGTCTTTTTATACCCTCGGAGTCGAGGGCAAGAAGGAACGGCTTGGGATGAGTCGCACAAGACGGCGACGCACGGACATGTACAGACGTGACGGGCGCGTCCGCCGGGCCGGCGCCGGTCAGACCTCCTCGCCTCCCAGTTGGGGAGCTCCTCTCCCCGGCTGCCGCGCTTTGACAAGCGTGGGCACCAACATGCACACACACACACACGCACGCACGACGACACGTGGCACTGAAACCTGCCTGGACGCGCTTGGCGGGAGGCGTTGCGGCAGCGATGAACGGGCCCAAAATGACCGCCACTTTGAACGAAGCCCCGGCGTCCGTTGCATCCGCGCCGGCTATACCGCGCGTTGTAGGCGAAACGTAACAGACCGCCCCGCCGGGAGAAGGAGATCCCGATGGTCAGGGGACTGCATCCGCTGTCCGGAGGGATGTCGCTCGATGATGCTCGTAAACGAAACCGGTCGTCCCTCGACGTTGCTTGAGCGTAGCGCACAGAGAAGGCCTCGTTCTCAAGTTCAGGATCACACAGGACACTGCAAAGTGACTTCGGGAGAGTTGCCATTTTTGTGCTCGTTCCCAGCAAGCGTTAGAACTACGCCGAAACGCAACCGCTCAGTCAGCAAGCACGAGACAACCCTCACTAAGCTCTGCCAGGCTCTTTCCCCTTTTATACTACTGCCTAGTTCCTTACAGTAGTCAAGCAGCACTCAGAACACGTCCACAAATTGAAAAATTGCACTAGAAAGCACATAATCACTTAGAAACACTAAACAAAAGCAATATGTTAAAAATCCTGCCTCAGGAAGAAAACATCAGTAACAAACAACTTTGAGGCGGATTCCTACGTTAGGGGCTTTGACTTAAGCCATCGGCGTTACCGTTGAGACTCCCCTTTTTGTAATGCACCTCAAAGGAAAACTGTTGCAAAGCGAGGCTCCAGCGCAGGATGCGGCCATTTTTGGGAGAGATGGTCTGCAGCCATTGGAGAGGGCAGTGATCCGTCTCAATGATAAACCTCGAGCCGGCTAGGTAGCATGACAATTTCTGAACGGCCCACACGAGACACGCACACTCTTTCTCGGTGGCGCTGTACGCCTGCTCACGACAGGTCAGCTTACGACTAGCATACAGGACGGGGTGTTCCACTTCTCCATTTTCCCTTTGGCACAGTACAACGCCCATGCCTCGCTCACTAGCATCGCACTGAACAACGAACCCTTTTGTGTAGTCTGGCGATCGTAGCACAGGCTGGCTTGTTAGGGCGCTCTTTAGGGCGCTAAAAGCTCTTTCCTTTGTCTCGCCCCAGACGACTGTTTGGGGCTCTGTTTTTCTTAGAGCATCCGTCAGGGGAGCCGCGATATCGGAGTACCTGGGGATGTACCTCTGATAGTAGCCGGCGACACCTAAGAACGACCGAATATCGGTCTTCGTACGCGGTTGCGGGAAGTCTCGCACAGCGGCCACCTTTATTTCAGAGGGCCGGCGACGACCCTGTCCAATCACGTGACCGAGGTAGACAACCTCGGCCTGCGCTAATTGGCACTTGGGAGCCTTGATTGTCAAGCCCGCTTCGCGCAGGCGGGTTAGCACTGCCCGCAAGTGTGCCATATGCTCAGACCAGGATGCGGAGAATATCGCTACGTCGTCTAAATACGGTAAAGCGAATTCTTCCTGTCCCCGCAACACTTTGTCCATGAGGCTTGAAAAGCAGTATGGCGCGTTCTTCAAACCAAAACTCAAAACTTTAGGACAGAATGTTCCCATTGGTGAAATGAACGCCGCATACCTACTAGCCTCTACTGTAAGTGGAACCTGCCAATAACCCCTTACAAGATCTAGGGTGGAAATAAACTGAGCGCTACTAACTTTCTCAAGGCGCTCCTCGATGTTAGGGATCGGATAAATTTGATCCTTAGTGATGGAATTAAGCCTGCGGTAGTCGACGCAAGGACGAGGTTCCTTGCCCGGTACCTCAACTAAAATCAAAGGGGAGGTATAATCACTCTCACCCGCCTCAATAACACCGAGCTGTAGCATTTTCTTTACCTCAGCCTCCATAATATCGCGCTGGCGGGGTGACACCCGGTACACCTTGGATCGTACTGGCTCTGGGAAGGTAAGTTCTATATCATGAGTAAGGACAGAAGTCCTACCAGGCCTCTCAGAGAACTGACCTTGAAACTCTTGTAAGAGTTGGTGTAGTTCGGTTTTCTGCTCAGCCGACAGCGGTGCTTTAATTATTAAGTCACTAATGACCTGATCAGTGTCTTCCCTGTTCGTCACTGAGCCTAGTCCCGGAAGCTCGACCGGAAGCTCTTCTAACTTTCCCGTGTCGTGCATTTCATCTCCAGTACCTGGTGCCTTCAACGCTACAGGCTCAATTTTATCCAGTTCGGACGTGCTCGGAATACCAGCTTGCTGCGCCTCCGACCCTTTCTCATTGTTCGACAACGTCGGCCCCGCAACTACCGCCTTTGCAGCGAGCTCCCGAACTCTCGATCTGGTTAAGGCCTGAACGCTAGCCTCACCAAACAAAAGCCCCTTCTCGCGCAGGAGGTGATCGGACCTGTTCGAAAATAGGTACGGGTACTGGGGGGGGGGGGGGGGGGGGGTGGCAGCATAGATGACACTACGGCCTCCGTCTCAAGTGCTCCGAAAGGTCCTTCAATAAGCACTTTTGCTACGGGCAGACACACGCTATGAGCTTCCAAGGCTTGCTTGATCCATGCGCACTCGCCTGTGAACATATCGGGTTCTACGTAAGAGGGGTGACTACATCCATTGTAGCTGCGGAATCACGAAGCACTCGGCACTCTTTCCCGTTCACGAGGAAGTCTCGCATGTAAGGCTCGAGAAGCTTCATGTTCTCGTCAGTGCTACATAATGACAAACACACGACTTCTCTTTTTGTTTCTGGACACTGCGCCGAAAAGTGACCCGGCTTCTGGCACGTATAACACACGCGCGCTTGCCTCCTCTCGAACCGCTTTTTGCGTTCGGCTTCGGCTGCCGCCGTCTCCTTACGTTCGGTCGGACTGCTTTCACTCGCATCCGCACTACGTGTGTCCCCCCTTGCTCTCATAGGTGTGAACTTCGGCCTCTCAGACTTGGAGCCAAATTCACCCTTTTGACCGTCCTTAGCTCCGCGAGCCCGACGCGTCACAAACTCCTCGGCTAGCTCGGCGGCTTTAGCCACTGTACTAACGTCTGGCCTATCCAAGACCCAGTACCGCACGTTCTCAGGTAACCGACTATAAAACTGTTCCAGCCCGAAACACTGCAGAATTTTCTCGTGGTCACTAAACGCTTTCTCTTCTTTGAGCCACTCCTGCATGTTTGACATAAGCCTGTAGGCAAACTCTGTATATGACTCACTTCTGCCTTTTTCATTTTCCCGAAACTTCAGACGGAACGCCTCCGCTGACAGCCTGTACTTTTTTAGCAGACTCGATTTCACTTGGTCGAAATCCTCTGCCTCCACTCTCTTCAAGCGAGCGACTACGTCGGCCGCCTCGCCGGGTAACAAAGTGAGCAAGCGCTGTGGCCACGTTTCCCGAGAGAACCCCTGCTTCTCTCACGTTCGCTCAAAGTTAACCAGGAACAAACCAATGTCCTCTCCAAGCTTAAACGGCCGCATCAGGTCAGTCATTTTGAACGATACTCGTTCTCCTGCACCGTGTGCCTGACTTCCATTACGAGCGCGTTCCATCTCTACCTCGAGACGCTTCATTTCCAAAGCGCGCTCTTCTTTCTCTTTTTGCTCTTTACGTTCGCGCTCGTCTTTCTCTTTTT
Source organism: Amblyomma americanum (assembly GCF_052857255.1). Lineage (NCBI taxonomy): Eukaryota > Metazoa > Arthropoda > Arachnida > Ixodida > Ixodidae > Amblyomma > Amblyomma americanum. Next base: position 110,500,629 of record NC_135504.1, read on the forward strand.
GCTCTTTACGTTCGCGCTCCTCTTTTTGCTCTTTACGTTCGCGTTCGTCTTTCTCTTTTTGCTCTTTACGTTCGCGCTCCTCTTTTTGCTCCCTCTCCTCAATGGTCTCAAGGCATTCCGACAGCTCGTCATCCTCAGCCTCCAACTCAAGAATAGCCCTTAGCAGTTCTGGTTTTCTGAGTTTGTCTGAGACATCCAGACCCAACTCTCTTGCAAGCTCCAGCAATTTCGGTTTGCGCAACGACTTCAAATCCATGGCTGCTCCGAATGCTGCTTTCTCTACTGCCTACTATTGTCTTGCCGCAAACTAACCCGGCAGCAACGACAACACAATTACCAGCTCTGTTTCTGACACTAACAAAAGCCTGGCAAAACTCAGAAGAAGAAAGTCCCGCACTCACCAAACCTCGCAGCCAAGAATTCAGCGCAATCGTTCCGCTGCAGGCAACCAGTCATCACACAGGGCTCGTTGCACTGCTCCCGGATGGTCGTTGTGCTGCTCAGCATACAGTTGACCGCATATCTTCGCTGCTGGCCTCCGTTGTCGCGATCTCACCGCTGGCAACCAGTTGTTGCACTTGGGTTGCAAGCCCCAAGGGTAGCGTTGGCCTGGCGGCCTGGGGCAAAGCTGGAAACATCCGAAGGTCCCGGCAAAGGATGAGTCGACTGGCAACTGAACAACTTGTTTATTCTGGCATCGCAAAAGAGCAGCCGGTCAGGGCGACCACGTTACTCGAAGGAAGGAATCGAAGTCTCTCTTTGGCGTCCGGCGCAGCAGTCTTTTTATACCCTCGGAGTCGAGGGCAAGAAGGAACGGCTTGGGATGAGTCGCACAAGACGGCGACGCACGGACATGTACAGACGTGACGGGCGCGTCCGCCGGGCCGGCGCCGGTCAGACCTCCTCGCCTCCCAGTTGGGGAGCTCCTCTCCCCGGCTGCCGCGCTTTGACAAGCGTGGGCACCAACATGCACACACACACACACACGCACGACGACACGTGGCACTGAAACCTGCCTGGACGCGCTTGGCGGGAGGCGTTGCGGCAGCGATGAACGGGCCCAAAATGACCGCCACTTTGAATGAAGCCTCGGCGTCCGTTGCATCCGCGCCGGCTATACCGCGCGTTGTAGGCGAAACGTAATACTGTGTGATGTGCGATGTCAGCGCACGTTAAAGATCCCCAGGTGGTCGAAATTATTCCGGAGCCCTTCACTACGGCACCTCTTTCTTCCTTTCTTTTTTCACCCCTCCTTTATCCCTTCCCTTACGTCGCAGTTCAGGTGTCGCCGATATGTTGGACAGATATTGCGCCATTTCCTTTCCCCAAAAACCAGCTTTCATTTCTACTCTTCCCTTCCTTCGCAACCTCCTCCTGCGCGCATTTCAGAGATTTTCTCTGAAAGCAGGCAGACAAACCAGTGGCGTGAAAATGTTTCAGGACTAAAAATTCGATGCCTCCAAATAGCCGAAATTAGTCTGAAGCTTCCGACTACTCCGGCCTGATAAGACCGGGTAGGTTTCTAACAAAATAATTTAAATAATTGTTAATTCCTGTAGGTTACTAACATGTGCGGCATCGCAGTATGATCCGCTACTACCGCAAGTTTGTATAATAAATAAATACTATACATAACCACTGATCCACCACAGTGATATTGCGCAGCCGACGCGGTGGCTCAGTGGTTATGGTGCTCGGTTGCTGACCAGGACACCGCGGGTTTGATCCGGGAAAAAATGAAATGACGGCGGTCGCATTTTGATGGAGGCGAAATGATGGACTTCCGTGTACTGTGTGATGTCGGTGCAAGTTAAAAATTTATCAGTGGCTTAACTTGGCTAACCATGGAATTCAGCGAAAAGCAAGCACGCTTGCTAAGCGTCTGAGGCTCGTCCATGGCAGCCCCGCTACACGCTCGCGACAGCCGTTCTATATATACAAACACGACCACGAGGCTATGACGTCGCGTCACGCGGTCTTACGACACCCCCATCGTGTGTCATCACGTGTCTTCACATCACCCCATCGGATTGAAAGGTCAAAGGTGAACACGAATGTCTCCCAACGTCAAAATTCAAAGGTCAGCTAGAGGTCATAAGTCAAGGACAGGGGTCTAGTGCATGACACCAAAACTGTACCACATATGGTCATACACGGTTATCCTTGGTTGGGCTCAAAGTCGTTCAAGCTCGTTGTGATGCCTACCCGGAGACTGATTTACCTACCATAGTGAAGTTTTTCCAGAAGAAGGCTAAGAAGTGTAGTCAGGTTCAAAGAAAAGTTGTTTTTTGCATTTGTATGCGGTAATCAAAAACTATCGCTTTCGCAGGTAACATATGCCTCCGAATTTCTCGTACCAACTCAAGGTAAAAAAGCATTAAAAGGCTGTACTGCCCTGTAATCAGGTGCTTAGCACATCTTCAATGAGAGATGTTCTGAAATCAGCTCCTTTTGATCTCATCCCGTTCATAAAGCCACGAAGACCATATACGAGCGCGTCATACCTCAGCGGAGTCCGTCAGTGGGTCAAAGCCAGTGTGGAGGCTTTTCGCAAAATGTCCGCGGATAATTTTGCGCCTGGCAAGATCGTTCTGAACTACGGCCAAGACGAAACTTACGGGTGCCGCTCGTGTCCGTCAAGGCGTGCGCGACGCATTTGCCGACCCTTGTGGTAATATAAGGGGCTTCCAGATGAGCCGCTGTCGGAAATTGGCTTCGTTCCCGTTTTCCCCTGACTGCGATCGATCAGGGATTCGGGAGCCCTTGGGCAGACCAGCGCAGCTCCTGTCCAAGTCTCTCCCCAATGGGGTTTTCCGGATCGTCCTAATCCCTACGCCTCCCCTGCGGATCAAGGTTAGGTGACTGGACTGAGACCTTGGGTCGCGTAATTTACTTATAATGCGCAAACGCCAGGAGGTCACACGAGACCATCTCGGGGAAACGTCTGGAGAATAAGCAGAAAACAGGTTCAAGAGTATGTGCGGTCACGACGTCTTTCTTTGCTTCCTTTCTTCTTTCACTCCCTCCTTTATCCCTTCCCTTACGGCGCTTTTCGGGTGTCCAACGATATATGAGACAGATACTGCGCCATTTCCTTTCCCCTCAAAACCAATTATTATTATTATTATTATTACTTTCTTTGCACACTTTCTTTTCGAACAGAAAATAGTGTTGGGAAACTTTCTGCCGCTTATATGGCGCCGGCGCCGTGTATCGTAAAACTTCAGCGCTGAACTGTGGGGCAAAGAAAATGCTATCCTTAAGAGGCTGAGCTGTAAGCGTCTTGTGGAGAGTGATGCTGGTTCTCCGGAGTAGGCCATCGGCAGTAATTTCATTAAAGTTAACCTGACTCTCAGTAAATATCAATGATGGTAACGGAAGCACACGCCTACCTCCTTCACGTGTTTTCTAATTGGAACGCCGGAGGTCTGAAGCTGCTTTTTCTTTGAGGAGTACTGTGGCGCTTTATATAGGGTTCAACGTACCGAAGATGCACATTTGCTCTTCGGCATGCCAGAGTGAAGGGCCTCGGATGAATATCGACCTCGTTGTGTTGTTTAATCTGCCCTAATACGAGCAAAACGGCCGTGTGCTTTTTCATTCCCCTTCAATAGAGTAAAGCAGCCTAAAGTCACATCCACCGAGTCACCGGGACAGGCCGCAGAAGACCTGTCCTAGTAACAACATATATTAAAGAAGTCAGCCGGGGAATAAGCTCCCCACCCGCAGCGGTGGCTCAGTGGTTAGAGCGCTCGGCTACTGATCCGGAGTTCCCGGGTTCGAACCCGACCGCGGCGGCTGCGTTTTTATGGAGGCAAAACGCTAAGGCGCCCGTGTGCTGTGCGATGTCAGTGCACGTTAAAGATAATATAAATGTTAATAATAATTTGTTTTGGGGGAAAGGAAATGCGCTGTATCTGTCTCATATATCGCTGGACACCTTAACCGCGCCTTAAGGGAAGGGATAAAGGAGGGAGTGAAAGAAGAACGGAAGGGAGAGGTGCCGTAGTGGAGTGCTCCGGAATAATTTCGACCACCTGGGGATCTTTAACGTGCACTGACATCGCACAGCACACGGGCGCCTTAGCGTTTTTCCTCCATAAAGACGCAGCCGCCGCGGTCGGGTTCCAACCCGGGAGCTCCGGATCAGTAGCCGAGCGCTCTAACCACTGAGCCACCGCGGCAGGTACGTTTAACATCCCCAGGTGGTCGAAATTATTCCGAAGCCCTCCACTACGGCACCTCTCTCTTCCTTTCTTCTTTCACTCCCTCTTTATCCCTTCCCTTACGGCGCGGTTCAGGTGTCCAACGATATATGAGACAGATACTGCGCCATTTCCTTTCCTCAAAAACCAATCATTAAAAATTATTAATAAGCTGCCCCTGAGTGGGTCTTGTCTGGTAATGTGATCCGGAGGGATTTTATCTGCGTGCGTTTTGGAGTGAACGCTATCGTCGGGTAAAGATGCTTTCGATGTCACTTCTTCGCTCTTGCCCTTCATCCCGAAAGACGCGGGTTCGATCCCGGCCGCGGTGGTCGAATTTCGATGGAGGCGAAACTCTAAAGGCCCGTGTGCTGTACGATATCAGTGCACGTTAAAGAACCCAAGGTGGTAGAAATTTCCGGAGCCCTTCACTACGGCGTCTCTCATAGCCTGATTCGCTTTGGGACGTTAAACCCCCATAAACCATAAACCATCTTGCCCTTCACTTCATCACTTCTTCATTCCTGCCCTTTATTGTATGGTCAACTGCCATTTGGATACGCCAGTTTCTTTTGGTACGCCTCTTAAGTTTCCGCATTAATTTATTTTGATCTACCTGATAGAGAGATAGCGCCGTAAATAACCATTTCCGGTCTTAAGTGTAACAAATTAGTCAAAATGAGTTTTCGTTCAGATTTTCGTTCCCGCACATAGTGATCAACTGGTTAACAAAGTACATTATATTATATACATTGTATTTTATGGCCAAATTATTACTACTACTATTAATTTCATCTTTGCAGGCTTGCGAAAATCGATTTGCACCATCCGTGTGAACTAATCTCTGACGAAAGAAACACGGGCCAAAATAAATACTCCAACTGCTGTCTTATTTGAGAACGTTGCGTTTACTCACAGGTAATGAAAAAAATCTTTTTTTGTTTTTAGGTTGAACCAATGTTTATGTCCGCCCACAAGTATTGGTCGGGATCGCTTTAACTACAGCATGCAGTCTGATGTCAGCAGAAATGAGAAACCAGTACCGCGCATTGTGTATAAACGGTGGTTACAAAAAATATTACACCGATTAATCTAGTACTACCATCAGCTCAGTTACTGCTTTCAGCTAGAGCTGTTTCTGGGACACCTTCCCTAACTGACGACGCTTAACCCTGCGTGCGAAGCGTAACCCCGTTTTGCGCGGGTCAGAAAAAGTTACTGAGGGTGAAAGCTGGGAAGGGAGTGGAGCTCGCAGAGTCTGTGCGCTTGGCTCTCCAAGCTGGGGCGAATGAGGGAAAGCACGGTGAAGGCTAGGAGGAGATGGCAAGGTTATGTAGCCTTATTATAGCAGATACAATGTTCGCAAGCCTCACTCGAAGCCGCAAAAAGCTATAGGACGTGCACGTGAAGCTGAACTGCCATAAACTGAGTGCTTACGATATAGTTCACCCGCTTTAGTATTGGAACAACAAGAGGTTAGTAGGCCTTGCCATAGACTTAGTTGCAAGCGCCACAATTCTCAACAGCTCTATGACCATTTATTCCTAAATGTAAAGGTTTTTGCTGTTTGTTGTATTGCTTTTTAAGTATTTTCACAGCTCTATGACGTCCGCTGGACTGTGCTGTGCAAAAAAAAAAACTACGAAAATCCCACAGTAGCATAAACGTCGCCCCCTCAAGCTTGGCGTACTTTATCTCACCCTGCTTTACAGCACAGAAAGAAAAAGTTTGATCAATCAAAACTATATGTGAAAAGAAAACATTTTATTTTACGCAAAATTCCCAAAGTCAGCGTATTCCTCGTTTCGGTCAGCAACCAGGAACTGAGTAGAGGTCGTTGTCAAAAAGGTCTAATCACAATTGAAGTGTTTTTAAGTAGAAGTTTCTGCCAGATAGCACGAATGCGTTTTTCACGTGATTCTTTCCAGTAAGAATTGCATTCTCTGGAGTGTTTTGGGAAAATATTCTATAGGTTGTCTCTCTGGCACTTGTATTAACCTTGGAGGCCTCTTCTCTGCTAATATATCAGTGAACAACAATAAGCGATAGGCATATTCATATCTGCCACGAAGTAGACACCAGTGTTCAGGAAAAGTAGTGGCGCACTTTGCAGATGCCGCTCATGGCGTGGCAATGCTGACTGTGATGTAAGGATGGAACCAGGTTCGTTGTGCGTTCTCGGTGGTCAGGCGAGAGTTCGCGACTCTCGCGTGTGGGTTCGTGACGCCGGACCTGGTTCGAAAATGGGCGCAACGGAGGAGCCTCTGGCTGCAGTCGCAGCGCTGAGCAGTGCAGGTCCGCTGCTGTGCGGGTTCCGATGGTGTGTTCCCGACGCTGGATAGAATTGGCCGAGCCCCGATGACGATGATGATGATGATGATGATGTCCTCAGGCTTAATGGCACATACCCCGAGCAAGAAGCAGTCACCTACTAGGACACGCGACTTTACTTCCTCCCTTCTACATTTCCACCTCCTTAATTCTCCTCTCCTCTTCCGCTCGAATCAGCAATCCACGTCATTACATCAACACTCGCACGTGTAATCATAAAGGAGAGATTGTGTAAAAATAACTTATTATGTATGCTACAGCAGAACTATACCACAGCAAGAAAAAACGTGGGCACCAGAGGAGCTGCAAAGATCTAAATCTTTTTACGGCGCTCATCTCACCAACTTATTGCAAGGTTTCCTTTGAAACCTCGGAGTGGTGTCGAACACCACTCCGATATAGCGCCATGTGGGAACATGATACAAGGAAAGTAGCTGGAATAAGATGGATGCGGCGGGCGCAGGACAAGGACCTTTGCCACTTCGTGGCTATTTAGAGAAGCCTTTGTCCTGCTGTTGACGTGGCCTAGATGATGATTATTATGAAAACACTTAGAATTACAGCGAATGCTGGCAATAATGAAATTAGTATTATTACAGGATGCAAGGAAACTATAATTGTACCTGAACCAAAATTTGGTGAAGCCAAAGCTTGCCTTTGCCTTTATATGGCGCCTAATCAAGCGTGCCATGCGCTATCCAAAGGCGTAAAATGTTCTGCTCTAGCTCCAAAGCTTGAGGAAACGACTGGTTGTCTGTAAAACTGCGCATAAAAGCCTTCACTTTGTAATAAACAGAAGAACGCAAAGCTAAGCAAGTTTGCCTTTGTTATCCATTGTAGAAATTGCGAAAAAGACGAAGACAGATCAAGCCATGCAACGCGAGCGCTGACTTTCAACCGCTGATTCATTAGGCGCACGTACATTTATGCCTTTTCCAGACAAGAAAAAAAGTACAGAACAAAAAACAACCGGAAATCAACACCGCCTCATCACCAATTCATATCCTGCTTTTCAGCAAATTCCCCCTCGAGAAAGGCCGTTTCGCTTCTAACAAGTGATACAAGTGATAATAAAGGTTTCGACTGACTCTCTTACTGTTTCATCCATGTGCTTGAAAATTACCGTCGTCTAATGAAGCACTGGGGTGCATGTGTGTTCGGTATGTGGCCGGTGCAGAGCTAAATTTGAGCCGGCTGCCTTGCCCAAGGAATTACTGTGCTCCGTCAGGCGGTCGTTCAGACCGTCTTGTCTGACCGACATACCATCCACCGCAGGAAGGGGGCATCCGGCACACAACGCCTTGACGCAGTCAACTTTCCACTCAGCGTGTGTTGAGGTACACACCTCCGGCCGAAAAGCAGGATATGAATCACGGATGAGGCAGTGTTGCTTTCCGGTTGTTTTCTGTTTTTGTTGTTTTTTTGCTGCTTTTTGGCTGGAAAATGTATAAATGCACGTGTGCTTAATAAATCAAAAGCTTAAAGTCAGCGCGCGAGTTGTCGTGCTTGTTCTGCCTTCGTCTTTTTCTCGCTTTGTGTAGTAAAGCTGGGTTTTTTTATCATAGCCCGTAAACGCCCCATGAGAACTGCATAAACAAAGAACATGAGGAACAAAAAGCCAGCTTCTTTAAACCCCTAAGTCGCATTTTTGGTCCAAAATCAAGCCTGGAGCAAACAGCAGGAAATTTAGAGCTCGAAACGTCTCCACCACCACCAGTCACATCTCTCTCTCTCTCTCTCTCTCTCTCTCTCTCTCTCTCTCTCTCTCTCTCTCTCTCTCTCTCTCTCTCTCTCTCACGCACACGCACACGCACACACACGCACGCACTCACACACACACTCTCACACGCACGCACGCACACACACACTCACACACACACACACACACACACACACACACGCACGCACGCACTCACACACACACACATACACACACACACAGAAAGTTTGTTACTATTGGCTAAATTATTTTCCAGAGTCAGACAAAACTGCATCCTCACAAGTTGGGTTCGAGTGGCAGAATGCGCATAATTAGGAGCAGCGATGCACTCTTTCGAAGTTAGAGTTTGTGGCAGAAAATTGTGCCGCGTATGTGAGTTGCAAATGCGTAAGAAGGGGGACCCCAGACTTCACAGTGGATACCATGGACCAAACTTTCGTCCATAAATCACATCCTTAGCTCGCCGTTCGTCACACTTCATCGCTTCCTTTCATATTTTCTCGTCTGCCCACTTTTCGCCTGCCCTTGGCCCCTTGTTTCTTGCGCACCTCAAGTGAGCCGTTAATTGAGATACCATTCTGGCACCTTCCGGCACGGGCCCCATTTCAGGGGCCGTCGGTTGCCGTCCCGAAAACGGGCCATTGGCTCCTGCTATCGGACGGGGTAAAAACTGCCAACCCGTGAACTCTGCACTGGTGCGGCGGCTCGTTATCAGTGAGGCACGAGTTGAGCGACGACGTCCCGGGCATACCTGGCCTCCAGCACCGCGCGACGCGCCCTCCTCACCCCCGCCCGCCATTTGCATGCATGCCTGGCTCCTTTTTTGCCGGGTCATTAACTGCGGCGTCGGCCGCTTCACTGCCTGGCCCCACCCTGCCCGCGTAACGACCGCCTCATTCTGCCTCGTTTGGTCAGTGGAGTTCACCGTTGTTTAGGCGAGTAGTTTTGACGTAGCTTGTTGTCGGATGGCAGCGTATGATTTTCTGTTTATGATCTCAACCATGCGGTGTATCCCTTGCGGTTTTCTTCCCGCGTATCGCAACGCCCGGCCATATTGGGCGTTAAAATTGTCGTTCTTGGTGCTGCTGGTGTCAATATCCCGTCAAGGGACGGCGCGTTCTGCCGATGCCTCAAGTTTAGTGCAATCAAGGGTGGACAGGGGTGTGTCAGGGCTGACCACACTGGCCCGTCTCCATCGGGCTGCTCCTGCCACCTATGGGGAAAGCCTAAAATGGTCCTGGCGTCCAGTGCACCTTCCGAATACCCATCTTAACGTGGCGGTTATTGCGTTAAGACGTTTTGGTGGGCTCATTGATTAAGAAGCATCGTGAAGCGAACAGCGCAATCTGAGACATACACAGTGGGACGGAGAAGCAGAAGGAAACATCGCTGGATAAAAATTGAAGTTTATAGCGTCGCATCATGCATAAATGCAGAGACGACCCCACAGAGATTCCGTAAAACACGCCCCGAGATTAAACTCAGATCATGCCTTAGATCACGCTGTTCGTGTCATGTGGGGGTGTCGTCTGCTCGCACCTCATTAAGGTCATCGGCGCATCGGTGTGAACCTTATGTGTTCAAAATATGCAACTTCACATGTTTATAGTCCATGGATTAATTCAATGTTCTTTTGTAATGGCACATATTTTTCTCTTTTGATTGCAGAGAGCAGGTTCGCTTACTTTTTATATACAGACAACGCTTTCTCATTCAGGTAGTTTTTATAATGTTTTTATATCCTAGCAAGCAAGGCAGCCGTTTGTAACATGCGCTTGAAACATTGGGATTCGCTGCAGCCTCGCAGCGTCTTTGGAGATACAACGGACAAGACACAAGGCCCGCTTTCTTGGACAAACACTTTGAGTATTAGAATATGGCGGGGTACTTTGTGGAAGTATGGAAGGCAATGGTCTATTCTTCCGCAGTGTAGCAAAGCGTTTCTTTTAAAGTGTTTCCATCGCCCACATCGAGCAGTTGACACAGCAATTGCAAATCAATCGGGAACGCTTTTGACGATAGCAAAGATGTTAACAGGAAAAAAATGCAAGCCTGCATAAGGGAGATCTGAGGATATATTGACTGGTTTAGTGAAATGTTACGATATAGAACAAAAGCGCGTTCATTTTTTTTTTCAAATTCTCCCGCTTCCACATTCCGTCTGTTTGTGGATATTTTTTTTTATTTCCTGTATTTAAATGCCCCATTAACAAACTGGTTTTTGGCAAAAGTTTAATGCTGAATAGACAAAAATTACGTGGAGTGTACCTACTTTCAGATTTACATATGACGGAAGTCAACAGTCATTTGCAACAAGTTACGCAGAGGAGTATGCCCATTTTGTTAATTTGGGGTGTTGATCTTTGGGAAATCAGTAGTGCAAACTTTTTTTTTACTTGCACGGTAGTTACTAAAGAAAAAGACAACCGATATGTCAGATGATCATTGTAAGGCTCGTAGAAAGAAATTCGGGAATGCAGTTCCTGTATGCGCATGTCGCATTCCCGAGCTCTTCCAATTATTGTTTTATTTTTTATTTATTGCTACCTCATAGGCCCCATTTCACTAGGCGGCGAGCTCCCTGCGTGCTCTCGTTGCAGACGCCAATATCATTATTGTCATTTCGTACTGCGTAATTACGTGATTCGTAATAAGTGCATCACTGCGAACTATTGCAAAAGTTCTAATCTTCCTAATCTCGTTTACTAGCCATCCATTACCAAACGCGGCATACTTATACTCTTTCCCCTGTGTGTGTCTCATTTCTCACTACATAAACAGTTCTTTTAGCGATGCTTTTCCCTAAGGCATAAAAAGAGTATGACATGATCGATGACAAAAAAAAGGATGGTTTAAGAAATAAATAAAGATTGTCCGTCCTAATGAGGTTGAGGAGTGACTGGTGATGCGGTCCCCCAGTCCAAGCAGTATATGAAGGAGGATTGTTTGGCGACAGACGCGCTGGGGCCACTACATGAACAAATCGTCTCCACCTGTAGCAGTTACAACATAAGGTAGCTTTGGCCTCTATCACAAGCTTCATTAACAGTAATACTTTAGAAATGTCCGGGCATGATTTGTTTATAACAACCAATGTTGAACCGATTCGCGGCATTTGGTACGAGTCAATGGCCTCGACAAGCCGGCAACAGCTAGCGATCGATGTGATCGACGCAAGTGTCAGGTGTGAGCGCCATTTCTCAATCCGTCCAGCGATCCGCGAGCACTCGCGTTCACTTGCTTTGGATTCCTTTTTTCTGTTCCGTGCTTTCGACAGCTCCAGGCCGAGAGTTACTTCCTGGTATACCGCTGCACTGTTGTAGGCCGCTGGAGGCAAAACCCACTCTGATTGAGATCTTGCGTGTCGCTGGTCCTGGGGGCCTGAAGATGGCCGCCTAATGCGATCGACTTGTGTGGCTTTTTTTTATTTCTCGTCGAACGCAGTGACAGCGCAGGAGTGGTTTCGTTATGATACATCGTATGCAATTTGTTAGAAGCATTCAGCTGGCATCATCTTCCACATATTGGGATATCAGGTACTCGGTGAGAGAAGGTGACAGTCGAGTGTTTTTTCTAGTCGCCCAATTATGTTGAATCTTTTTCATCGCTGCCCAGCCAGCGAGGAAGAGGAAGACCGATGGGAGTTCGCGCCGGGGACGTTCTGGACTCCATTTTGGTTTTAGGGTGCACTCATTGAAGCCCCCTTCTGACCGTCCAAGAGTTGAGACTTTGGGGCGTTGGACACAGTGAACTTCCACGTTACACCGGTGTTACTAAGGTGTCCGACTACATCCTCGTTGGCCGGCCGCGTATATAGGCGGGAGAGATCGCAACAAGCGTTCTTAAATGCATTTGCATTGTCCCGGATAAATGACATGAGGTAGGCCTCTTCTGGCGACGAGACGGTGAAAGAACGTCAGAAATTCCTCAGCGGACATCTCAGATACCAATTTGAAATGAACTGCCCGGGATGCGGCACAATTACGCCTAGAACAGGATCTCGGAGGCACGTTAGTGGCTGCAAAGCTGCCGACCAAGCCTTTATATTCTTTGCAGTTTCGTAACTAGGTATGTCTCTGGTTGACCGGCATAGTTAGAGCACACGAGCTGAATCGCATACAGGATTAAAAGAAAAAAGCCTAGTTTTTTATAAAGAGCACACATTACACAAAAAGTAGCTGAATTTACAGCTATCAATTTGCCGTAGAATACCTCTCACCCCTCATGTAATGACACTCTTTATGTGGTTCATGTTCCGACCATCACATAGCGCAAACGCACATTTTCTCTAATAATTTTATTTTATTTACTAATTATTTATTTATTTATTTGTTATTTATTTATTCAATACTGCCAGCCGAATTTTTGAGGTCTAGGCAGGACTGGCACAGGTGGATGTCCTTGTACATTGCAATGCAACAAAGAAAAGAAAGAAGCGAGCACGCAATGTGCAGAAACAAACACATTGTGTTTTCCTAAAAAAAAGAAGAAGCGTAAACTAATGAGCACACGCTATGCTTGTAAAAAATGCATGAGAGCAGATGTGATAGTGTCATGATTTGTCAAGCAGATCACGTCCCGTGGAAGCCCATTCCATTCGGATATCGTATTTGGAAAAAAATAAAACTGGAAAGCTTTCGCTCGACACTGTGGCACCACAACTGTGAAGTTGTGTTTGTTGCGTGTTGGGCGTGATGTGTTATATTGCATGTAGTCATCAAAGTTAATTTTTTTGATTATTGATAATAATATGCTGCATTTCAAGCGATGCAGCTTGCGGCATTAATCAAGTGTCTGGAGTTCAGATCGCCTTAGCAGATTAAGTGATTGAAACGTGCCTTCCATATGCGTTCCAGATAAATCTAATTGCTTTCTTTTGAACTCCTTCAATGCGATTTATGTCTGCTTTTAAGTGCAGGTCCCAAATCACATCGGAGTATTCCAGCAGCGGGCGTACTAATGCAGTTTCTTTTAATCCATGTCATTTGCTTGTGCAGAAAATTTTCTTGCGCGGGCAAGGTTCGGCAAGCGATTCAACTGTTAGTAACAACAACAGTACAAATAGCTCGCTTGCGGTTAGGTACACGCCGCTAAAGGTAATACCTAAGATACGAATGCGCGTGCAGATGATTCACGCGTTTCGGTAGTTCTACAGCATGCCTCGCTTTTACTCATGACACTCATGGTTATCCCGTGATAATACTGCAAACTTCGAAGGCAGTGCGGTCTAGCTCTGTCACTAGCAGTTCTCGAGCCCGTGAACTTCGAAATTGCAGTAACTTTTATGCCCTTAGACTGAACTTGTCGCCCCTTTTCCGTCAATGGTTTTTTCTACGCCCTACCACAACACCTCTTTCTTTATTTCTTCCCTTCTCCCTTCCTCCCTTTTCTTAAGACGCGGTTTGGGTGTCCACCGAGTCTTCACTTCTGCCTTCCTCCCTTCTCTTACGGCGCGGTTTGGGTGTCCACCGAGTCTTCACTTCAGCCTTCCTCCCTTTCTTAGGGCACGGTTTGGGTGTCCACTGAGTCTTTATTCACTTCTGCCTTCCTCCCTTTTCTTACGGCGCGGTTTGGGTGTCCACCGAGTCTTTCTTCACTTTTGCCTTTCTCCACCTTCTCACGGCGCGGTTTGGGTGTCAGCGAGATGTGAGACAATTACTGAGCCATTTTGTTTCTTAAAAAAGCATTTTTTTTGTTCTACCGGATACGTTTAGACCACGCGACTGTCGCTTCCCTGAAACTTAGTACGCAAAGCATACCAAAATAAAACTTCTTACGCGGTTAGTTTGCGATCACAAGAGCAAACTATCCGCAGAAAAAGCACCACTGGCACGTAAAATAAATGACAGCGATTTTCCAGTGCATCCGCACTGCCACGTCACTGTCGACATGTGTCATCGTTCATGTCATATAGTTAGTTGGTAGTCAGAACTGTTAGACAAAGTTCTGCAAGAATCGTGCCAACGCAGTACATAATGAAACGACAGGTGCGGTCTAAAGAAGCAAATTGAAGCGAACATAAGGCGGAAGGTCTTTAGCGTTGTTGTCTAACAATTGTCTCATCCGCACAAATATGAAAAAAAATATTTTTGAACAAATAAAGTTTATGAACACATTTTTTTCATATACTGCAGCATTTCACTAAATCAATGAATATATCTGCAAATCTCCCGTCGGCAGGCTTTCATTTTTTTCTACCGTCAAAAGCATTCCCCGTTGGTTTTCTGTGGCAGTCTTAACTGCTCGATGCTAGAAACACTATAGAAAAAAGATTTGGCTACATATCGGAAGAATGAACCATTATCTTCAGTATTTTCATCTCAGTACCTTACAGTTTTTCAATTATAAATTTTTTTTTGTCCAGGAATGTTTGATATGAGAACCACATGAAGAAGGTATAAGGCACGCAGTGCACCGGCACTGTCAAAGAGAACAGTACGTTTCGTCAGCTAAACAGGTCGGGCCAACCTTGCACGAGAACTCACAGGAGATATTCTCGATGAACTTCGCACAATGTAAAAGAAACGGCGGAGCAAGACAAACAACAGATCAGGCGGGAAAGGTAAAAAGGCGCCCCTTTTATTTCTCTCTTTTCGTTCTGATGATGAGGGTGAAATCCAGTATTTCTGATCGTATTATTCACCTTTGCACTAAAGAAAAAGCGCAAAAGCGTGTAGAATGCCTGGGCTCCCGAACAGACGTGTCAGCGCTGTTGCGAACACAACCCGGAAGCATTTTCGATCAAGCTTTACACCGCAAACGGCCGCACCTGTGCTCGCTTCCCGATGTCTCACTGCCTCTCATCAAAAGATGTTGGGACGATGTTCATTGCGTGGTGTCAGACGAAAAAATCGAGGCTCGCACACGTACGCGCAGTAATCAGCCACATGCTGAAGAAGCGCCAGTCATTTTTCTCTTTCTTGAAGCTCAGGTACCCGCCAAGAAGAGGGCCGCTTGCCTAGGCGCCACACTTTTGAAATTTAGGATATCGCTGCTGATATACTGCATCTTCCACAGAAGTTGTAAGAAATTGGGCGGGAGATTTTGAACAAGCTGTACCGGGGAAATTTGGAGGGTGCACTTAAGCTCCGCCTTAAGGGTATGACGCGATAGCGTGGTTAGTTAATTCCTATATGTGCAGAATGCCATTCTCTGCTTTACATTCATAGATACCTCCTGGGAGTCCCCATACCCCTCCTGGCGATGCGCCACTGCCCTGTGATGGCAGGTACTCGCAGCGGTGTGCCCTCTGCGACCCAACTTGCTCTTCCCAAGCGACCAATCATTAATGTAACTGCCACCTGTCACGGTGGGCAGCTTTGTCGCTTTCCGGTGGGCAGGTTGTGATGACGCCGCAAGGTCACATGACCAAGACGGCCCCCTTGCATCTTAGGTTGCTCTCTGGGGACCACCTTCTAGAATCATGCTCGTGATTTCTGGCTCACAACGCCGACGCCCACAACACTCAAACCGCATTTTCTGGAGAACGGGGCCTTTAATCAGATCACGGCAGATGGACAGAGGTTGTTTCTGTTAAAAGAAGATAGAAAATGAAAGCCCGGCTATAAATGAGAACGCGTACGAGCATGAAAACTATAAGAGAAAAACTGTACAGAAGAATTTTAAAGCGGAAGAATAAAGCAGCCGTTGTAGAGGCAAATAGATCACGGACGAGCTTTTCTGGGCACCCAGAGGCGTCCTGAGAGAACTGGCGGCTCAGCACAAAACAAGATAGACTTGGCGTGGGCAGTGTTTCCCGGCACAAGCGCTGTGTCCCGTTTGACAGGACTCACGTACAGGCAGTAGAAGATCGATGTTTACAAAATTGTGCTGCCTTTTCGATCCAGAACCAAAGAAAGTAAAAGTGAAATAGGTAGAAAATGGCAAGTTATAAGGAGTAAAAGACACACAGAAATCTTTTATTCCTTGCCTAAGTTGTAAATTGGCCTTTCTTTGCCACATGGGGCGCTCGCCGTGAAGCATGCCAAGCCACGCCACAGGCCAAACAGTTCGTCTCATTCGCCCCACAGAATGTTGCGCCCCGGCGGAAGCGACGCCTGTATGCGGGGGGGAAGCGGGCGGCTAACGGTTTCGGCGGAGGCTTCCTGCAACATCCATCCATCAAGACTTCCGGTGGCTGCCTTGCTGGGCCTACAGACGAGCGGGCGGAGGCCAAGAGCCGAAGAAAAGATGGAGCACGCTCGCAAATCGACAGCGGGCCGCTATCCATTTCTTTCCCTCCAAGCGCGCTGATTGGTTCTTGAGGGAAGGCAGATATATACTTCCCCGCGCGCGCTTGTCATCGTCGTCGACAGTGGAGAAAATGGCGCGGGATGAAGTGCATACCATGCACCGGACAACGCAACGCTCACAAATATGCTTGTGTGATTCATAAATCAGCTCTATTAAGTTGAAACAAAAAAGAGCGAAGAAAGAAAAGAAGCGAACTAGTACATCCTCAAAATCGATACCACACTCATGTTACTGAGTTAAAAAGACGTAACAATGTATGCATAAGCACCGAAATGAAAAACCACGAAAGTAGTACCTATTTTCAGACACAGTAGTGCTGAGCATTAGACAAAAAAAGAAGAGTACATTGCACTTTAAAAGTGACCAATTGTCAGCTGCTCTTTCGATTTTCTACTTAACTGCAGATTAAGTCATCCTCACGGGACTGGGCAAAGAAGAAATGAAATAAAGAGAATAATTCAAAAGTGAGACATCACGAAAATTGCAACACATTCAAAAAGACGATTATGCCATCCGAGAGAATAAAAAAAAGGAAAAAACCCAAATTATTAAAAGGGCGTTTGCTTTTTTTCTACTGTTCATATTGAGGAGCTCTTCAGGTAAGCTGTTAAACAACTCTGGCGCATAAAATCTTCGAGCCCTTTTCCTATAACTAGTGTAAGCTCGTGGCATCACAAATCTTTCCTTTAGCCTCAGTGTTCTTACTTTGTTCACAGGTTCTTTGCAACTGATGTCATATTTATTTGTTAAAATCCCATATTCATATAAATATCTTAATTCAATTGACTCAGATCATCCA
Source organism: Amblyomma americanum (assembly GCF_052857255.1). NCBI lineage: Eukaryota > Metazoa > Arthropoda > Arachnida > Ixodida > Ixodidae > Amblyomma > Amblyomma americanum. The sequence continues at coordinate 110,517,937 of NC_135504.1, forward strand.
TGATATCTTGTGATTGCCTATCAGTGAGCTCTGTATCGTACACAATACTTCTGGGAACGTTGTGCAGTGGCTTATTAACCTTTCTTTGCCGAGTAACAGAGCAGCTGCCGTAGATTGTAATAGCGTATCGTATGATGCTTTCGCCTAAAGATTGAAACATATTGTATATTGTAACGCGTTTACACAGTTGCTCCTTCTCGTAAGTTGTATATATACATATATATACACACACGCACACACACACATATATATATATATATATATATATATATATATATATATATATATATATATATATATATATATATATATATATATATATATATATATATATATATATATATATATATATATATATATATATATATATATATAACTTGCTTTAATCTCTTACAAATATACTGCATTAGACATGTTCATCCAGGTAAAGAGTTCATCTATGCGCAGACCCAAATATTCTACAGAGTTGGTGCAAGTAACTGGGACGCAACAGCGCTCGTCATAGCGCAATCAATGAAGCCTTAATTATTCAACGGGCTTGTGAGGATTCTTAACGCACATGAACTTCGTTTCATCACGATTTACGAATATGTAACTTAAGACGTTCAATTTATAATTTTTTTATATCTCCTTGCGTCGCGGATAACTCATAGTTATAAGATGGATGGGTAAATACAAGTCCTCTATCGCCAGAGTACAGAAATAACTGTGATGAAAGATTCAAGGTATCCTGGTTATTTATATAGATGTTAAAAATAAGTGGCCCAATTGTTGAGCTTTATGGAACTCCATACTCTAGTAACTATTTGTTTCTAATTGTACTTCCTATGTTTAGGTAATCCTGAAAGAATGAAGCAAACCTGCTGGTCTCTAAATTCTATTAAGTTTAGTTAGTTTTTCAATTAAATTTCTATGTTCAGTAGTATCAAAAGCCTTTGTCAAGACTAAGAACAACGTTAGTGTTATTTGTGTCTTATCTAGAGCTGCACAAACGAAATCATTGAAATCTACCAATAATGTTGTAGTACTGCGATGCTTTCTAAACCCATAATGAGTAGTAGATATGTTTCTCACAGAAATTCATCATAATACCATGCAAGTATTTTGCTATTATATGCGTTATTATAAGTATGACTATTGGTGTATAGTAGCTTATTTGCCTGACAGGTATAACAAGTTAAATTTTTGAAAGTTTCGAACCCAAAGCTTCTTGCTCATTTTGCTCTGTTTATAAGAGGGTTCTAGTTAGAAACACAGCAGAACTGCTCGCATATATCTTCTCCTCATCACCATCCATCATAGAAACCGATCTCTACGTGCATGCATCGCTCATGGCATAAGTCATAATTTTGTGCAACCATTCTGTATAGTCTGAACTTTATGGCTCACGAATATCCCTAATCTACTGTGCATGTCAGTGGCGAATAGATTAACGTCATGCCTATCTTCCGAAATCTCAGGTTCATGTGATGCAGAACGCTCTGCGCTCTCTGACAAGTTTGCGAAGGCTTCCGCAGGATGCTGAAGGGGAGCTCGTTAATTGCCGACACCTGGCGATGGCAGCGAGAACCTGTTCAAGGGCCATCTGCGCTCGCCCCTCCGGCCCAGCATGACACGAGCTGACCGCTCTCGAAAAATCTCGGCTGCTGTCAGTGACAGTTTAGAGAGCCACTCCGACGCAACTATAGCAGGGAGTTGCAATCACCCCCATGCAATACCGTGCAGTGCAGGCGCTCCATGCATCACACCATTCCACTGAAATGCCGACTCAGAATTTTTTGTGTCCACCTGGTTTTGTTTTTTCTTTCGTGCTTTTCTGATGACCGTGCATGTTCATCTGTGTGTTTGTGGAACCTCCTTTCTTATTTTTTCTTCTCCTTATATCTCTTTTTTCTTGCTTCTGTTTTTTCTCTCTCTCTAATTTTTTTCTCTTTTATTCCTGTTTTGGCTGCTTCTATAGCGAAGTACTCTGCGTAAACTAAAAACCAACCATGAGTGCTACTACAGGGTCTGCGGTTTGAGGCCAGATACCGAGTGATTCAGTTGATTTAAACTGCTCAAATTTCGTTTTATGGCACTCCTCCTTTTCTAGACGTTGTCGCCGTTGCATGAGGATAAATGTTTGGACTTCCTGGCATAGCTTTGGGCGGCGGCTTTTCTTCAAGCAGATGATATCTATCTCGCAAAGACAAACACAGAAAAATACTACATAAGCATTTTCTTAAGCGCGGTCCTGCCGAAGTCGTGCAGAGAAGTTAGAAAAGGGGGTGCTTGAGCATACTACCTCACTAAGTCAGGGAAAGGAGAGCCAGAGTGTAGAGTACATTGTTGCCACATGAAGTTCCTGTCCTATAAAACCGAAACTGACACTCATTATAGTACACATAGTGCAACTTCTAGATGAAAAAAAATGGCATCATGATTAGAACAGACGTTTGTTGAACTGGTAGAGCATGACTGTGTCAACTTGAGGGACGGTGTAGGTATTCAAGTAGTTACGGTGGGAGTACATAATGCGATAATCGTATAACTAAATAAAACTAATCAAACTTCGCCCTGGTGCAACAAGAAAAGACAATCTTACGGAGATTCAACCAAGAGTAAACGAAAATAAACATTTCTAAACGTGTAAAAGAAAAATATTTCTGTCTACCGTACATCAGTTGACACAGAGATTAGTATTTCAAAATTTCCATTCTGTTCGTAGTCGTTACCAATTAATCAATCGTTGAGAGCAGAGGAATGTGAACACAGAGGGCCTTACGCCATATGCATGGGCTAGAAGTAAATAAAGAATTCAAATTAGTTATGTCGGATGAAGTCACCGGTGACTTTAATTGGTTTATAATTTTAAAAATATTTTGAACTGTAGATGAAATTTTAACTGCATATCAGGTTGAATGTTGTTAGACCACAGGGGATCATGTAAACTGCGTTTATTTGGTACAAAAAAGACATTTATTTTTACACGCACTTTTTCAAGAATAGTCCAGGCAGACTGCGTGATTTTCTGGCAAGCTCTCTCTTATATTCATAAAATGCTGTCTATTTTTCCTTTTCGTTTAGATCCCCAGCACATCACATGCGAACCAAGCTTAGCCGTCACACTGGAAATGCGGTGCTTGGATTTGAGACTACCACAGCTTGTGTGAGACTAGGTAGCGCAGCTTATCAACTTGACTAAATACAAAATATGATCCTGGGGGAAATCAACGCGGTACCTAATACGAGCCCCACTGCGTCTGTAGCTCCAAATTAACATATTTCTCCCAAACACAAAACAATTCTTTTGGTGAGATTTGCTGCTTTATAAAATTTTTGCAGTATATAATAAGGAGTCAGAATTAAACCAGCAAATGTGGCTCTTTATTGTGCATCTTCTTAACTATCGTATCTATCACGATTCGCCGAGCCTCCTGATGGGATATTGCTGCGGGCGACCACGAAGGTGCGTGCGAGGAAGGGGATGGGTTTTACTGCGAAAGCACCACATAACTCATCGGCAATAAAACCCGGCGTTGTTGACAGCAAAATTAATCACAAAAAATCACAGATTATGCCATGGTGGTACCAAAGAAAAAGTAATATTTCTTCCGAAGGTGTGGGGAATTGAACTAAAGCACGCAATCGATAGGCCGCAAAACCGCGTTGCTTCTTGGTGAACAAAGTCGAACCTAGTGCATGCGTTGCCTTACGACTGTACGCTAATGAGTAGGTGTGTCATTAGGAAGAAAAAATAGAAGGCAATTAAAAATAAAAGAAAATAAAATAAACTACCATCCATTCGCACACAAAGCACGCAAGTAGTCTTAAGTGCGTTCATCAATTTTTACACATTTTCATAAGCGTCGGTATCAACACTCAAAAATTATCTTTAAAAAACTCAAGTATCTTAAAAACAGAATACATGGGTCTGGATGGCATCTCTTCTGTTTTCATTTACCCTTCTGGTAAACTGCACTAAAAAGCAAGGCTGGTCACGTCTATTACGTCTCAGAACGCGGTCCGTCACGCAAGCGGCATTAAATGCCCCGCAGCGGCGACTCAGACGTAAATATCTCCATGAATATTTTATTTTCCTACCATGAGAGAATTAAAGGCGTAACGTAAAATAAAACATCGCTTTATCTCTTTAAAAGCCCGAGTGGTCATGGCAACCGACAAGGTTCAATGAAAGCGGTCCGAAAACTACTCTAAACCAGCTGCCCATAGCATTGTGCGGCGAAGCTTGACGTCATCGCTGATCACGTCAAACAAGGCGACTTTCACAAGTCGGGCGGAGTCGTGAGCGATTGAAACAAAGCAGCAGACCAAGAATCGCGCCCAAAGAAAGCCAGGCGCTGTCGTGGGGGTCAGCGCAATAGAAAAATCGGCCGCGGGGTCACGGCCTGACAGCAAGCATCAAGACGTGTCTGACAAGCGGCGGCCTCTCCGCGCAGCCAGGACGAACGCTTGAGATCCGTCACGAACTGACGAAAAAAAGAAAAGGAAATGAAGACAGGGGGCAGATGAAATAAAGAACACATGGCCTGCCCTCTTCTAATGGCATTATATTGGAAAGGAGGGAAGATATAACGGTGCAGCACTCGTCAGCTTCAGTCTCTGTCTCCCTCTTGAAGATGGGTGGGGGCGGGGGTTGCCCCGCCAGGACCTCAAATCACCTCTTCGACTCACCGCAGCGGAGCGAACGACGTACTGCACAGACACCCCGCTCCTCGGGGAGCGGGACGTTCCGCGCCCAGGCCAAGGGCAGCTTGCAACACAAAGGGCAGCCCGGCAACCCCTGCCGCGCTCGCTTCCGGTCGCGCCGGTGCACTCGCGCTCCTTCTGCTTGCTCTGTGGACTCAACTCTCGTAGCGGCAGCACGCGTTCATTCCCTGCACGCCTTCCGGTCTCTCTCTGTGTGACTCATCCTCACAACCTTGTAGTACTAGGAGCAACAGCAGCAGCATTGCTTCCTTTCTATGCGTTTCCTTAGCTCCCCCGCACGTCGGCTTGAGAGTCGGGGACCACGCCGCGGAGCGCTGAGCCAGTGAAACAGAGGAACCGCATTTACTACCTGTCGTCTGCACTTCCAGGGCAATTTCGGCTGCACCGCGGAGCCCGCGTCACTTCCGCGGCTGCCACCAGAGGGCTCACTGAATTTGTGTGTGCGCGCGCTTCTGCAGGGGAGACTTCGCGTCTCCTTCAGCGACTCCCTATTGGCTGACATCAACGGGAATAACTTTAAAGAAAAGGAAAACAGGAAGAGCGCAGATATACGAAACTGCCGACGTCTGCGAGTTCTGAATTGCACTTGACAATTCAAATTGACGGTTAAGCACCCCTACTGCGGCGTTCCGCAAGGAGGTAGGGGCGGGGTCGGGAGTGGCATGTGCTTCGGGGCATTTCCCGCGGTTCGGAGGGAAAGCGGATAGCCATGGAAAAGCGAGATAAGTGCCCGCTGGAAAAGAAAACTCATTTTTGGAGGAAACCCGTGAACTTTGAACGCGATGTCCGCGCTGCTCTAAACAATTATCGCTTCGTGAAGAGCCGAGTGTTGCTAACGGCGCGAATATTTTGCAAAGCAATTTTCGTCAGGGAGCAGCTTTCATTTTATTTTTCGTTTCCTCTTGCTTCCTCCTATCTTTGTTACCTGGCTAGCGCTATTCGTGAGCTATGCCTTCAAATGAGTCTCTTACTGCCTTATCTTGCCAGCGAAGCACTTCTTCCAGGTTTTTTTTATCACACTTGAGGCTGTTAGGAGCGCACTCGCGAAATTGAATTTCATGCCCCTTTCATCTTCTTCACTACGATAATAGGAGCGCTATGCAGCCAGTAGCATCGATGTGTACATTTTTTACGGCGTTATTCATTCATAGTGAGTAGTCTTATGAATAGATATTTTTTAAGCACAAAGATAATCATTTCTGGTGAATTCATTTGGAGAAAGGTGGGCATATTGTAGACATAATGCGTACATGCACCATGTTATAAAGTTAAACTATACCTAAATAGTTGTGTCGAATGGTGAACTAAAATTTTTGCCAGCAGGAGTTAAGAACAGGTAGGGTGTTTCAGTAGTGTTTTGTTCACAGAGAGTTCGACGAAGCAGCCATTTTCTGCTGACGCATTTTCTTCTGCATCCTGATGAAGCGACATACTCTAGATAAATTAATAAGGTGAAGCAATAACCTAATATAGATTACAAAGGTCTATGTTTTTCAATAGACGAATATGGCTGATGATTGTTATGATGATCACGATAACGATGTGGCCTCATCTGAGAAGTTATATGGTCTTCGAGGTACCAATGTGTTGCATAGTAATAACAATCGACCTGCTTTGAAATTCGATTCATAACTATGAAGTAAACACAAATGAGCTGAGAAATATTACCTAGTCTGGCGAGGGCTCATAGGTGAGCGGACACTCCACCCACACGTGACGAAATATAAGCGCCAATGGAATAGCAATGGTTGTACGCACATACTACGCCAGGCTTTGAAGGGCATGTGTCTAGCGGTATAGTCCAGTAAATAGGTGTCTTGTATACACGCTTTAATTACGTTTGGAGATGGTTTCACAGAGGAGTGTTACATCTTTCATCGAAAGTCTCACCCAGCATGTGGCCGTGGGGTTTTCATCGTTACATTTAGGTTGCAATGATTACACTGTGTCGTAGCATGCAAATGCGGTGGTAGCTGTAACGACGAATGCTTAATGTACATCGCTTTGACAACAAGCGCTCCTAATATGCATGCTGTGCATTGCAGCGTGTTTGCCAAACAAAAGGATTTCGGGTGGCCTGGGCTGGACGCAGAACCATCATATGATAGCCTGTTGGGAGACCTTTCAGGGATGTTTTCAGTAGTGAAACAGCGGTTAATACATGCGAAACTTTCTAAGCCCGCTTGTTGAACAGCCGACGTACTTCACTGGATTGGAATACCTTTCACACTACGAATAGCCTCATGCCTCGGATTGTGGAACTATAGTTTCGCTCTGGCAGGTACCATTCCTGGGTCCTGGTTAGTGTATTTGTTTCTAGTTATTTTATTTGCCGATTTTGGCTCCCCGAGCTAGCATCTCATGGGTGTTACATGTGGCCTGGAACACTGCGCACCGTTAAGTTGAGAAAAATTGCTGCGTGGCACAATGCCAGGAGTGCGCTCAACTCAAGAAACGAGAATATGGCTATTCAATATGCGTTGCTTAAAAGCGTCAGGCCCTTGCGGTTCGAGTCTTGTAGGTTGCTGATCAACTAAAAGCTGCCGACCAACTGGATACGAAGATGCGTGTTTACTAAGAGTTACAAAGTGGAATTGCTGTGTATCCTGCATTAACTGTTTGCTGTATAGGGTGCAGCAACATGTTTTATGACTGCACGGAAGGTTCCCTGACAATGTTTTAAGCGCGAATAACCCACCACGAAGAGATGTAAAGCTGGTTTATAATTATAGAATCATCATGTTGTTCTATTCCACTATTCACCACTAGTACCGAATCTTAACGGTCTGCAAAAAGAAAAGAAAAATTAGATGTGGCAAATATTTTTTTTTTCAAGTTTGAGAATTCATGAATATCTCCGAGATAAGAAAACCAAAGGACCTTTGCAATACCCTACCTGCATAATGCCTTCAAGTTTCCATATGAGCTCATCCTTATGCTTTCAGTTTAACTTTGCACTTACTTTTCTTCTGTTGCACCCCGTAGGTCCTGAGCGAACGTACGGTTCTTAAAGCTGTTTTTGCCGTGAAGGAATATTTGCATAAAGCAGTGTACCATTTTGTTTTCAGTGCCCATATTCTCATGCAATGTTTCTGCAAAACTATCATGTTGAAAGGCCTGCATGAGGCTCGAAGTATTTACACGCTCACTGCCATAGCGATTTTCGCACCCCATATCCCTGTGGGTCACGATACACTTAAAAAGTGCTCAGTGTGGTATGACCGGCCAGTGAGCTATTGTTGAAACCAGGTTTTTTCAGCCGCCAACAGATGGCAATAGCGACCTTTATTGTGACAATCCTTCACTGACTCTTTGAATTCGTGCTTTTCAGAAAATCTTTAAACTTCAGGGGTTACACAGGTTTCAATGCGTGACTCCACATTCGCGGCTGCACAGCTTGCATGACTCCATAGACCAAACCTAATTCGCTTAAGGAATTGTTTTTTTTTTTTTTGATACCTCAAACGCCCCTGGTATGATGCATTACATGATGGATAGGCATGGCAAAAAACAATGGTCTTGATAGCGTCAGTAAATTCAGAGATGGTTCTTTGCGCTTCTTCGGATCGGTACAGGACCTCTCCAAACGTTAATTCCACGGTGTTCAAGAAGAAGACGATGATTGATGCCAGATGATGGAGACAAAGAGAAAATATATTTACAGGATGTACATTGGCAAACTGCGTTACAAGTTGAGTCACACAGACAGTCAAACTGTAACTTAAAAGAAAAGATCTCACACAGATAAACTCGACAAGACCTTACTCATCGACCCGAGGTTAGAGTCTAGGTCTGTACAATTACGTGCCACTGCACGGAGCCTCTAGCTCAACTAGACAAGACTAGACAAGACTGCCCTCCAATGATTTTACATGCAATTTTAAATCTTTTGCGAACAAAGAAGTTAGGGCGGTCATTTTTCGAGGAGTTCTCGCCCTTATTGCTTGATGCTTTCTCCTTCCCTGCCGCACTCGCCCGTCGCCTCTCGAAGGATGAAAAGTCTTTTTTCAGCTAATTGGCGGAACCACTGACCCACTGGCTCACCGCAGGAATGTCGGACGGCGGAGAATGACGACGCTTCGGTGCCATCGAGAATGCCAGAAAAAGAAGAAAAAGAAGGGGCCCATCGCGGAATGCGAGATGGTCCGCTTTCTGCCGCAGTGGGAATGCTGCCTAAGACCAAGCGGCACCACGTGCTCGTTCTGGGCGCCTCGCATGCTTTCTTGGCGCATTTAACAAAGCCAGGGGTCTTCGGCCGTCACAGCGGTCAAGCCGCCAGTGCCTCCTGCGCCTTTGCCACTGCTTGCGGGGGTAGGGGAAGGGGCGGTGGGGGAAGACACGGGGATAGGGGGGGGGAGCGTAGACCGGAGGTTCGCAAGCTAAGGGAATAAAAAAAATATGCGCGTTGATGAAGCGCGGCCTTACAGCGTCCATAAAATAGATGGCGTTGATATGATGCACGGCGTCCTGCGGTAGATCATTCCAGTTCCAGGAGGACGTTACGAAAAAAGATCGAGAATGAGTGGTAGTTCTTGTGGTGGTGGGGCAGACTAACCCCCTCTCTGTACAAACCCCGCTCAAAAAGCGCAGACGAAAAAGATGATTCCGCAGAAGCCAAATCGGCCAGCGCCCCCTATTCTAAACGCGCCAGGGCTTCTTGCCAAAGAAAAAGAGCGAGGGGGATAGTCTGCGCCATCTGTTAATCGACGCGGCACACAGTTTCTCGTCTGTTTGTTGACAGACGAGACACGAGAAAAGGGAGTGCAGAGGCGTCTTTTTTGCCCTTCGCGCACCACAGTTCGCTTGTTTCAGACCGTTTCCACTTCTGTTTGGCGAAAGGCGGCCGCCGTTTCGTGTTTACACAAAAGAGGAGGCCGGTTTAAATTTGGTGCCTCTGCGCGCGCACCAGCCGCGGGCTCTTCTTCGAGCGCAAGGCGGAAGTGACGCGGACTGAGTGCGCTGGTGCGGCTGCGCTTAGCAGACGACTGCTTCCCTCGTGTTCCGCCACTGGAACAAGGTGGTCGTCTGCTGGCAGCACGTGTTCCTATACGTTTCTGTGGCAGTTTGTTGACCCCGGCCCGGGCTGTGCGTTTCGGGTTTGAAAACATGCAGATCTTTCGTTATACTCTCGGTGTTGTGCCATCCCCGCTTCCTGTGAGTGTCTGTGCAACGTCTTGAAGCATCTGGTGTAGCGAGTGCGAGCAGCCACCGGTCACCTTCTACCAATCATGGCGGAGACAGGGATAATGCTTTCAGCGCTTCAACTTCGAAAGTCGCACAAGTATTTGTTCTAAAGTTAGAATGGTCATGATCAGTTGTTCGGCGTCTCTCATCTGCAAACCTCACATTACCTGCCAGTTAGGACCAGAATACTGTTAGGCACCTACCTCCGGAATTTTACAGCTAAACTAAGAAGGAACTCCAGGTTGTATAATCACTTCACGCCAGTTTTAAGCCGCTCTTAAGGACAGTGCTGCTTTGAATACTCTGAGAAATTTCTCCTTTCCCAGTTATCACTTGTCGGCACCTCTACATTTCGCAAGCGGTATTGAATTTTCAATAGCACTTACTCAAATTACAAATCTACGATCAAAATTGTTAATTATAGACTCTGGGATAGTTATCCATACCTTTTGAACTCCATAGCACAGCTGTGGATTCCTACCGTTCCCTGTGTAGGGCACGCTAGAAACTGCGCTCACTTTTCCTCGCTGTGAAACGTAGATTGTCATAGAATCGTGTAACGAACACAGAGCCTTCGACCAAACGCTTGGCACCTCACCTGAGGGGAGAAGTTAAAAGCGTTCTTCATGCCTCAAAACAAGCTCCAAGGGACGAAGCTTTACATCAGTCTCTGACCACTGGAAATCCTGTGAAGACATCGAACGATCAAAATCGAGACAGTTTTCCTGTTCGCAACGAGCAATTCTCGAAGGGACTATGCTGAGACCGCCAGCGGATGTTGTCCACCAACGGCTTCATGCAATTTCGGCCAGGTACAAGAAAATAAAGACGCTGTCAGAGGTAAGTCCACTCGTTTGGAACGTTGTGTTCAGGCGTTCTTAGTTTAATCGGGGATATACCCAGTCTCGTTCCTAACATCTGAGCGCAGTTCATGACGCCCGCCATTCTTTGCACAACCGTGGACGCCTGTGATGGCCCACTTTGTTGCGAGATTTATTTTGTGTGCCCTCAGCCCCGCTCTGGTTCAGCTGATCCCGGATATCAGCACAAGCCAGAGCTGGTCATCCGAAGCAGTTCTCTTCACACTTTTCGATCTGCACAGGATAACCTGGATCTGAGCTAGGTGGTTCATATTGCACATAAAACAGCCTCCAACGATGGACAGCACACAACAAGGAGACATACTGGATATACATAGCGCACGACGAAACCTTGGGCTGGTGCATTTCTAACACACGAGCGAGGGCTGTCGGAAAAATTTTATTCCTCAATGTGAACTTTTGGTACCTTTAGCGTAAAAAGTCATCATAATTATCCTTAGTATTCGTAGACTATTCCAAGATGAAATTTTTTTTTTCACCCACTTTGATCAGGTTTTCTTATTCAAGTACATGAGGCTTTTGCAAGTCGTAAAACGCGATCGCGCAAGTTAGGCAACATTAGATCACGTCTACGCTGACTTATTACTTAAAACTTGATACGGTCTCATAAGATGTGCAAAGGTCTCAAATTAGAACTTTTTCTTTTCAGTTGACGATCGCGAGATTCTTTCTGTCGAAGAAACAGATGATTTTTTTATATTCTTAGAGGTCAGCGGGAAACAGCTAGCTGTTATTACGTATGCTCCTGCAGCTGCATCTGCACTAGCCTCTCACCTGCACCCGGTCTTGCACCTTGTCCCTCAGGTGGCGCTTGAATCCGAAGGCGTTTCAAAGGGGACGCTCCTTCCTTCCATCCATCCATCCACCCGTTGAAGTGTCTCGCACGCTTTGCTCTTTGAGCGTTGATTGTTGCAGAACAGCCTTCCTATACTTCCGCGACAATATAAATTTAGTTTTATTACATTCGTTGCATATCACGTAATGATGAAACGTACATGAAATTACGAAAATGACGTTAGGTTCTTCGCAGAGTGTAGTGTTGTACGGTTGTGGAGTGGTGGTCACACTGAGGGCAACCAATTAATATTATTCTAGAAATTGAACAGAGAGTGCTGCGATATTAGACTGTCTTGTGCACAGGGTTTTACCATGAGTTCCTCGTAAAACAAACATATTTGTACCCTTCAAGCACCAAATAAATGTGGTAAAAGGAATTTTTGTAGCGATAGCTACACTCTGCCAGCCACTTCGGGAGGTCAGCGTGGCTGCGCGCTGAGCTGTGGCATCACCACTCCGCCAGCTGTGCGCATGCGCAGAGCGATGTTATAGCCCGCAGCTGGTGTGCTGCCGCTGCCTCGCCGCTGCGCCGACGGCGTAGCAGACGCCACCCGCCTCGTCAGTTGTGCGCATGCGCGGAGTGACGTCAGAGCAGGCAGCTGGTGTGCGCGCCGCGCGCCTACATTACGCTAGCATTTCGAGCCTTCAGCCTGGCGGCGCCGTGGCCACCGTGGCAGCTGCCGGCGGCGCGACGCGCCGGCGAAATCGAGGGGGAAGGAGTGGCGAGGGGGAGAGGGGGCAGAGAATGAATCCACGTCCAGGGAAAAGATGAAGAAGGAACGCCCAGCGAAACGCAGCAGTGAGACTGACTTTGCAATTCGACTGAGCGAGTTCCACTCGGCCAGCTGTAGCTATCGCAATCACTCCAGGTTTAACCAAGCTAACCACTGTCATCTTTTGAATAAATCATGATCAGAAGACCTATCGGAAGCCAAATGCAAAAAAAATTACGCACAAAATGTTTAACATTTTCGCACATTTTTGTGGTGTGCGCGTATGTGAACATTATGCCTCAAAGCTGCGGCATATTAGACATCGGTAAATCGCTATTTATAACAGAATGCGCTTGGGAGAATTATTAGTACACTAGTTATGAAACAGATAGAAACTTGTTTTTTCAGGTATACAGGAATAACTCCACATGTGGTTTACCGAATACCGCTCTGTTATGCAGCCTTCGCGTCTTCACTGTTTCGGGCTTGGCGGGCTAACATACTCGGGCTACTGACTGCATCCAGCATACAGCATTGGTTTGTCTGCTGCGAGGTGTATGCAAGTCCTCTTTAGTACCGTCTGAGGGATTTCACTGTTTTGTCGGCTGCCCCTCTTCAGAAGTGCTTTATTACAGGCGATTGCTCTATCATTTCGGAACTTACCTCTACCTTCGAACTGAACCAGCTAGCATATATATGCCGTCTTCGGTAGCACCTCTACTATCGCACATGCCCATGGAATTTTTTAGTGCTAAGGCTTAAATTAAGCCGAAAAGCAGTTGTCTGTCAGTTTGTGCTGTCCCTCGTCTGGCTGATAACAGGTCAGAACCTTCCCACGGGATTGTGAGAAAACTGCCCATTAAGGCAGGTGGCAGTTTATTAAATGACTACAGGCTCCTCGGGAACAACATAACTTGGATCTCACAAGCCCCACCGATGGCAGCACGTGCCACCGCAAGGAAGTGGTGCATCGGTTAAGCGCTGTACCACTGCGCCAGGAGTGGTGGGAGGACTCGGAGGAATCTGTGAATGTAGGGAATGACAAATTCTACTAGAGTACAAGTCTAAATGATGCAATATCGTGCAAACTGATATTATATGACATATCAACCAAGTTAAGTCAGATCAAATCAAGCAAGGGCACATGAAGTCTAGGTAAACTATGCAAAACCAAGGCTAACCCTGGCAGTGCCCGATAATCTATGGTTAACTGCAAGCTGTAACTGCCGTTGATATTTTCCGTACAATTTATACCTCTTATTAATTGTTAAATAAAGCTCAGCTCAACTAAACCTCTCATTTTTATTTTTTTTTTGCCAATAGTTTCTTCTCTCCTTTAATATTTTTGTTAGGTTCCGATTCTTTTTGTGCTTATCGCCACGTAGTGGTGACGGCAGTCCAGGCAGTGAGGAAGACAGCGGAATATTCTTCAGAAAGGAAAATTTATTGGGGCTGACCCGCACCCACAATGGACTGAATGAATCGGCGGTGGCTAAAATAAGCGTGCTCAGCGGCCGTCGAACAGAATCCCTGCGGCTCCTGGCCGCGGTCATGTTAAACCTTGCAAGGAACCTTCGAGATAAGGAACGAAAAGCAACTGCAACAATCTGGAAAAGTGTGGAAGCTGTTGTTCATGGCCACGATCAATCGAGATAAATCTGGTCGCGAGATCTGGCGTCACAAACAAAATGATAAAGCCGCCTGCCGCTGGCTTTGAACGTGAGCTATCAAACTATACAAGGATGCGCGGCATGACTCCTCTCTGAAATAAGCACCGGCTCGATGCTTTACAACAAAAAGAAAGGAATAAAAAACAACAAGCGAAGACAGAGGAGGAAAAACACTGGGACTAAATACAGAGCGTCAGTTAGCGTCCATAATAAGGCTTCAGGCGCACGACATGCATGCACAACTTCTGGGCCTGAACAGCGCTGCTGTGATGCTCTCGCTCCGTCGGGGGACACTTCGTAGCCAAGCTAAGTCGACGAAGGATCTTGCATGGGCCAAATTTGTGGCGCAGAAGCTTTTTACTAAGTACTAGGTGGCGCATGCGCGTCCACACCCATACATGGTCTGCCCGCTTGTATTCTGCGTAACGTTGGCGTAGGTTGTACCGTCGAGCGTCGGTGCTCTGCTGATCTTTGATCCGCCATCGGGCAAGTTGTCGGTCTTCTTCGGCCTTTAGGCGGGCAGGGACGTAGATGTCTTTATCTGTGACGTTCGGGAGTATGGCGTCGAGCGTGGTGGTTTCCTCCTCCACGGACTAGCCTATATAAAAGGCGTCATTTGGGTGGTCTCTTGCACTGCGGTTTTCAAGGTAAAGACGACGTAAGGCTGGATGGCATCCCAGGTCTTGTGTTCGGCGACCGCATACATGGCCAACATGTCAGGGATAGGTTTGTTCAGATACTCCGTAAGACCGTTGGTCTGCGGATGGTACGCAGTACTTCGCCGGTGGCTCCTGTGGCAGTAGTTCAAGAACTTCAGAAGGGCTTGATTGAGCACGGCCGTAATGCTGTTCCCGTATCCATGATTTGAACTTCTGGGGCGACGTGGCGCAAAATAATCTGTTCGACAAAAACTTTGCGACTTCAACCGCAGTACCACTCGGCAGGGCTTTTGCTTCGGCGTAGAGGGTCAAGTAGTAGGTCTCTGGGATGATCCACTTGTTGCTCGAATTTGACGACGGGAAGGGGCCGAGGAAAAGGGGCCGTAATGGTGTCACCACTGCGTGATAACATGAAGTTGTATGAACTAAAAAACATACAATTTTGCTTTGACGAACAAGGCAGTCATGTTTCTTCCAAACGGCCTTTGAATAAATGCGCTGCCTAGAACTGGAGCGAGCTGTCCGCAACAGTCATCCTTCAAACTTCAAGTGAGTTGATTGTCTGGACTACAAGATTTTTTGTTCCTAATGAGCCACATTTACAAATGGACCGCAATTTGCGGCTTATGGAATAAGATTTTGCTTGTCTCTTCGCTCCAAGATCACCTTATCGGTAGACTTCCCATTAATTGAAAAACTTTGTCTTGGACCTTCTCAAAAGCTGCACACCTCCTGCTAGTAAGCCCTCATTCTTCACACAGAATAATTGCCCCGTTCGCTTTTCTTTCTTTCTTTCTTTTTTTTGATGGAGGCACCAAAAGAAAGAATACGGAGACAAGCGTTCAAAGCGAAACGCACGACGAGGGCTCGAAAGCGATCGAATTTCACCTGGGGCTTCCCTTGACCGCCTCTCCCGGCGCTCGCATCGCCGTCTGGAAATGCGACGCGTAGTGAAGCAGAAAAGGAAAGACAAAAAGAAAAGGGGATAGGGGAAAGAGAAACAATGGGTTTCCCCCGTTCTGTCAGCACAGGCACGCACGCTTCACGTCTGCCGACCGCTGCCCGAGGATCGATATGAACCGCGGTGCACATACGCTCCTCTCGCTTTGACGCTTCCCCTCCACCCGCTTTCCCACACTCCCGCCGGGCCTTTCCTTCCCCATGCGTGTGCTTCCCCCCTGCGTCGGAGGGCTCGTGTTTCACTCTGCGGTGTGTGCGGACTTTTCGAAGCCCCGGTGCTCGCGCTCAGAGCTTCGCCCAACGTGGTGCTGTGCTTTCACTCTTTTGTGTTTTCTGGGCTGGTGAAACTTCCGCATTCCAGCGATTCCTCCAGTTTTGTGGCTTCCGAGTGAACGCGGTTTGGAATTGGCACAGTTCTGCGAGTTCGTGTCCGTGTTGGCTGAAACGGGAAGGTGGGGAAAGTCAGTTTTGCGATGACCACTCTGCAAGAGGCACGTCGTACCGGCCAGCGCTGGAACCTTTCGGCGGGTCAGCCTTCATCAATACTGTCTTGGAACAAGCACTTCCTGGGATGCATTCTTTTGTAGAAGGGTACCATGATCGTCTCGTGTATGAGGTAAATTGCGGATTGCTGGCCGTCCAGATTGGCCATCGTTTCGTGGTACTTCACCCGTGCTGGACACGACCGTCGCCTCAAGCGCTCCTGTGCACATAAACTTTGTCACAGCCCTTCTGAAATACTGCCGTCCCTGTCTGAAAAGAGTGCCCATGGTGTTAAAGGGTCAGCTCCTTTGCCTCATGAGATGAAAATTTCATCGATCCTCGCAGCATCTGGCCTCCATGGATACCGGTTACAGTCTCACTGGTCAACGGATGTGGTCTACATTTTGTGGCTGATGTTCGAAGTTGGACACAATTATGAATCTCACCCATGTCACTGGCGTCTTCTCAGAAAGGACGGTACGCCTCTTGCAGCCTTTGTCAAGTCCACGCATTAGTGAACGTGAACCAAAAAGGCCAATAGGAGGTTTGCAACTGCTCATTTTTGTGTGGTTATCCTTCATCCAGTTTCCTTCATTGTGGCTGCGATAGCGACAAAAAGACGACGGCAGCGTTTTCCACCAGTTTATATCCGGTGGTCTGAAAAAGCAGGCGTCCTGCATTTTCGCTGCCTGAATTGTGTCCTCCAATGCCCGAAAAAGTTCAGATACGCCAAAAGTTCTCATTATGCAGGTACCCAGCGTCCCCTGGTGTTCTTCAGGAAGACGTTACCAGATTATCTTTTGGCAAATGAGAATGAAAACAAACGACAATATGCTCGACTGTGGTAGCGAGATGACGTCATGCACTTACCAAGACACCAGTCGTTTGATTTGCAGGTAATCCCAGCGATGTTTTTGTGGTTTCGTGCGCGTTTAAGTTTACAGCAAGACACCTACGCTGTGCTCGAATTCTTTCTGCAATAACTTCGTGCATTCAAGCGCAGCAAAAAGTCGGCTGTAAGTTGCCTCGCTACGAAGAAAACCAAGAGGGAAAGCTCCTCGCCAACAGTGTTGCCGCCAGTGAATAAGAAAGCTTCGCTATGCGAGAAGCAAAAGTGAAGGTGATCCCGGTGCTACGGAAAAAAATCGAGGATTCTGTTCAATTAAAGGTAAGTTCCGGACTTGCTCCAATGATTTTTCATCTGCGGTTTGACGTTATTTTCGAGAAAAGTTAATTTTTTTGCCTACCAAAAATGATTCGGTCATCAGTTCTGCTCTCAAAATTACAAGCTTACGGAGGAAACGAATTTCACTTAAGTTTGCCACTGTACTGGTGCGGACTAGTCTGCTTTGAATCCGACTAACTCGTTTGTTGTTGAAGTTCACTGTTGCAGAGAACTTGTCTATATGTTTCATATTATATATCTCCGCGAAAGCTTCTAATGCTTGTTTGTTCACGGTCAAAGGTACCGGCCCTCCGATTTATCGCTGTGTTTGTGTTGCGAGGTCCGACCAGATTCATCTAGAATAATTGTAGCCACTTGCAACTGCCTGCATATTGTTTGAGGTTGTTGTGGTTGCTTTTCGTGCTTTATCTCGAATGTTCTTTGTGAGTTTTAAATTCAGCGCAGCCGAGAGCAGCGGGATTCGGTCCTTTAACGACCGCCGAGCACTTTTATTATTATGGCCGCCGTCGAGTTTTTCAGTTGCCTGTGGGCGCAAGTAAACCCAGTAAGGAGTTTGTTTCAGAGAAACCACAGTCTGCTCGTGGTCTGCACCCGGCTCTGTCACCACGACGTGCCAATGTTTAACATCGCCAAGGATTTCCTTTTTCCGAGTAAATTGAAATTTTGGGAATGGCTCTTATACAGTGGGAATTTTTTCTTCCTCTACTGACCACGTCCAGTAAACGTACTGGTTAGAACTAGTGAACGACAAAAAAATAAACTGGTCCCCTCATGTCACTTTAGAACCTCTGTAGCCAATGGTCCACGCATGCGTACCCCATTACCCCTAAGCATGTATTTCTGATGTGATATAATTTATTTGGGTGTTGTTTTATGGGGTATCTGGCTTATCTCTGTCTAGGAAAGTAAGGTAACTGGGGCTTAGAGACGGAAAACAAAACAAAAGAAAGAAATGACACGTAATTCCTGGCTCTGAGCTTGGTCGTGCGCCTTCGTAGACAAATTGCGTGTCGGACACCGTGGCGAATAAATTATGCTAATGCTAACACGATAAAAAGCAAGTGCTTCCCGGTCGACCTTGAAGAGACATCGTACTTAACTTGTGAACGCTCGCGATAAGTACTCATGACTGATTCACTTTGCCTCGTTTAATTATGCGGCGTTCTTTTGGAAACCTCTTTCGGCACATTATTTCCAACAGGACAGTAAATATTCCCCAACTACTACGTTACTAACATGACAGACCTTGGAAAGCGCGTGGCTCTGTGCAACTGTTGGCTAGGGCACTATAATAAGTAATCTGCAATTCATAACGGTCGCGCACTTGAGCTGGGCTAACTCACGGTTTCGCTTCAGTTGCCGCGTAGCCAGTCATGCAAACCTATCTTGCGAATGCTGGTTACACCACAAGCGTTTAGGCGCTCCACATTTTATCAATGAAAGGCCAAATGCACCACAACGGGCGTCGTCCCAACACGCCTCCACCGCTTCGGGGGCGCGTGTCACTCACGAGGCTTGGGAGGCGTTGACCGTTACCTTTTCCTCTTCACGTCGACACCTTCACGGTTCATAGAACTCGCCTAAAAGCACGATTTTTCGTCCCAGTAAGGTGCAGTGCTGATCATTGTTGAGTGCTCATATGAAGTCGCTTGCCTGCAGGGATTTTTCATGCCGTATACGGTGTACAATTGGAAAGCACTCCCTTAAAAAAATTTCCTTAGATAATCTATAGACTGTCCATAGAGTTCTGTCTATGAAGTTTATACACTTTCTATAGACAAATCCTATCGTGTAGCTTGTAGGCAATACAAATCCTATAGACAGTCTGTAGACAATCTACAGATTTATGGCCATACACTTCTAGTAGACTTTTCTCTGTCGACAGTCTATTGACTGTCAGTAGACAAAAGGAAATATCTATAGGAAAACATTGGAGTCCATAAGAAGTCTATATACCGTCTGTAGACCATCTTTATACGGGCTGCTCTTGGTTGGAATATTGCCAATAGTCAATTACTGCAAAGCGCAGCTCCGACAGGGCAGAATGTCCTAACAACGCTTCCAAAACATTGTTTGCCGCAGACCAGTAAAAAATCTCTTGCCTTTGGTCCTATTGAGACATCAGCCTCCAATACGCAAGCAACTGCAAGACCGTTGCGCGATTTTTACTTAAAGAAAAACTTCATCACTTATACGCTCTTGGCAACATCAGTCCACTAAAGTTTAGGCTGACGTTTTAAGGCCTCGGGTTTGGGCCCCTGATTACAGTGTTTGTTGACATTTTCAAAAAAAAAATAAATAAAAACAAAACCCTTCGTTTTTTACAAAAATATTTAATAGAGAAAGTGCGGTGATTTTTAGAGCAACGAAACAAACTGTTTTCTTCAAGTACACAACCTGGCGATGTAGGGGCCGCATATTATCTGCAGGTCAAGCCCGTTTGAACCTTATTGGCACTCTATTTCAGCTCATCTGTTGGTCGCCGTTAAACTGATTATCGAGGCTCCAGAGTGCGTTGAGAACAGGAATGAAGTGTGCCGGCGTATTTTACTGGTCATGCGTTGATTTGCATCGATAATTGTTCACACGCATTCAGCAAAGATGCCCTCACGACCTTTTTTTAAGCAGTCTTGAAGAAAGGCAAATACTTCCAACAATTGTTAGCTGAGAGTTTCTAAATCACCTAAAAGCTGCTGACGCTTTTATTAAACATTCTGAAATACATCGTTGTGCTCAAACTTGTTACTGCGGGCGATTAAGCTTTTCAGGCTGAACGCTTATTGGGAGAATAAAATTTACGCGGCACAATGCTGTGGCTTCACCGCTGTTGGAGTATAAGTCATGCAGTGTCTATTCAGACAAGACACGTGGCATTGATGATGGGCCATGCACAGGCTCAGCGCGAAAGCACCTCCAGAAAACAAAGTTGCGTTCGTGGCTGCGTGTGAATATTTCGGTACACTGCACGTTACTATTCAGGCGTGGCACCACGTAGCGGTCTGGACGCGTCGCCCCACAGGAAATTCCGGCTTTCTCCCGCCGACAGGTGTCACCGCTGCGGCTCTCCCTTTCACCACCTCTCCGCCACGGAAACGCGGAAAATTGATAAGAACGCAAATGTCAGGTCACTCAGGAAAGAGCGGAAAGCAAACAGATAAAGCTGCCCGAAATGGGCGAGGGAAGCTGGCAAGAACACGGCGTGTACCGTTGCGTGTGCTCGGAGCCTCTTTTAGTATTGATTGAGGATTGACGTCTGTGCGCGTCTCCCAGCGAAGCCGCCGCAGTGTGACGGATACGTCGTGACGTTGTTCGCCCGCGTACTTAGTGCCGGTTTCGGTTTTGTGTGCTGCGCCTCTAAAACCACTGCGGTGTTCATGCGCATACAGTGACTACAAGCGCCTGTGACAGGCCTCACGGAGAGTGCCCTTCGTCATTCGTTACAAGTCTGCCTCTGCCGTTGCTATTACTTCAGCGTGTCGCACGTTCGTGTTTGAATCCGTGATGTCCTGTGTGATTCCCCCATTTTGAATGGTAGCGAAAGAGAGTGGCTGAAGTTGCAGAATACGAGATGACATGCTCAAAGGACTTCATTGATTCTTTAACTGCCCTACAAGTTAATCGCATGTTCATCCCGGGAAATTACTACGGAAGGCCCTCGGTACTTCATAATGATCTGTTGCGCATTGGGTGTTTTTTCTTAGTGTTTCTAGATGTTGAGCTCCCAGTGTCTTGAATATCGATGGTCTTATCGATGTTCATTCTTCTTGAATTTTTGGCCAGGATTGCGTTTATTTCTTCGAAATCTATGTTATTTATTGAAGGGGCCCATTGTAGCTTCACCATTCCAGATTAGGTGTTGCACATATCTTTCGAAAGTTACGTTTCTGCCCTGCTTATTTTCTAGAAATATCGGGGGCCAGTCGTTTCACCTATTCAGAACAAACGACAGCTGCATCGCTGTAAATTTCCATTCCTTCTTGCTGGGAGTTATGCATTTGAGCACAGTAAGTGTACTTCGCTTGAAAACGTTTTCCGTGCACTGCCTGCAACAGCTCTTACTAGGGTTCTTACCGTTGCCAACACGTTGCTATTTTGTGCACCTGCTCGGGTTTTGACGAAAATTTACTCAGTTCATTGCTTTTCTTACCGGTGCCTCGTGTGAACAGGCCAAATGCAATTACGCTATCTTTCTTCCTTATCCAGCTGTCAGCTCTGCCATTGTGCTCGTTGTCCACGTATTGTTTTGGAATTCCAAGTTTCCGCTTTCTTAATTTCCTTCCTTTCAGATTTCTCCTTGAAATCATTTGCATGTGCTCATTGATTGCAATGAAAATATGGCGCTGCATCTTTTTACGATCTCTCCTGAGTTGTTCATTATCAGCCGCGTTATTAGTCCCGGCGTATTGTTGTGTTCAAGCTGACTTGACTTTTCGTAAAAAATTAAAAAAAAATTCTTTGACTGATGTTGTTTGGGTTTGGTATTTCCTGGAGATATTCAGGGCTGTGTGAAATATACTCGCTGCCTTTATTTATCGGCAGCTCTTTTTCGCATAAACATTGCCGCAGATGAGGGTTCGGATGGTTCATTTAAATTATAAATTGTTCTCATTCAGTGTTCATAGAATAGCTTTAAACCTCGATTAATCGGACCGCAGTTTCCACCACCTTCCGCGGGGTGCACAGCGTGTTGCGCGGATCTTATATGAAGTTTTTTTTTTTTCCGAACCGTTTCGTCATCTCCTTTGTTCAATAAGCAGAAGAAAAAGAGTGCTTCAAGTGAAGCAATTACAAACTCCTGCTTGTACTTCAGTTTTGTTTCTTGAAAGTACATAGCCTGCAGATATAACCTGCATCCTGGAAGCGGCAATGACTTGTCCACGTTTAGAATTTGTGCCATCATTGCACAGGACTCCTCGGGCTACACTGTCTTCAACGGAACTGCAAAAGAATCTTCAAACTCCTTCTCAGTGGTGAGCAGAAGTCGCGACTTCAAGACTCTCCCGTGATGTGACGCTTCATTGCTGCCTTCGGCTGCTACCCTCCGTGATAAATAAGAGTTCGGCGCTTTATTTCTACGGCAAACAAGGGAATGTCGCAAAGATTGCACTGCGAATCGTGATCGTGTCCTTGCTAAAAGTAAATCATGGCAACGCGGCGGCCAAACTCGCTCTCCCTGGACGCTTACCGCGAAAGGATTATGGCAGCTGCTCAGTTCCACAACGCGCGAAAAACCATCGCTGAGGTGAGTGTTATGCATGCTTGTCATTCGAGTGGGGAATCAAATATTTAAAGCAGTTTTTAGTGCTCCTTTTTAGAACAATGCAGCAACGTCTCGAAATTGTGAGTTGAAACTTTATTCTGCAACACAAGACTCCTGCGAGGAGGCCAGGTAGTTTTCAGTGAGAAGAGCTTGAGGAGCCTTAGCCTACCTGCACGCAGGCCAGCATAACAGCGTGCGGCTAAGGAAGTGAAGGTATATACTTAGAAACAAGCATATATTACTAAACCGAAGAGGCAAACAAAACAGTAGACTCAGAAAAGAAAAACAAGACGTCTTCGCACATCATTAATTCTGCAAACATAACACGCAATTTCGTGGCAATGGCGCAAACAGGACAAGGGACCAAGACGAGACGCAATTGTTTTAATGAAGAAACTGTGGATATATCAATGTTTGTTTCCTTAGATATCTTATACAGAATTGTAGACAATAGATATTTTAAAACTTCTGTGTCCTGCTTTGTTCTGCATTTGCTGGCATTCCAGCGTTCTAAATAGCGCACGCTATATGCGGCGGTGTTTTTCTGTAACTTTGCATTGGTGCTTGTGATAGTAGTTAATAAATTATTTATTGACTGCAGCTTATAAATACGATGTTTTGCGAAGATTTCAGTTTTCGCTCTTCATTTAGTTTGAATTCTCTATTTTCTTAGGAGAAAATTCATTTAGTCGACTGCAGCATAACTTGGCGGTAGGCTATTGTTCTCCGGTCGTCTCTCCAAAGCTCCCCTAACAGAAATTTCTTTTGAGGTAGGGTGAGGGCCCATTCGGCTTAGTACAAATTGAAGCAATATTTAGTGGTAACCTATTTTCTAACAGTTTCAGCTCATTATTATTTCCTAATATGGATAAGCTGTACAGGCTGTCTCGGGAATCAGTCACGAGCTTTCAAGCTTCCGCATTGATTTTATAACCCTGAAACATAGGGCGCGGCGGCTGTATGCGGCACAAAAAAACTAAGGAAGAGTATGAGCAAATTCGCACACCTATGCTTGAATCAGTTCTGTTTGGGATAACGAAACGTAGTGCGACACGGAGCAGTCTAAACAAAACGGTAAAATTTACTGAGGAGATAACCAAAACGCATGAGGTTGTTACAAGTTCAGATTGCCTAGTTTGCGTGGCTGCCACCGCATGTCGCAGGGCACTGAACAACAAAAATTTCCGTGGGCAATTTGAATGCTTTGCACAACCCCAGTGGGTTCCTATGGCAAACGGAACGTGGTGCGAGTGTAGGGGGCATTTTATAAGTCATATCCTGCGACGCGCGTACGAAGAGTAGGTCATCAATATCAGCATCTTCGCATGCCGCGCTCTTCAGTTCTGTTTCCGCTGAAAATAAAAACATTCCCGTTCATTTAAGCGGTATTCGCTACTGACGGTGGACAGATGATGCCAGATGGGGATTCCCGGGAAAGCTGGCCATGCATTGTGTTTCCGAAATAAGACGCAGACATGAAACGCTTTGCAAGAGCAGCTGTGTGCTTAAATTCACCACAACGCACGAAGACGAAAGCACGGAACGAGAAAAGGACAACAGAACTCAACTGACCGCACCAGAACTCTGTGCATTGCTCTTTTTTGTGTACGTCGTGGACCGGACTACTCTTTAAAAGCAGAGAGGTTTCTATAAGGTCACTTTGTAGTAGTCACTGCAAACACTGACACTCATATCGCAGGGTCGTGTGATGCTAACTGACGCTATGAACAACGTCATGAATGAAGCACGAGTGCAAGTGATGAGAGCGGAAGGATGCGGCGAAGCATTTGCCACCGTTAGCCAAGCAGGCAGTGCGCATGCGCTCTAGAGCAGTCCGACCGCTACGCTACGACCCTACTGCGGACAGTCATGCAGCGTATCCAATAACACAAGCGTCTCGTAATACCCTTATGAAACTATAGCTATGTCAAACAATTTTATCGCGGTCTGTGACGTTGTTCTCTCACTTCCAAGACAGGTACCGCTGTCTGTTGTTAGTTGCCAGCTGGTTATCCAGAGTGTTTAGCACGGACAGGTGTCCGCGGGATTTCTGGACGCTACTAGACACGCGCTTGTACGTGCGTACTCTGTCCTTCACACAGAAGTCAACGCAACTGTTACGTATTTTGGTAGCTTTAAGATTGCGAAAAAGTTTAGGTGAGCGACTGCTCTTACTGTGGTGCAGAAAAGTTACTACGTTATGGTTTGCAGTAAGTAAGAGAACGTAACGTAGGAAAAGCAACCTGAACTATGGACAGTAAGAGTACGGGTGTAATAGCCTACTGTCCTAAATCGCTTAACTGCCACCCGTTGTAAAGCGTTTAGCTGCTGTGCGATCCAGTTGACGGGCAATAAAATGGTTTGGTTTATGGTTTAGGGGGGTTTAACGTCCCAAAGCGACTCAGGCTATGAGGGACGCCGTAGTGAAGGGCTCCGGAAATTTCGACCACCTGGGGTCCTTTTACGTGCACTGGCATCGCACAGCACACGGGCCTCTATAACTTCGCCTCCATCGAAATTCTACCGCCGCGGCCGGGAGTAGTAAAATGGGCTAAGGTTGGTACCAAATTGGGTGTATAAAATCGACATGCGGCATTTCTTGCTCTTTAAACGTGTGCCTGATGCTACAACAAGCGTCTTTCCGGAGCCTATTCTAAATACAGTAGGTTACTCCAAACGCGCTTTACGAGAGCAGATGGTTGCGCGCGTCGGTATTATTCAATCGTTAAACAGATATGGGAAGACGGAGAACATCTAGCGTGCGCGTTCATCTTCTGTCGAATGTCTCTTTTCCACCACATTCACGATTTCGTCGGTATCTAATGCGCTAAGAAGTCTTAGAGTGAGTGTGCGGACAAGCTTCGGTGGAAAAATCTCGCAAGTGTACCTCTTAGTGAGCAGCAAAGTTCTTCATTGGTGTTTAGAAAAAAAGAATTCCGAACTGAACACCTCACTGAAATAAGGTTTAAGGGCGCACTCACTTCACGCGTCTCCTGCCCCTGTCAGTGAGTGTGCGTGGAGACGTGGCATAGGCGACCACGTCGAGCGATGCTTAAAATCACCTAACCCCGCGTCCAAAGCGCTTCGCTGACCTGCACTCCGGCAGAGCCTTTCTACGCGCAACGGACTCACGTGAGGACCAACGCCCGTGGGCCTTCGCGGGGACTCATTCATAATGCAAGGCGCCATTTTTCTTCAAGGCGACGCCTTCTCGTACGCCCTCTTCCTCTCTCATCCGCTACCTTCTCTCTTTAGTTTTCTCTTTTTTTATATACATTTCATCCCGTTACACGCTGTCTTCCCTGGCTGCCTTCGTGGAGACTTGTTATGGCCATACACCCGAAAAAAAAACTAAGTAGCAGAAAAAGTGCTCGGCACGAGGCTAAGCCCTGGAAAGAAGACCATACACCCCAAAAGACAAAGTGGCATAAAAAATGCGCTCAGCACGAGGCTAAGTCTTGGAAATCTCGCACACACACCGGGACGTAACAGGATACTTCAAAAACGATGAACGCGGTTCAAGCCCGCCTGCCGCTCCACAGCGAACGATGCCCGGAAAGCCGCGTGAACGCCCTCTGCAGCGGCCCTGTGCCCTGAGTGTTAGCAACGCTATAAAAAGGTGGACCCGAGCTTGGCATAACCGGCTGCGTATATAAAAAAAAACAAAGAAAATAAGAAACTGGGAGGAAGGAAGGAAGGCAACCCTGTGTTCGGATCTTTTCCGGCTAATACCTGGCGCATTTGTAGGCGTTCGCCGACAAGGCGTGAGTTATGGATTCTTGACACTTCCCAAATCACCGGATTATGCGAGCGGCTTCCTTTCACTTTTTCTCCGAGAAAGAGAGAGGGTGAAGGGAGGAAGAAGAAAGTGAAAGGCGTCTGCGGAAGAGGATATCCTCTGGCGGTGAGCTTAGGAGGGAAGGAAGCGCACTTGGCACAGTGCACTCTTGGTTTCTGCAAAGTGTTTCACTAGCTTACTTTATTCATGCGTAATGGCTGGCTAGTTACTTGCGCATACTTGGGACAACAGCTTACTTTTTTTGGTCGTCTTGTAGCTGAAGCAGTGATAAGAGTAGTAGAAATAACAGCATTAAAACTCACGACGAACTGCATGAAGCAAGAAATACGAAATGTGCAAAATCTGGCTGCGTCAAAGTGAAAGCGAATGAATGTCGGAGAAAAACGGCTAAAAGAATAAAGAAAACAAGGAGGCGGCGTGCACTCTCTATAGCGAACATCCCGTTACGTTCTACGAGTGACTGGAAACTTAGCATAACCTTTATAGCATTTTGCGATAATCTTATACGCATGAAGCGTAATGTTAAAGATAAGCGCTTCCCCCGAACAACTTCGCCCCTATTTCAAGCTGAGCTTGTTGGTCCGGTGTTCTCCAATACCTGATAATTCATAACAGCGCGACAGACGGGACAGAGAAGAGAGGACACAGCACAGAGCGCTGACTCACAACTAAAACGTTTATTGGCCGCCAGCCAGTATAAATACTGCCCTGGTGGTCGGGATTATCGTCAGCACCAACTCGCCCAACAAATGGTATTGACGAACTACAATACCTGCGCGTTAGGAAGTTATCTCCCCGAATTTTTCACTAGGTTCAAGTAAGTATCCTTGGAATCAGCAATCCGTTCCTTCTGACCTCGGCGCAACGACCTTGTCACTAGTGGCAACCGATTTCCCACCAACCAATCAGCGCTGAGCACCGGTTTGGTCAGTCAACGGTGTTCTTACAACCAATGAATATGCCGTTAATGCTTATTTTTATGTGACTGCTAAACTTAACGACTGGAAATGTTGTGAAGACATTGTAAGAAAAGCTGTCCAAAAAAGACATACTTTGTTCCCAGAATAAAACATAAAACTGCACAGATTTTGTCATAATAAATAAACTTTGTATATATTTCAAAAAACATGCGCGTGAAAGTAGCGAAAAATTCTTGAAATTTATTTAGCGCTTTCGTGTACGGTGGTATTGAAGAGAATTCTGTTGGCATTAAACGCTCCGATTTTTATTTCTATTCATTGAGTTTAATCTTCCTAAGCGACTCAAGTTTTGCGGTAACTATAGTGGAGGGCTCCGAATAATTTCGACCGCCCGGAGTTCTTTAACGTACACTGTCTGCACAGCACATGGGCGTCCAGCGTTTTGCAGCTATCAAAATGCGATCGCCGCGGCCGTGACCGAACCTGCATCTTTCGGGTCAGCAACCGAGCAATATACCCACTAAGCCACCGTGGCGGGTTCTATTATTGTTGATTACATTCAGAGCTGTAAAACAGAACGAGGTGTGAGATTTCATATCTTGGTACTCTAGGTAACATTTTATGCATGATTGAGGCCGTCATCTGGATTTCCGCTCACGCCAGTTGCAACATGTTAACTTTGAAATTAAATTAACTTGCTCGAAACAGCTCTAACGATGTACCGTGTAGTGACAACGCTCCTGAATTTACCTTCGGGGAATGTAATAGTTATAATCTTGAATTATAGTTAGAATCTTGAATTAAAGTTCCTCACAGGGATTGGACTTTCTTAGAAAAGTGTGTCTTTCAGCTCAGCCAGTTCCCAGCTTTCTTGTTTGCGTTTGCCTCAATTTGGTTTTAACTTCCTATGAACATCTCAATTTCGTGAACGTCAAAAGTGCGTTTTTGAGTTTAGCCTAACCACGACATATGCGTTTGCGTCCATTCGTCTTTTCCAATATTTAGTATGCGCTGATTTTAAAAGCGGCACTGTTTCAATGTACTCTTTACGGGTCTGATACTGAGCACACTAACTCAGCTTGTATTGTCGTAGTGTAATTTTTTTCTAACCATTTCTTTTGGGTGAAAAGCGTGAGTTCTAATTCACATAATTTTTGTGTGCACATTAGGACTGTAAAAATAAACTTTGACCTGAGCCGAGATATGTATTTGTATTAAAAGTCTGAATGCTTGCTCACAACTACGAAGTGTGCACGAGCAGGACAGAACACCTCATACAAGGGCACTCCCACATGTCTGCACGCCACCTATGCACCAACTGAAACTAGTAATTACGCGCATCTCATTAGTATAAATTATTGCACATATATTATTATGTAACTGCGGATGCGTGGATGCGAACACACCATTCGGTCAAACAATGTTAATTACACACATTATCAAGCTAGCCAACTAAGACAACTGTTTCGCCTTCTCAGCATGGTATAAGCGAGCAAGAACAAGTACCCAAATGTGGCGGGCATCAACCTCTGATTCCCTACAGCCCACAAAGCACCGAAAAACTCAGAACAAAACCACATTTTGAAAACGGCGCACACCTCACAGCGCAACGCATGCTACCTCTCCGAGCAGGTGCCCGCTTTTCCCTGACGCGCACAAAACGGGGTCTGCACTCGGGGGAGCGATGCGGCTTTTCCCGCTAACGAATCGTCTCAATTAATATTCACAAACGCCGTCCCGCCACACCCCTTCACGTCTTCCCCCCGGCGGACCCTCGAGAGGCCCTGAAGCACTCGTGCATTTCGTGGCAACAATAATTCTCGCCGCACAGCAGGGATTTTCGTTATTGTAGTGTATAACAGAAGCGTGCGGTAGAAATTAGTGTGGGTGAATGTTCGCAGCGGGCAAGGGTAATCCCCCGTGTATGCGCGGGGCGGGGCCCTTGCCTAATGACCACCATGCATCTTTTTAGACGAGCTGTCGAGGGGACGCCCAGGATGCTCGAGGTTTGCGTCGGTAAACAAGGCTTCTTCAGGGCTTCTCTCGCATAAAAATAAAAGATGAAAATGATGGCTGCAGGGACGCCTCTTTCCACTACTCGGCAAGCCCAGGAGTATATTTGGTAATTGCGTGTGAATAAGCGAGCGATATTACCCACGTACAATGAAAGCCTCGAGGGGTAGTCGTCTATTTTTCAGGTCTTCCTTCAGCTACCGCCTCAGAGCTATCTTCTGTTTCCGCTGACTATGTCTTTTGGGGTAATACAGAATTCATTCCAATATCTATCATGAACATATGCCATAAAATTATTCGTATCATTAATGTCAAAGGTCTGTATAACCCAAACATACATTACATAGAACGCCTCTTTACGCAAACCACCTAACCAAGAAGAGGCAACCGGCGAGTCGTAGGCGTCAAGTGCAAATCGCTATTGACAAGAAGCTTTAATCTGTGAAAGCTATAGAAGGATGCACAAAACAACGCGCCGCATTTATGCATTATTCTTGAGTGAACGCGATGCGCAGAAACCCGGCGTGACGAATGATGAAAAAATCTTTTTTTATTTATTGATATTTGTTTTTGCGTTCAATTTTTTGTTCTGTCAGGAGACAGAAGTGCTTGTCTGGGCCAGTCTCAACTACGCACGAACAATAAAGTAATCAGGCTTGTTCCTTTCGCTTAAACAAGGGTGCGCTAAGAATAAGGCTGATAACGATTTGGAACTAAGTTTGCAGATAAGCAAATAAGCTTACAGAGACTGGCATTATTGGTTTGTTCTAGATTAAGATAGAGGAAGACCTTTTCAGGCCTTCGCCATAAAAAAAATACAACATTTGGAGCTCTGTCAGTGTGCCATTTTTCGCCACTTTGGAGGAATAATATCATAATGCAGCAGCTGCGCTGTTTTTCACTCTGCAGCGCCGTAGGTGAAGGCACCTGTCTCGCTGCGTATTTTTATCGACTCTTACGTCCCTCTCTTTCCACTTCCTTATCGCTTTAATGCGGTGGAGCCTTCCAACCTCTCACTTGAAAGTTCCGTTGTACCCTGTACAACGTGTTTCTGGAATCTACGGTATTACGTGTCTTCAAAAACATAACTCATACTTGGGAGTACCTAGTTTTTTTTTTACTCTAACCGTCTAGCCTTCCGGATTTCATCCTTCTTAAAGTTCAGTGCTGTTCCGTACACCCTTGACAACTTGCTTAGGGCCAAGCGCAACCCGGGAGATCCTTGGAGCAGGCTGTACGAGGAGCGCAGCAAGCATAATTCTAATTCGAAGCTGGTTGAGCACATTGGCGTAGTCCAACCAAACAACATCAAGTCACTCAGACACAGTTCGAACTTAAACTGTTCCTCCGTTCAATACGCGCCTGTCTGTGGCACTGTTGAAGCTATTCAAATCGTAGTCGACAAAAGATGCGAACAGCTGGTCTCAGCTTGAGGATGGCTGATGAATTATAGCAATTTGTAGGCGTTGTAAAGAGGATAGATTGAATTAAAAAGCGCAAGCAGATGCAAATTGGCGATTACAAGCTAGGGCAGCTGCAGGATTGCTAGATCAATGTTCTCCGGTTAGTGAACTTTCTGAGATAGTACTTCATTAGTGGCTTGTCCTTTCCTGCATATGAAGGTCACTTTTTACATCGCATAAAGCGAGCCTAAAGGGCTGTCAAACATGCAAGTCTCTGGCATTCCAAGAAGGGTTTTGAGGCTGCCGCTAAAAAAAAACGAAAAGTACTCGCATCTGCCTTGAGTTTTTACGCACCGTTCTCATTCGAGGCATCGAATAAAGTTCGTGTTGCCCGGCGGCGTAAAAGGCAACAAAAAAAAACAGCTACTCAAGAAGCCGGCGTGCTATTGAAGCTTCGGAACCACTGCGAATTATAAGTGGCAAGTGAGGTGAAAAGTGGGCATAGTCAGTTCAAATGTTCAAATATGGCGCAATGTTCGTCAGTAGGTAGATGGCCTGTTTCTTACAATCTTGTTCCGAGCAGCTGGAGACCCGTGATGTTCTCTCCTTTCGCTACGACAGCTGCCTCATACCAGTTGGTTCACTGGCAGTATTTGCTGCACGCCTGATTGTTCTTAAACACACCGCTGTGCCTTTAATCCATCTTAACAACTTCTCTGTATCACCAGTGTGAACGTGGCGGTCGTCGGCCCACAGTATCAAGTAAATTTCACCAAGAAGCATGCAACTTTTTTTCTTTTTACTCCCACGTAGGCTTATTCGCCGTGTACCTCGGTAGGACACACAAAGCTTCTCATGCCTACCAACTTTTCATTTATCTTCAGCGATGTTCAAACGTACCTCTGCGCTGAAAGCTCTGGCGAGCTTTCTTGCTCACCACTTGAAGGCTTTAAAGTTTTGCTACTATATCCCTAGCAGATTGTCTTGCAGTCAACCCGATGGTCTGTGAACTTTTTAAAGCAACCGTAGGTCATCTAAGCACATACAGGTGCAATGAAAGCAGTGGTTTCCTTAAACTTGGCAGTTATCCGCAGTCATTACTGGCGCGCTATCTCTGCGTGTCGGACCACTCACAAACCACACTCTCAACCGCATTCGTATCTTGCTGTTGTTTCCACCCAAGAAGTCCAAGATGGAAGGCAGAGCCCGCGCGTCAGCAGGGCAGCCGCGCAGCTCCCCCCAAAAGCGAGCGCCCTTTTCAAACGACCCGTATCGGGCGTCTATTTCGGTAGCGGCTACCCCGAGAGCACGGCGCCACCGCGGCTCGGGCTGGGTGGTCTGGCTTCTTCCAAATAGGGGCCCGTTCTGGCCGCCGGCTTTGCCTAAATACAGCCGAGCAGGGCGCTCCACATCGCCAGCTCCGCTGGGCCAGGGTCAACAACGGGGAGGAGATTATTTGCTTAGTTGCTGCGACCCGCACTCCTTTTTTTGGAGCGCTCGACGTATCAGGCGGACTTTCAGTAGCTAGCGGCTTTGTCTTCAAGGCAGTACCAGTATGCTTCCCGTGGCGAAAAACTTCATGACGCTACCACTCTGGAATCATGTGATCACCGTCTGTCCGACGGGACAGAAGATTTGCGGTGCGCTCTCGTTGGGCAGAACGACGCGCAACCTGCAGTCATGTGACCAAGCCTTGTGAGCATAGAGGGCATCGATGGTTGTGACCCGCACCAAGGGATGAGACATGTATGTGGTTTCTGGGTCACAGATGGTGGGAAACCTTAACGAAGCGTTCTAGTCACAATTGAGTGCGTCCACTGATAAAATCAGGGGCTCTAGGCAGCGCAGAGATTCGAAACCTATGCTTCCCATGAACAAGAGGTATACACTTCACTGCATGGCCACCTCTGCGGTGATTCTGAAGTCGAGCCCCGTGCAAGAAGGTGGATGAGGGAAGTGCTACAGCTAAAGTTGTCGTTCGTAAACAACTGTGGTGGGTGAAAAAACTGGAATTCTTTGCTAATGCGCAGAAATCAGCACCACTCACTCGATATTGCCATCCTCATATTGCCATCCTCGCAGGAAGCCTGTCGATATAAGCGCTGCTTGCCCTGTTTTGGAAAGGGTACCTGGAAAATAAAAGCTACGCTGAAAGTCTTTTTTATTGTACACTCATGGCAAAAAATGCTGGTCGGTTCGAAATATTTTGCCAATCGACTTCGCTTCAGTCACACGTGGGGCTGCGATAAGCTCAAAATTATTTTTCCTCTTCGCCACGTTGCCGCGAGAAGTGCTGTGCACGAAGAGAAATATCGCGCGAGGAGCAGAAAAGAGCGTTTTGTGTCCTATCCAAAGTTTCAAATACATTGACAGAGGCGGACTTTTCTTAATGCAGATCACCCATCCTATTTGTCTTCAAGATGCTGTCGCCTACGGCCATTGCCGGAAGCGTCGATGCGGACTAGTTGGTGTACACAATAAGCTAACAGCTCTAGTAGAACGCGACGCTGAACTTTAAGTAGGAAATCCACGCACTTGCCTGCAGTGAAGGATACGTTGTGCACGTTTTCCTCCTTCGTTGTTGCGGCTTGTCTGTGAGCCATCAGTGCAGCTTTGGCCATTTCCAACAATTCAAGCTTCATTTCGAAAAGAATTAAGTTGCCATCGTCTTGCAGTACAATTTGATGGGGCTGTAAGCGCCCATTTTCACACGTCCGCCACTTTTTCCAAGCAGTTTCAGCCGCTGTGAGAGCTCCTACCAAAAATCTTCTCAGGCAGGTTACCCCCACTTTACGCACCTAAACTTCTTTGCGTGAGCTCAGTGCTGCTTCTGAAGGAGCTAAACCATAAATAGATCAGCGCACGAAGCTAGTAGTGGGCCATACGAACCGGTCTACCATCTCCAACTGTATACTGTGCATATTATCAATCGTTTCAAGTGTGTGTGTGTGTGTGTGTGTGTGTGTGTGTGTGTGTGTGTGTGTGTGTGTGTGTGTGTGTGTGTGTGTGTGTGTGTGTGTGTGTGTGTGTGTGTGTGTGTGTGTGTGTGTGTGTGTGTGTGTGTGTGTGTGTGTGTGTGTGTGTGTGTGTGTGTGTGTGTGTGTGTGTGTGTGTGTGTGTGTGTGTGTGTGTGTGTGTGTGTGTGTGTGTGTGTGTGTGTGTGTGTGTGTGTGTGTGTGTGTGTGTGTGTGTGTGTGTGTGTGTGTGTGTGTGTGTGTGTGTGTGTGTGTGTGTGTGTGTGTGTGTGTGTGTGTGTGTGTGTGTGTGTGTGTGTGTGTGTGTGTGTGTGTGTGTGTGTGTGTGTGTGTGTGTGTGTGTGTGTGTGTGTGTGTGTGTGTGTGTGTGTGTGTGTGTGTGTGTGTGTGTGTGTGTGTGTGTGTGTGTGTGTGTGTGTGTGTGTGTGTGTGTGTGTGTGTGTGTGTGTGTGTGTGTGTGTGTGTGTGTGTGTGTGTGTGTGTGTGTGTGTGTGTGTGTGTGTGTGTGTGTGTGTGTGTGTGTGTGTGTGTGTGTGTGTGTGTGTGTGTGTGTGTGTGTGTGTGTGTGTGTGTGTGTGTGTGTGTGTGTGTGTGCGCGTGCGTGCGTGCGTGCGTGTGTGTGTGTGTGTGGGGGGGGGTAGATTTTCCGGTTTCTGTCCTGCTCTCAATGTTACCCTAAAAGGCAACCAAAGAAGTGGGCAGTGTTTACCTAACGGATGCCACATCTACCTTTGCAAATCCGCCCCAAACGACAGCTGGAAGGAAGCCCCTCGTCGTCCATTCTACTTTGTATTCGCCCCGCTGTCGCCGACACCGGCTGGTGACGGCCGGCACCCAAGCCCGCCACTGTTTTCTTTTTTTCTCTCTCTCTTTTACTCTGCGCGAGCTCGTATGGGTTAGTTGTATGCAGTACAGCCATGTCCATAGCACATCTTTAGTCAACATGCAAATATCAACAGCCCGAACCTTCAGCTGAGACATCAGTAAATAAGCAACCCCTCTCAAGTACTCATTTGTTGTCCTGGGATACAAATATTTCATTTGGTGCTGGCTACACCGGACTACGG
The DNA here is from genome assembly GCF_052857255.1 of Amblyomma americanum. NCBI lineage: Eukaryota > Metazoa > Arthropoda > Arachnida > Ixodida > Ixodidae > Amblyomma > Amblyomma americanum. Next base: position 110,552,657 of record NC_135504.1, read on the forward strand.
AGTCTACTTCGTCAGTGTATTTTTCTATAATTGTTCCAGTGAGTGTGAATCTGAGGTGCGTAACATTTAACTAGTGCTAATTTATTCAAGCTTTGAAGATGATATGCCAAGCTGTAGCTTTCATAAAAACCACATGGTTGTTATGAAGCGCTGTGAATGTCATTACCTAGCTTTCAATTTTTTATCGTTTTTTTTTTGTGCGGCTGGGTGCTTTCTTATACCTAGACGTATCATTTTGAAGGAAACTTAGCGCAGCCAAGTGTGCAAACTAAACATAAACAACGAAAACATTACCGACCTTCGTGCTACCAGAGTGCATCAAGATAGGACAACAGGCTGGTAACCGCTTTTAACGCTTTCTCTGACAACAAGATCAGGATGCCGCCAGATAAAGATGGAACTTACGGGTACAGTAGCTAAAAATAATTTCGTACACTTTGTTGCACCGATTTGGTTCTGGGGTTCCTAGACACGCCTTCATCATCAGATGTTTGTCCGGTAAATGCTGAGCCAAATAGTATATATCCAGCAAGTCCAGCTGAACACAGTATTTTCGAATGCATGTAAATATTGCGAAAGAGGGCGGCACGGCATTAAAGAGATTTTCACGCAGCGATCGGACTTACTTATGCAAATCATCGAATGTTTTGCCTCAGTTTATCCGCAAAATAGGCAGCAACGATAGCACAAATTTAAGTGCCATTAGTGGGAATCACCGAAAGCGCACCCATGTCGTATGTTCCTTCCAGCTGAGTTCAACTCTAAGCAAACTGCAAACGGATGTGGTTTAGTGCGCCTGTCGGTTCAAATACGAACACCACCATCTCGAAATTCGTCAAGGAAATGACTGTGACCTCATTGCCGAGAACAAGCGTCATCCCTTAGCATTGTAAAACACCTCCGCTGTGAGGCCAATGGACGAAATGACTGGAATAACTGAGAAAAAAAAATCTTTGATGTTTTTCACGTATCGCAGCAGCGGCAAAATAATTTCAAATTTCTACGTTTTCTTTTTCACGACAAACATATTAGACTATCAAGAGCAAGCGGAAATAAACCTAATAGAAAGCACTTAAACGAGTCTTTAACAACTACCACGTATTAATTCTACCTTGGTGGGTGCGAGTGAAGCTCCTCCGAAAAGGGCAGAATACTTGCGTTTAAGTCACTTTCGCATGCATTCAAAAAGCACCCGGGTCAGCTATACGATCCAAGCCTGCAACCCAGGGCTCAGTGATGAAAGCTATTGCGGTAGTAGGAGCGAACTACATCGCCCCGTATTCTTCACCGTTGCCAAGGCATCAATACATTCCCGGACAGTGCACGCAATTTCCGCAGTACGCAGCATGCGTAAGCCCCGAGACCGGAGTCCTCCTCACTGCGTTCTTTTCAAATGAAGAGCGATGCGTCGTCGCATCCTCCGCCTCTATACGGATGCGGTAAGCTTTATGGCTGTACCAAGCGGATCCCCCGGTCTTTTCCTTCAGTCCCGCTCCACTCCGGAACCACCTACGGTGTCTGTCTCACGGCCGGAGCCCTTTCAGATGTCGCGGGCTCTTTCTCCTATCCGGTCTTGTGTCGACGTGTGTCGCGCTGGAGTGGCTAGCTTAAGGCCCCCTGTGAGACGATCTGGCACGTTCTTATTGTCTTCGCTTTTTCCTTTTTGTTTGCGTTAAAGTTTACTTTCTTATTTTTTTTGTGCTTACGGGTGCTGCAGAAAGTCGCGTCATGAAACTGACGGTTGTCGGGAGGAAAGCTGTCCATACACTACGATCTCACGCGCTTCTGTGATGCAGCCCGCCTTCTACTTGATGCGTGAACTTCAGCGACGGTGCTTGGCAGACTCTTCTCTCTTTATGTACGTGCATATGGCTCTTGATTACGCGTAGGCACATGGCAATAGCAGGAAGAACACTGATGGCAAAGCAGGAATTTTTTATTATTTCTCGGTGACTTTTTCTTCTCTGCTTTGGTTTGCACAGAGAGATCCTGATTTATCGTCGCATGTCACTTAGTTCTTCAGTGCTGATATAGTCAAAAAGTTATAAAGCACTGTGGTCTGCTGCATTATAGAAATCCGAAAGCATTTCCGTTTTAACCTCAACTTATTTTGCAAGTCATCGTTGTTACGCGACACTTATCACGTGACTCTTGTATGAAGTCAGCAACTTTTTTGCAAGTCATCGTTGTATAACATAAGTACACATCCGAACACACTTTACCGTCATACATACCACAACGCTCTCACTTCGTTCCCCTCTAACACAATTGAACCAACGACCCTTCGTGGCGTTTCTCCCTCTGGAGGCTGGTGGAGCTGGTGTTCAGCACTTGTTCGTTCATCAGCTAGTTTCAAGGATTTTCTTTTTTAAAACAGCAAACCATATCCCTTCCACCTAGCTGTGTTTAACAGATCATTAAGTGTTCATTTGCCTGTTCTGTCCTTGCCTACTGGTTATAGCAGTGTGGGGCCTTTGTGCGGTTTTCTTAAAGAAGTCGTCGACACATTCAATTTCCTCACTGTACGGTTTTCCTTAGAATTCGTATACTGTCTATCCAGAAGACAGATGACAAAAGTTCTGATTGAGGCGTTGATTACTGCATTGATGTATTGGCAGCCTTACCTCTCCTTTCTAGGCAACAGTGTACTAAAACGTGTGCAACGGATGTGTTCAAGCGGCGGCAAAGACTTTTTTAAGCTGCACACGCTGTACTTCCCAAAACATGGCGTCGTGCAAAAGGGAATTTTGTTTCATGGCCTGTTAACTGTAGCGTGCGCCAGCAGCCAGAAACAAAGGATCATTGCTTTTTATTTTCTCTTGATGCAGATTTTTTTGTCGTGATGCTGTGTGCAGGATTGTCAGAAAGCACATTGATATTACGCCCTATAGTATAAGCTTTTTGTCTCCAATGGAAAATTCTTAAGTTTCCATGTGACCTTTTAGCGCTCATAGCACTGTTTAGCCTTTGGAAGAGCCGCTTCACAGATCGCCACGCCGAGCCTCCACGTTCATCGAAGTCTCTGTTCAGAGAGCAGTGTGCTATGGTGCGGGGGGTATATGCTGTGCATGATCGACTTCCTGTCTGGCTCCCTTTCTGGATGCATGTGTCTGTCTCCCGGAATTGTGATGTGCGGGAAAAGTGAGGGCAGGATGCTGGTGTGAGAGTGTATGACGGGTTCCGGAACGCAACCTGGTTAAGTCGGACTTGAAGCCTGTCAGCGTGGTCATAGTTGGCGTTCTTTTATGCAATAAAGAAAAAAAGGGGACCCTTCATAGCGTCTGCGTTCCGTGCCCGCCTGGCACCCAAAGGGCTTGGGTTCGAACCGCAATTGCCAGCGAATTTCATTATCCGTGCGGACACGGCCTGATGGCACGCTCTGACGGCACGCTCTGCTGACTGGTCCTGTAGACGCCACGCATGATACAAGACAGGCTTTAGCATTAAAATTGAAATTATCCAAAACCTTCGTAGGGCGACTGGGATAATGGCTTTGCTTATCCTACTGAAGGTTCCTCGCTCTATTACTAAAAAAATAAACAGAGATTCGGAGTTGGTATGCACTTGAATCTGGATGTAACAGCTTGATGTTGCTGCAGGTTTTCTCTGCGAGCAATTTTTGATCAACTAAACATGCAGCACTATTCAAGACGTGGCTTGGCCAACCTGCGGAACAAAAGGCTGAGCCAGATCTTTCCGAGTAGATTTTACGTCCATGTCCTCATCAAGTGCAGCGGCCGCAGTACTGAGAAGAGCGTTCGGCACTTTGGTACACAATGAATGTCCGGCAGCGACGCTTTCGAGCGTCGTTTCTACTGGAATCTTCAACAGTAGCCACTTTCAGACCGCAATATCTTCTGCGTGATGTAAGTTCAAGTCCTTTATTCGCACGCCTATGGTCATAGTGTGGAAAGCTTAATTTTACTTATTTTCCCGCTACCCTGGTTCTAAGAATCTGTGATCTTCAATTAGGGGGCCACAAGTGACCGAATCGGAGATTCTTCAAAGGACCGTTCCATAGTTGGCGATGGGCAGTACTATTCGTTTGATTCTATAAAGGCCTGCGGGATACACAGCATACACTCAAAGACCCCCACTCCCATATAGTCGCTCTCCACCAGCGCAAACAGCAAACTGCACTGAGAAATAGACCGCTCGAAGGTTGGGGGAAAAGCGTCCCGGCGGCCTCGGCGCAAAAGACCGAAGGCCATTTCCTATTCCCCCTCAGAGCGGTCGTTTACGGGTCGCCATTGAAGGAGCGGACTTCATGGCGCCCCCGCTATAGTCTGGCTGGCCCTGTCGTGAAGCCTGCCGTCTAAATGTCGTCTGGCACGCCGTTCAAGCGTCGTCCATTGCGAATGTCGGCCACGTACAGCTCGTCTGCTCCAGAGATCGCCACTCTCGAGACGTCCCCCTGATTTGCTGCTCTTTGTCGTGTTTCGATCCCTGGACTGCCCTGTCTTGTATATTTTATCTCTTTTTCGGATGTGTCAATGACGCTTATTATTTTTTTAGAAAAGAATTTTTGCTCTTTGTTGCTGTTTTTGATAATCAGATATAGAAAATGAAAGTCTTGAAACGTCTACGTTTATGTTTCTTTTTAGTTAGGCAAGTCTTCTCACAAATAAAGCCCTGAAAAACTGAGCCTGATCTTAAAAAAGTGAAGTGAGACGGGCCGGCCTGTTTCATCATTTGGTATTTATATACTTTGAAGTTTTCAGCCATCACTTTAACCCCAACATTTATCTTCCTGAGTCGCCTGACAGTGTTATCTCACGCGGGTTTTATTATTCTGATGCGCATACAGGATTTACCAAAAACCCCAGGTAAAGCACACAAAAAAAGGTGTTGGGGAAGCAGACCCACAACAGATAAGTTTCTTGCCCAACTCAAGCTGGAAGAACTTTACTCGACCAGTTAAAGCCTCTGAAATGTGGTGCTCCAAAGAAAAAGCTTTGCTGGCTGTCGAGACGCTGAGATCAACAAAATCAAAGCCCGCACAAACAACCCGACCGCCCAGGGGTCTGTATTGTTGCATATTCTTTTCCTCAATTTCAGCTCCTTAATCATTCCGTTTCATAATTTTGGTTTTCATTTTTTTTTTTACTGTGAAGAACACTTCTGAGCAATTCCAGCGCCTTCTGCCACCAGTACCAAAACAGGCAAATCTTTCCGGATGTGGATTACTTGCCCCACGAACGAGATCTTTTCTTTTTCTCTTACTGTGTATAGCCTGGCCTTGTCTCGTTCTTTCGTCTTGGTAATTTCTTTCTATTGAGCAATACTTTTGAAGGATTTGGAGCTCTTCTGTGTTTGTCTTTAGGGAGCGACTACAGATCTTGCAATCGGAACCATTTCCTTGCTTAGGAGCCACAGCACAGTAATCGACAATCCCTTCAGTTTGTTTTAGTCCTTGCTTGAAACCAAGCCGCCTATTTTCTGCATTCCCACCAGAGAAAAGATAAATGTACAGTTTGGAGAAAAGGGTTAAGTTCGGTCGAGCTGGGCGAATAATACGGGAGCCTCATTCGTCATTCTTCTCAAGCGCTTACCCAAGGAAACGTTTTATTTCTTCCTTTTTTTCGTAACGAATAGTGTTTCGCAAACCCTGAGGAGTGCGTGTATCATCTCCACTGCACATCAGTAAATTGGCTGCAAACACTCCTTATTTCTCCAATCGAGTTCGTAAGTTTTTTTTTTAGTTTTGGGGGGCCTAACGTCCCAAAGCGACTGAGGCTATCAGGGACGCCGTAGTGAAGGGCTCCGGATAATTTCGACCACCTGGGGTTCTTTAACGTGCACTGACATCGCGCAGTACACGGGCCTCTAGAATTTCGCCTCCATCGAAATTCAGCCGCCACGGCTGGGATCGAACCCGCGTCTTTATAATCCACAGCCGAGCACTACGACCACTTAGCCACCGCGGCGGCTTTCCTGTTATGTAGCCATCATCTTGTTTTTTTCATTAGTACTTGCACAAAGAACAGACCTCGAGCTAAGGAGTCAAAATTTCTCTTTGGAAAAACTGAAAGTTTGCCACATCACTTCGACGACTACGTTTGCAACTTTCCGCTTATGAAACGAAAGAAAAAGCCAAAAGATTTTTTTCGCATTCTTTCTGTTTTTTATTATTTTTTGCTGTTTATGATAATGTGTCGTAGGTTTCATTGTAAGCAAACACTGCAAAACTGGTTTGTTATTGGTTTATGGGGGTTTAACGTCCCATAGCGACTCAGGCTACTAAAGACGCCGTAGTGAAGGGCTCCGGAAATTTCGACCAGCTGGGGCTCTTCAACGTGCACTGACATCGCACAGTACACGGGCCTCTAGCATTCCGCCTCCATAGAAATACGACCGCCCCGGCCGGGATCGAGCCCGCGTCTTTCGGGCCAGCAGCCGAGCGCCATAACCACTCGGCCACCTCGGCGGCTACTGCGAACGCTCGTGCACTTGTCACGAACAAAGGTAACCATTTTCAGTACGCAAGTGACAGGGCACTGAAAATGGGGCGCACCCGTCAGTTCTTTATTTCTTGAAGTAGCCGGTCAAGCGCATGTCATGCATACAACAAAGCCTGAGACATACGATGCGTCTTCTGCACGCTTGCGTGACATTTTTTCAAGCTTTTATATCCTGCGAAAGTTTGCTTTAGCTTTAGCACAATTCGCATATCATAAAAATTCAAGCAGGGAAACTCTGTGCCCAGATTTTAGAAATTACGAAGTGCGAATGTACATATCTGACTGTGTCATACGACTCTCATAACCTTCCGTCCATTGAATCTGAAGCTTTGCATTTAATGACTGAAAACTAGAGCATGTAAACAATCTGGTCGGTTAAATAGCTCCGGAATGTCGCCCCTCCCCTCGGCCCTTTCTCCCGACGAGCGTTTAAGCGACAGTCACAATTTAATTTATTCGTAGAAGAGGGCAGCGCTCATGACGCCTGCTTACGCATTTGCTCTAGAAACGCTCTATTTGAGCATAAACCGTTATGAGGGTCTATGGCTTTCTATTCGCGAGTTTTAAAAAGTGATAGAGTGACCATGACGTTCCCAACAGGATTAATTGTTCAGCTTTTGCTATTTAAATACGTCATGGGCACATTCAACCAAACCACAAAGACATATATATTTAAGAAGTACTTGCAACTGGGCTTGTTGGTGCATATTCGTGAAAGACATAAGAGCCAAAACTGGCAACACGGACGAGGAAGGGAACAGGACGACCGCTACACTTTCAACAGAGTTTATTCAGGGAAGAGCGTATATATAGCCTCAGACCTTATCCATGCTCTTAATCTTAATTTGACAAACATCTACCTTTCACAGATATACCTCAAGAAACATTATTTCACTGTGCCGGATAATAACCGAGGTATCACTGATGCAATTGTCACCTCGTTTCTTGATATAAAAGGCTTCCACAAGCTCACATTCGGTCTTATCTCGGCTTTTCAGTAGCACTTTGCATTCAGGCAGTCGGGGCTTGCAGACTATACGTTTCTCTTTCGAGCATGCTTGGCAGTGGTCTGGAAGATGGGCTCCTTTCTTATTCAATGAATTCTTGTGTTCAAGCAGGCGCTCATTAAGACACCGGCCGGTCTGTCCAACGTACACCTTCCCGCATGTAAGCGGGAACTCGTACACCACTCCTTTCTTGCAGCCAACAAGTGGCGTTCGGTGTCTGATGGCGCCCTCTTGCATTTCCTTTCTCCCAATACGTGAGCACATTCCGGCTAGTTTCCGCAGCGCTGAAAATACCACGTTGACGCCGTACTTATTGGCCACCTTCTTGAGATTTTGAGAGGTGTGGTGTACGTAGGGTACAACTTACGGCATTTCCAGCCTTTTTTCTTGAGGTTTGTTGTTTTCATTGCTGCCCTTCAGCTTTTTCAGCAAGGTCTGCGCCACGGAGAGGACCAGGGAGCCGGGAAGCCTGCATTCTGCAACCTGGACACCTGAGATGCAAAGCTGGCGTGCATGGCATGGTGGCAGGAATTCTTTAGTGCGGACGCTAGGCACTGGGAAGCGATAGCCCTCTTAACGGTCTTAGAATGGTTTGAATGAAATGGCAACAAATCTTTCTTGGCGCGTGGACAAGCCAAACTCAAGCCATACGAATGGCTAGCCCTTAACCGACGACTGGCCAACAAAGCAAAGAAAGAAAACCAGGAAAGGTGCCTCTTGGACGGCGTTCAGAGGTCAGTCAGAGATCCAAACCTTCACAGCCATCGAGCTAATCCCACGGCGAAGGTCGTTTCGTTTTTTATAGCGAATGATCTGCAGCTTATGCAGGCTGACAAAGAAGGCGGTTTTGTTATAATACCGTCCGGTTTGTACAACAAAAAGGCAATAGAAGCAGTCAAGAAGAACTTCAGGTCCGTGGAGGTGAAAACGAAGCAAATGAAGAAAGGTGCAGTGTCGTTTTGTGAGGAATTGCACCTGCATAAACTAGCTAGTGCCATCAGGAAGTGTGAAAAGAACTGCCTTTCGGTCTTTTTCTCGGCGAAAACTCACAAGCCGGAAACACCTTTCCGGACAATAGTAAGCGAAAAGAATACTTGGCAACGGCAAATCAGTCAATTTTTGCTCAAGGACCTGAAGACTCTGGAAATAGAAGACCCCTTTGGAGCTAAGAACTCTGATGATGTGATAGCCTTCCTTCAGACTAATAGGAACATTAGGTCTGGTTTTTCCATTGATGTAGAAGATCTTTTTTACTCGGTTTCGCATCGACATCTCTCTTCTGCAGTGCGTGATTGCATTGATAGGAATGGAGCCACGGATTTTCAAAACGATTCTGGATTGAATGTGGACAACTTCATGTCATTATTTGAGCTTTATCTGAAGGCCACTTTTATTGATTTCAATGACCAAACGTATCTACAAAAAAAGGGCATTTGCATTGGCTCGTGTGTCGCCCCGGTACTTTGTAATATATTTTTATCTGAAATTGACCGCTCCTTGACTGAAGCACTTGACACGGATTGTATAGTCCACGTTTTTAGATATGTAGACGATTACCTGGTCTTGTTGGCAGATAGCAATTTTAGTTTTGACGAAGCAGTAGCTGATGTTTTAGGTACGTTTGGTCGAAACAGCATGGGCCTCACCTTCACTCACGAACTGCCTAGCAGTAATAACCAATTACAGTTTTTAGACCTCACCCTAACCTTTCACCCTTCACATGTTTGCTGGCGATACTGTCCACGCGCCAAGAAAGATTTGTTGCCATTTCATTCAAACCATTCTAAGACCGTTAAGAGGGCTATCGCTTCCCAGTGCCTAGCGTCCGCACTAAAGAATTCCTGCCACCATGCCATGCACGCCAGCTTTGCATCTCAGGTGTCCAGGTTGCAGAATGCAGGCTTCCCGGCTCCCTGGTCCTCTCCGTGGCGCAGACCTTGCTGAAAAAGCTGAAGGGCAGCAATGAAAACAACAAACCTCAAGAAAAAAGGCTGGAAAGGCCGGAAGTTGTACCCTACGTACACCACAGCTCTCAAAATCTCAAGAAGGTGGCCAATAAGTACGGCGTCAACGTGGTATTTTCAGCGCCGCGAAAACTAGCCGGAATGTGCTCACGTATTGGGAGAAAGGAAATGCAAGAGTGCGCCATCAGACACCGAACGCCACTTGTTGGCTACAAGAAAGGAGTGGTGTACGAGTTCCCGCTTACATGCGGGAAGGTGTACGTTGGACAGACCGGCCGGTGTCTTAATGAGTGCCTGCTAGAACACAAGAATTCATTGAATAAGAAAGGAGCCCATCTTCCAGACCACTGCCAAGCATGCTCGAAAGAGAAACGTATAGTCTGCAAGCCCCGACTGCCTGAATGCAAAGTGCTACTGAAAAGCCGTGATAAGACCGAACGTGAGCTCGTGGAAGCCTTTGAAATCAAAAAACGAGGGGACAATTGCATCAGTGATACCTCGGTTATTATCCGGCACAGTGAAATGATGTTCCTTGATGCATATCTGTGAAAGGTAGATGTTTATCAACTTGAGATTAAGAGCATGGATAAGGGCAGAGGCTATATATACGCTCTTCCCTGAATAAACCCTGTTGAAAGTGTAGCGCTCGTCCTGTTCCCTTCCTCGTCCGTGTCGCCAGTTTTGGCTCTTATGTCTTTCACGAACATATATATTTACCTTCCCTCCCATATTCCATTAAAGTAAATGAGAAGAGTTACTAGAGTGCATCATATTTGGCTCTATAGTGATGTTATCTCTCGGTAATCTTGTGGAAACTAAAATCCGCAGGGGATATCTTCACTAAAACGCAGGAAAATAACGCAACCCTCATTCTGAGAATTACGTCAAGGTTGAATACGTCCGTTGTTTTCATGTCTATGCGCCTTTAACACTGAGCAAGGATGTTCGCTGTTTAGCGCGAAGCAAACCGCCCCCAAAAGGCCAGCAACGCTCAGCCCTATGTGTATATTAGTTAAGAAATTTTGAAGTGCCAAGAGTGTCTTTATTCTATGAAGCACGCTCTAGTAGAGGGCCCCGGGTTGTTTTCCACCACGTGATATGCCATAAAGTACACCGAATCTGCACGTGTTTTCACACATCATCTTCGTCGAAATTCTCTTTAGTTAAACAGTCGTGTTAAACTTATATCTCGTTTATCCACCTTGCTTTTGGCGTCCTCAAAGTAGGCCAGCAGAAGTTACAGCGCAAAAAAATCACAACACGCGTTCCGAATACACACGGCGTGAACCATAAAATTCGTTCACTCACAAAAACCGCGACATTCCAGGCGTGAACCATAAAATTCTTTCACTCACAAAAACCCATTCCAGCTTCCACTGCGGTCCGCCTCCTAGACCCTTATAGAAACGGTGTGGCCACGTGCCTTCACGGATGCTGGAGAAAAGCCTACAAAGGACGCTTTCGATCCAACTGAGTTCTTCTGTGTTCTGTAGGTGCTCCAGATCCCTAGCAACAGCTGTAAGTGACACTGGCGCAGGGGTCACCGGCATTGTTTGTCGCAAGTACTGCGCCTGTGCCATGCGACGCCACTATCGATACGCAGCGGCTGTGCACCAAGGTCGACGGGTGGTCTTGACTTCTGAGAGAGAGAGAGAACTCGATAGATATATGCACGTTTTTAATTATATTCGTATTTATTTTTTCTGTCAAGTACATGTACACGCCAGAGGAGCAGAGAACTAGAAGCCGTTATTGCAGCTTCACGTAGCTCCCAACTTCCTCGATACATCGGCTGAGCAG